>NW_024340849.1:275643-473863 GCF_902729225.1 Pteropus medius | reverse complement strand
TAATTCCACGAAACGCCAGCAGGTGGCGCCCGAAGCTAAGAAATGCCGGACAGGCTGGTTCCCGCCAACGCGAAGGTGTTCAGAGGTGTTGAGAGCCTGCGGTTCCCCCTGAACTGGAGCCACTGGCCACCTGTGTCCCCGGTGGACAGCGCTGTCACGAGGCACCCCACCTTCCCGCAGGCACATGTGCACCCGCCACCCATGGCGTTCCCGTTCATGACAAAGGCCACACGAGAGTCGGGTCTCCTGGTCCTTCCGGGAGAGGCCCCCCCAGGGATGCTGCCACCTCCTGCCCCATCTCCCGCCTGCAGCCCCCTCCTCATGGGCACACCTCCTGGGGGCCTGGAAAGTTATGGGGCCCAATGGAGACGATGCTGAGGGGGCCAGGGGGACCCCAGAGAACCGAAGTCTCACATCCATGTTCCCGAGCCCTAAAAACACTTGTCACTAATTCCAGAACTTCTCACATCTCACAGCCACGCGACTTCAGAACCAGAGAGAACGGAGAACTGGGCGCCCCTGCCCGGCCGCCCTGGGCAGAGACGAGGCCAGACCCGCAGTGGGCAGCCGGTCCTCGGCCTCAGACCCCACTCCGGAGACGCATGCCCACGGCCCATGGCAGAAGCTCTGTGCCACGGCGTCTGCTGTCTGCTTCCCTTCCCTCCCTTTGATGGGGCGGGGACCCTGGTCAGCTGGACCAGGAGTCCTGGGGCCACTCAGTGGGACCTGTTCTTGTTTTCGTGACATGGGAGGGCACAGACCCAGGGGCCCCTCTGCCAGGAGTGCCTGGGGCCCAGGACGGGTTCTGAGCCCAGGTGGCCGACTGCCCGCCCCACATACTCAGGCGGCTCCTGCAGGGCCACCGAGGGGACACCTGGCCTGCGGGCCTGGGTCTGCATGCTGGCAAGGCCCTGAGGAGCGAGGCCAGACTGCAGGCCGGCCATGCCACACGACAGACATCCGTCCTCTCAGTCCTAGAGGCTGACAGCCGAGGGCAGGTGTCCCGCAGCTCTGGGGAGGACCCTGCCTGCCTCCTCCCACGTCTCTGGGCTCCTGACTGCACAGCTCCGATCTCGGCCTCATCCCCACGTGCTGCGTCTCGTGTGTCTGCGTCCCAATCTCCCTGAGGACACCAGTCACTGCATCAGCTTGGCCCCGTCGTAACTCGTCGCATTTGCAAAGACCATCTCCCAATACCACCCTGAGGTTCTGGGGGGCATCACTCAGCCCGGCACAGTGGGGTGACAGCTGGGTGCCCCAGCGTTGCTTAGTGGGTGGCTGGGTGTCAGTTCAGTGTCTCCACTCCCTCCCCAAGGGCTCGGACCTTCCACCAGCCGAGCACCAGGACAGTTGGACTCACGACTAGGAATTGAGTGCTGAGGTCGGGTCACATCCTCATGGCCACCTTCCCCGGAGAAACAGGCTCTTGAGGAGAGTCAGCTAGATGTGGGAGTGGAGCCATGGGTCTCGGCGCTGTGCTCAGGCCACTGGCGGTGGGTGACCCTGGGCGCTTGGGTGCCCGACCCAGGTCTGCTGGGTCCTGTCTTGATGCCCGCAGCCATGTGGCCCTGACCGTGGTGGGGGGCTGGGGGGACAGCTGGGGTTCTCACTGTCCCCTAAATCCAGAACCGAGAGGCAGCTCGCCATCAGACCTGCTCCTTGTAGGTGACCTTTCTGGGGTCCCCTGATCAGGGTGACAAGCTCAGGACAAGGACTCATCCGCTCATCTGGGAAAGGCCCATTGCGTGAAGCACCGCAGCCTGGCACCTCCGACCGCCCAGCCCCCAGCATCCAGGGCTCCACACAGAGTGGCCAGAGGCACCGGGAGGACCCGCACAAACCCTCCGCCGGTGTGCTGACAGTGTCCTGCCTCTGTCCTCTTTAGCGTGTTTCTCTGCTTTTTGTGAGTCAGTTTGTCACCACAATGCTTGTGAGGCCAACGCCACAGCCCTGCAGCTGCTGGGGGACTGCGGCCAGCTTCCCCTGTCATGTCACGCATTCAGTGCTGTCACTGGACGAGCTTGGCACAAAGCTCCGTGCGCGGTCTCACCAAGACCCCCGGTTGTGACGAAGCAGGAAGAAACTGGACGGCAGCGAGGGGAGAGCGCCGTGCCCCCCGCACTTCGTGGGCTGGCGGGTCCCAGTCTGCGGAGACCTGGGTCTCGGGATTCAGGCGCGAGCCGGACAGCCCAGCAGGGGGCTGCGATGGAGCCCGGGACTGTGACACACGAGGTGGCACACAGGGACATGTGGAACAGAATCAGAGCTGGCAGGACGGGACAGAGCCCAGAAAGTGCTGCCGAGAGCTGTGGGTGTGCCATGTGTCACAGGACCTGGGTACCTGGGAACCGCTGGCTGGATCTGGACGCAATGTCACAAGGAGGTAACAGGTCTCGGGGGCCTGAGGGACACCCAGGTAGCCAGCCTTCAAAATCCTCCCTCAGAGGCCACCCAGCAGCCACGGCCTGGACCACCCTGTTCCTCAGGCCACTGCCACCTGTCACCTGTCTGCAGGGCCCTCTCGGACCTGACCTTGACCAGAGATCAGTGTGGGCTCCAGGATCGCTCTCACCCGTGCCCCCCCTCCCAACACAGCACGGCACAGCACTCTGCAGGACAGGTGTCCTCAGCCTGGGGCCCTCCTGGGAGGACCGGGGCGTGGCAGCGATGAGGGAGACCGTGCGCAGGCGCGTGGACGTCCAGCTAGGGGCCCGATGGGTGACCCGCTAAGTGCAGACGCAGTACGCCCTGCTGCCCCGGAACCCCTGGCTGTCCCCGCGGGTCGCTGTGCTCAGGAGGGTCCGCCCAGGCCGGTGCCAGCCCCGCCCGCCTGACCAGCTGTTCCACCGTGCCCGTGACACCTGGATGTGGGGGCTCCGAGCCCACAGGTTGGTGTGGGGTAGGGACGCCCCCGAGCCCCGGCTGTGGGCGGTGCCAGCGGACCGGCAGTGATGCCGGCGTTCTGCCCGCCGCAGTCAGCCTCTCGGCATCAGCTTGTGGACAGAGGCCAGGCCCATGGCGGCCCCTGTGGAACCTGATTCTCAGCCTGTGATGCCGAGGACTCCGCATTGTCTCCGACAGGGCAGGACCCCCGCCGACAGCTGCCCACCCCAGGGGAGCGCCTCCAGCCCCCAGTGCCCCCTCCCACTGAGTCCCGGCCCCCGCCCCCAGGTCCAGCTGGCCGCTCAGGTCTCATCCAGAGCCCGCGTCCTGCGGAACAGGACACTCCTGAGAACCTGCCGTGGCAATGCCATCGACAAGCCGGCACACGCCGTCGTGGGAAGCGGAACGGTGATGCTCCAGGCGCTAAACACAGCGCCACCACCTGACGCAGCGACTCCGCTCCCACCGGCACTGAAAGACCGTCTCAGAAGACACCTGCGCCCCGCCTCCCTGCCGCCTCACCACAGCGGCGGCGGGTGGGAATACCCCGTCCGCGGCGGATGGGCACGCAGGTGTGCGTGGGCGCGACGTGTGCTGTCCAGTCTTACAAAAGGAGGGGTCCTGACCCGCGCCACATGGCTGGACCTGCAGGTGCTGCGCGCTGGGAATAGACCAGCCACAGAAGAACACATCCTGTGTGATTCCAGTCGCGTGAGGTCCCCAAGGCAGACAGGGGTAGAGAGTAACGGGTGGGCGTGAGTTTAATGGGGACAGAGTCGGTCTGTGAGATGAGGGTCTTGTGGGTGGCCGGTGGTGACGGCGGCACGGCACTGTGGATGTCCCTAAAGCCACCGAGCTGTGCACTTAGCAACGGTAAAGATGGCACGTTTCTGCTAAGTGTATTTTACCACAATTTTTAGAAAGCGCTGTGCGGGACTGTCATTGGGAGGCGGAGGCCCAGGTGGAGGGCCCTGGAGCCCACCGCCTGCCTGTTTCTAAGAAGAAGAAAGGCTTCAGTGGGCTCGTAAAAGAGGGCCGTCTGCTCAGACATCAAACGGCTCTGACACAGCCTCTTGGTGACTTCAGTGTAATGAATCAGAAGCACATGGATTAAATTTCCCTTGAAATTCACTCGGGTTTAAAAATTAATGGAAAAAGCGCCTGGCACACTTGTTTGGAGCTTTATTGACCCAAACACTCTTTAACAATAGTTTGGGACTCGAACGGCCCAAGCTGGGGGTTCTGGCTGTCCCCAGGGGAGGCAGGCCCGTGGGGAGGGGTTTCCGACAGCCCTCACACTGCATCATGGGTGAAAATGAAAGTCATTTAGGGGAAAAAATGAGAAGCAAAGCCTCCTTGTGTGAGGCGGGGTACACGTGGCTGCCCTTGGCAAGGTTGCTGTTTCGTTGAACAGATTTAAGTGAACTAACTAGCTTGACAAAAAACCTACAACGTTGCCATTAGAAAACTATTATTATTATTATTATTATTATTATTATTATTATTATTATTTTATTCCGCAAAGGAAAACGTTGTGAATTCACAGGTGCAAACCCCAAATCTTGCCAGAAACAAAAGTCGTAACGGAGGCTGCGCCTGTGGAGCGCGGCAGCGCCGCTGGGCGGAGAACTGCGGGGGCGGATGCCGGGCACCCGGACGGGGCCTCCGAGCCGCAGGCCTTGTCCCCGGACGTGGAGCCCCTGTGGTTCTGTGAGCTGGAACAGAGACTGTGGAGAGCCGCCGGGCAAAGAGCCTTCCTGAGAACTGGCGGTGGCCCAGGGCTGACCTGGAGGCAGCCAGGGAGCAAGGCCGGGGTGGCCTGAGCAGGGCTGCACCTCCAAACGGGCACCAGACAGCCCTGCCTGCGTGGCCCAACCGCACCCACCACGTGCTGTCGGCTCAACCTGCCTGCTTCCCAGGACAATCAGGGACAGGCCTGGGGGACCTGGCCCGGGGGGACGTGGCCCAAGGCAGGGTCTGTCCTGCACCCTCATCTCCTTCCCCCTCCATAGCACCTTTAATTCTCATCGGCCCCGGGAGCCGGTCCCTCCCCATCCCTGTGGAACAAGGAAGGGCCCCCTGGCTCGCCAGTGTGCCGGTTCTGTCCCATAGTGGTGACAGAATCCCAGACCCACCCAGACCGAGTGGGGGAAACATTCAGAGGTGGCTTTCAGGCCCTGGGGTGTCACACCCACAGCTGGGAGCTGCCTCCAGCCTGCTGTCCCCACATCGGCTCAGAGGAGAAGGTCACCTCTCCCCATGGCTGCAGGCCCAGGCCAGCGGGGTCCCTAAAACAGACGCAGTGTTAAGCAAGAGTGGCCGGGGTATGGCACCCATGGCAGAAGTGAGTGCCTTGCTGGACGCAGCGGTGCCGTGTGTGGGGCTGTCGGCCAGGCTCCCACACGTGTCCTGGGGAGGACCCCTGGGAGGGGCACTCCTGGGCCACAGGCCCCCCAGGGAAAGAGGCTGTCAGGTGTGGTAGGCGTGTGCCCTGGCAGGAACCCAAACTCCTTGGCATCGGTGTGGGTCCCCGGCCCCCATACCACACTGCCAAAATCTAGGGAGCTCAAGCCATCGGAAGTGCTCTCCTGGCCTCTCTCAGAGCCAGGTGCCAGGGGTCAAGGTCAAGGCATCAGCAGGGCCACGCTCCCTCTGAAGGCTGTAGCGGGAGGCCCTTCCTGACGCTTCCAGCTGCGGGTGGCTGACGCCCCTGCCTTGTAGACGAGTCACTCCAGCCTCAGCCTCGTCATCACATGACCCCCTCCTCGTGTGTCTCCTCTCCTCATGAGGACACCCGTCACACTGAGTCAGGGCCCACCCTCATGACCCTCGCAACCAATCACATCTGCCAAGACCCCGTTCCCAAATAAAGCCACGTGCACAGGGACTGGGGGCGGGACTCCTGCACTTTTTGGCGACACATTTCAACCCACAACGGTATTGCTGTGAAATAATAATTTAAAGTTGTTGAGCAATTAGGGGGAACAGTCACTGATACAAGTAGTGGCATCTCATTTTACCCTCCTACAACACTAAGAGGTGAAGGACATTACAACGGGCCCCAGGTGCGCTGTGGGACCAAGATGCAAACTCAGGTGGCGCAGGGCGGCTTCCCCAGTGAGCGCGTGGCACCACCGCCCCCCCCCCGCCCCCACCCCGCCCCGCAGGGAACTGTGACAATCGTGAAAACGACACAGCCCTGTAAAGCCTCTGGAGAGGGTCTCAAGGGCCAAAGCAACGAAACATCCATTCAAGAGACGGAAAACTCGTGAAGAAAGACGGGAGTCTGCTCTCTGAACCGAGAGCCGGGCCCAGTCGGGAGACTCCGCTGCAGAGGCTGCGGCCCCAGGGGCGGGGCTTCCCCGGGGGCGGGGCTTTCCCCGGGGGCGGGCCTTCAGCGGCTCGCAACCCTCAATCCCCACCCCACCTACCTCCCCAAGTCCTACTGCCCGGCTTGAAAGGGGATTTCAGGCCAGGATTGGCAAGCAAGGTGACCGCGGCCTGCCCGCTCCCCTCCCTCCACAGAGCACTCAGCGGAGGCCGTGGCAGTTGAGAGAGCAGCCTGCCACTGTCCCCAACCAGGCCCGGAGCCCCGGATTTCTTCCCAAGAAACTGACTTCATTTGCAACAGTTCAGGCCTGAAGGCGCCCTCGGGAGCAGAGGGGGCTGTGCCGCTGGCCCGCGGACCTCGTGCAGACGCGGCCTTGGCGGCAGGGGACGACTGGGGACAGGACAGTGGAGGAGCCGGCCCGGCCAAAACAGGATCGGACGCCGGCCTCAAAGCCGGGTTGAGTGGATCCAGTTGTCGAGGAATTTCCTCCCCAGGGCGTCGTCGAGAACAACAGAGGCTGTCATCGGTGGTTTGTCGCTGGGTGTGGTCAGAGAAGGAGAGGCCTCCCAATCCCAGGGGACAGGGTCACCCCAGCGGGGCCTGCCTGGAGAGCAATGCGGGGCCGAGCAATGCGGGAGCAGAGAGACGTTACTAACGATAATCCAGACGCTCGCTAAACAAACAAGCAAACAACAAGAAGCAGTCCCAGCCTGGGTTGGGGGGGGCGGGGTACCAGTCCCCAAAGCTGCTACAATATATTGGCTAAAATGTCCAGTTTCCAACAGAAAATTATGGTGCGTGCAAAAAGGCAGGAAAGCATGACAGGAAGGGAAGGGGAGGGAGGTGAGGGAGGGAAGGGAGGGAGGAGGGAGGGAGGAGGAGGGAGGGAGGGAGGAAGGAAGGAAGGAAGGAAGGAAGGAAGGAAGGAAGGAGAAAGAAAAGACAACCAAGACTGCCTGCGAGAGGGACCGGATGTTGGATTTAACAGAAAAGTGCTTCAAAATATCTATTATAAATATGTTCACAGAACTAAAGGAAAGCTCGATTAAAGAAATAATGGGATGTATGATAATAATGTCGCATCAAATAAACACTATCGATAAAGAGATAGAAACTAAAAAATAGAGCCAAATGGAAGCTGTAGAGTCAGAAGTCACAACTGAAGTAAAGGATTCATTAGAGGAACTCGACAGTCGACGTGAACCAGCAAGAGAAAGACTAGTGAACTGAAGACAGACCGGTAGAGATTCCGGAAGCCAAGAGCAGAGGGACACTGGCACGAAGGAAAACCAGGACGGCTCAGAGAAATGTGGCGCGCAGTCAAGTGCACGAGCTCACGCAGTGGGGCTACGGGGGGAATGGGAGAGAAAAGGGGGATAAAAAATACTCAAAGAAATCATGGCTGAAAATGTCACAGATTTATTGAAAAACAATAACCTACAGATCCAGGAAGCTCGTTGAATGATTATTGCAAAGAGACCCACCCAAACTAACAGTGACTCTGGCAGAGACAATGCAGGCCCGAAGACGGCGAGCGACCAGAAACCCTGTACTCAGAAAAGCTATCTTTCAAAAACGAAGGTGAAATGAAGACCTTCCCAGATCAACGAAAACCTGTAATTTGCTGCTAGCAGACCTACCTTCAAGAAATGCTAAAGGAAGTTCTTCAGGCTGAAAGCAAGTGACCCCAGGCAGAAACTGAAAACACAGAGTTTCAGTAAAGATACTTCTATGATTTTGTAAAACAGTACAAATGTATATTTTTCTCCTTCCTTCTCATAACTGATTGAAGTGATTCTACAGAATAATGTATATTTAACGTCATGTTGAGACTATGATTAACGGAGACGTAATAGATGTGTAATATATTTGCCAACAACAACACAAAAGGAGTAGAGTGAAGCTGCACTGGACTAGGAAAATGGCTCCGATGGCCAGGAAATAATGACGACGACGTATTATTGGGTTTGTGACCCTACTAATTGTAATATGTCTAACACAATACCATAAAGGGGGAGAAAGAGCATAGACCAATACAGGGTTAATGTTTGTATGTATCACTGGCATTAAACTAGTACGAATCTGAAGCTGATTGTGACGTCGATGCATGTGGTAAATCCTAGAACAACCACTATGGAAATAACTAAGGAAAAAAAACAGTAAAAAAATCATTAAGAAATTAAAATGCCACATTAGAACATATTCACTTACTATAAAAGAAAGCAATAAAGTAGGACTAATGGAACAAAAAAGACACGAGAAAAAATAGGAAAAAGAAGTAAAATGGCAGATGTAAATCCAACTATATCAATAATAACGAGGCAAAGGCAGAGGTTGTCAAATTGGACAAAGAAACATAATCCACCTCTAAGCTGGTTAAGGAGATACGTTTTAGACTCAAAGGCACAAATGAACTAAAAGGGTGGAAAAAATATATTATGCAACTATGGGAAAGCTGAAGTGGCTATCCCGACGTCCGACAAAATAGATTCTAAGACAGTGTTATTAACGGGAAAGCCGGGTATTTCATTAACATAAAGAGGCCGATCCACCAGGAAGACATAACAGCTATAAACATGTGTGCACCTAACAACAGAGCTCTAAGATATGTAAAGCAAAAACCGGTGGAGCGGAGGGAGAAATAGACAGCTCGGCGGTAAAAGTTTCATGCCCCACTTTCAATAACGGCCGCGACAACCAGACGGACCAACAGGAAACAGGAGACTTCAGCAGCACCTTGAACCAGCCAGACGCACCGAACATCTGGAGGACGCTCGGCCCAGCCGCAGAACACACGTTCTTCTCGGGGCACATGTAGTGTTCTCCAGACAGACCACATGCTCGGCTGTGAAACAAACTCAGGCTCAGGCCACCACACTGGAGGCAGTGACAGGGGGCTGGGCGCTGGGCAAAGACTTTTCAGAGGCGATGAGAGCCCCAGGTGGGGGTGTGTTGGAAGAAAGCTCTGGTGGGCGAGTGACAGGGGCGTGGGGAGATGGCTCCGCGTCTCAGCGGTGGTGTCCTGTCAGGAAGCCCCTGCGTGGCTGCTCCAGGTGTGAGTGTGAAGGCACCATGCCCAGCAGTCCAGCCCTGATCCTGGTGCCCTGGGTGTGTGCCCAGGGGAGGTGAGTTGATTGACTGCTGATTGGGGTTTTGGATCTGGTGGTGGTGCTTGGGGTGGGTGGTGAGGCTGAGCCGAGGCACCAACCAGTGAAGAAGGCCTTTGCAATGCCGTACAGATGGGGTACGTTAAAGAGATGTTTCACAAGTGTAGATGCTCTGAACCCCAGATTCATGGCTACGAACACCGCACTTAAAAGGAAAGTCTGAATGTGCTGGCAGGAGTGTAGTCAAAGGGGACCCCTTCTTTCTCAGCTCCAGCCACAGCGGGGAGATTTACCTGCACAGGCTTTTTAAAAAAAAATCTCAGCAGTTAAAAGTATAAAAGCCCTTTCCATAATTCTGATTTCTTAACTTGATGCCAGTCTCCGCACTCTGGCTACACGCCAAGGTCCCCAAGCATACTTCCTAGAACCTCTGTTCAGCCCGTGTGCCTCTCCCCGGAAGGTCGAAAGGTGCTGTCAGGGAGAAGAACCCACGCCTGCCCCCGGGCCCAGTCAGAGGTGCAAAGCGTTCCTCAGT
The DNA here is from genome assembly GCF_902729225.1 of Pteropus medius. NCBI lineage: Eukaryota > Metazoa > Chordata > Mammalia > Chiroptera > Pteropodidae > Pteropus > Pteropus medius. The sequence goes on along the minus strand of NW_024340849.1, from coordinate 464,007 downwards.
GGGGAAGTTCAAAAGCGGCCGCTGCCCTGGCCAGGAGTAGGGATCTGTCGAGAACAGGCAGTCACGTGGGCTCTCAGGTGTTTGCGGTGTTCTCCTGAGCGATAAGTAGCACCTGGGTGTCCGCGGCTGCGGAGCAGGAGGGCGGGCGGGCCCGCCTGCGGAGTGCGGGGAGAGCGGGGCGGGGCGGCGGGCAGCCCCAGGCCGCTGCGCCCAGCGGTCGGTCCCGCGGGGCTCCCAGGGCAGGAGGACAGGGCAGCGCCCTGAGGGCAGCTCCAGCCAGGCCAGAGCCTTCTCAGGTCCTCCTGACCCTGGCCCGCAGCACCGAGGGCCGCGTCGCCATGGCAGTGGCTCAAACACAAAACCCCAAGCGACGCAGCGGCCCTAGGAAACCCGCGCGGGGAGGAATACGCCGAGTGCGCCCGGGGAGAGAGGATTTGGCCTCCCCGGGGACTTCGAAAATGGTGAGCTTCTCGGGTGTATTTGCCCCAATAATCCGCAGAAACAACAGTAATCTAAAAATAGTCTTGTTTTCTGTCCTAAGCTCCTTTTAACTTCGTTAGTCATCACCGATTCTTAAAATAAAATCCGTGTAACGTCTCTCCTAGTGGCCGCTGTAAACACACCTCGAGAGGAAGCCGGAGCCGCGAGCGGCGGAAGGGGAGCGCCGGGGCCGGGCGCGGGACGCAGGCCGGTGGCCGCGCGGTGGCCGCAGGACCGCCGGAGGCGGACACGGGGGCGCGCTGGCCGCGGAGCTGCGCCGCCGCCTCCGGAACTCCCTGCGCCCTGGCGCGCGGCCACCGTGGGCCCGGCAACGGCATTAAACACAGGGAAACAGACGGGGATTCCGTCACCGGGCGGGGGAATAAGGAGGGCATTGAGCGCAGACAGGAAAAGAGCTTTTCTGGATGGAGCGAGAATTATTTATTGGGGGGAGGGGGAGCAGCGGCAACCGCGGCCGACAGCCACCCCCCCCACCCCGGCTCCGGCGCCTCCCCATCCAGGGGCGCCCCCGCCCCGCGTGGGTCCCGCTGCACCCGCCTGCGCGTGGGAAAGCGCGGGAGGTTGGGGTCAGTCTTAACACAGCTTGGGGGACCTCCCTTCGCACCCCCTCCCGCCCCGCGACTCAGCCCCCTCCTCCCGGCGCGTCCTGGGGAAGGAGGGGAGAGGGCGGTAGACGGAAACTCTCCGGGCAAAATCCTGGGGGCGGGGGGAACGGAAACTCTCCGGGCAAAGTCCTGGCACCCGGGTCTGGGGACACCAGGACTTAGAGCAGAAAGATCTTGTTAAAGGGGCGAGGGCGCCGCGGCCCTGGCGCCCCCTGGCGGCCTCCAGCGCTGGACGAGCGCCCCCTCCCTCCCGCATCCAGCATCCTCGCGGGGTACCCCCAATCTCAGTGGCCTCGCGAGGTCCCCTGCCCCCCACCTACGGTATCCACGTGGGGTCCCCGCTCCACGCGCCTGGGGTGCCCAGGCGAGTGCTAAGCTCGGCGCTCAGCAGGGGAGCAGATGTACAGGTAGTAACACCTGTTAAGTGTAGTGACACCCGCTCGGACACCCCAGGGGCCAGATGGCCTGAGGGGAGAGGGGACGGAGAGGAGTTTCAGTCCTGTGGAGCGGACGCTTCTGGACACGTTCCTATCATTTAATATCGCACTGGATTAGCCCATGAGACCCCCGTCTATGTCAAATGTCGACCCCTCCCCACCATTTCCCCGGGTCCTAGGCCTGGTGTCATCTGGGGGACCCACCGGTGTCCTCCAGGCCTCCTGGGTCCCCGCGGCGGGCACGCCTTTTGCTTTTGGGTTTATTTGAAACCACGTAAGGGTGTCGTGCAAGAGATTTATGATTTTCATACACCAGACATTTCTGCCGCCCTAACACTCCAATCCCTTCCATCCGAGGCCGGCGAAAAAATGCAGCCCCGTTTGGCAGCTGAGCCGCGCAGAGGCCGAGGGTTTGAAAGAGGAAAGTGTAACGCGAACCGCGGCGTCGGAGCTCCCGACCGGCCCCGCCAGGCGGAACCCTAGGGTCGCCTACGACATGCCCGGGTCCTGCCCGCGGCTCTGGGACCCGCGGAGGGGCCGCCCTGGCTGCCCTCGCCCCCGCCCCAGCTCCTGCAACAGGCGGTCGGGTCGCCAGGGCATTTACAGGATAAAATGACAATAAGCCGAGGCCTCGGGACTGCCGAGCAATCTGTTAGTGATTTGGCGGGGTGGGAATTTCCTTTCTCGGGCCTGCCAGTGGGAGCGCTTTTCCAAATTTCCACGGCGGGGAAGCCTGCGATTTTACATAATGACTTCAGCATGCAGGGCTCTCTCGGCGCCCCCGCGGTCCTGCCCCCCGCGCGCCACCCCTCGTTAGGGCAGAGTGCGACTCTCCGGACCCCCGCTGGACCCCCGCGTGAGGGCTGGTCCTTCTGCCTGCCGGTCACTGCGTGCGCCCTTCTCGACACCCCCCACCCCTTGCGCCCCGCGGGCCGAGCGAGGGGCAGCGCGGGGGGGTGTGGGGCGGGCGCTCGCCGACTTGTCCCCCCGGCCCCGCGCCGGCTCGGGCGGGCGGGCGGGGGCGTGATGTCACGGCAGGGAGGGGGCGCGGGAGCGGCCGGGCGGCGGGAGGCGGGGGAGGTGTTTTCCAGCTTTAAAAAGGCAGGAGGCAGAGCGCGGCCCTGCGTCAGAGCGAGACTTGGAGACTTCGGAGTCACCGGCGGGATCCGGCGGCCGGGCGCGGGGACTGGGGCGCGGGCGCACACCTCCGAGCCCCGCCACCCGGCTCGGGTCCCGGGCCACAGCCTGTGCCGCCACGCGCGCACACGCCCCTTGTTGCCATTTCCCCCCGGCGCGCGGCGCTGAGCCCGGGCAGCGCGCGTCCGCCGGGCAGTCGGCTTCCCCCGGAGCCCGAGCCGGTCCGCGGCGCCCGCTCCTCCCGCTCCTCCTCCCGCTCCTCGCGCCGCCGCGTGGATGCCAAGTACCAGTTTTCCAGTCCCTTCCAAGTTTCCACTCGGGCCTCCGGCTGCAGTCTGCGGGAGCGGAGAAAGTTTGGGGCCCGCGCCGCGCGCCGGCGGCACCATGAAGTCCGCGGAGGAAGGTAAGCGGCGCCGCCGCCCCCTACGCGGCCCTCCTGCCCTCAGCCCAGGCGACCCCCGGGCCCGCGCCCGCCGCCCCCGTGCCGCCCGCGCGCCCTGCGGGGTCCTGTCCGAGAGAGGAGCGAGCGCCCGCGGGCTGCGCGCGGGGAGGGGCGCGGGGTCGCGGCGGCAGCACAGACTGGGAAGCGGTGTCCCCCTGGTGTTCCCCAAGCGGCCCTGATTTCGAGCGCGCCTTCTTGCCAATAGGTGTCTCCTGTTCTCTAGCGCTGAGCTCGCGCACTCGGCCTTGGCCGGTGCCGCCCGCGCGGATCCCGGCGGTAGAAACTCAGTTCAAACGCGGGCGGGTTGGGGACCCGGCGAGGTCAGGGCCGTCAGAATCACGCAGGGCACTTTGGGATGAAGTGAAGTTTGGCGGGGAACGAATGGTGGCCGGGTTTCTTTCCCAGTGGGGCGAGGCCACCTTGTGGCTTCGAAGACCAGCCCTGCTCCGCGAGGCGTGGGGGCCGCGTCCCTCCCCTGCGCGCCCTCCCAGCGCCAGGCTCCGCTCGCTGTCAGGCTGGAGGCTGGTCGCCCAGGACCGAAAGTGGCCAAATGCGTGGTCCGAACACCGCCCCTAATTCAAGCCATTTTGCAGTCCTATAGTTGTGAGCATTCCAACCGTAGAAAATGTTTCAGGACAGTTTGAAAAGGGACCGCCAAGTTTCCAGCTGCTTGTTTAATGTCACAGGGTGGCACAAGTATCCGCCCTGAAGCCTGGCCAAGGCGAGTCCACTGCTGGCAGTGAGCGCGACCCCGCCGCGGTGCGGTCTCACGGTCACAGCCCCCTTCGCCTCCTGCCTTTAGAAGAACCGCCACCGACCAAAGCGGCCGCGGCCTCCTACTCGGGGAGCCGCCGCAGGTGCCTGGAGACAGGCTGGGTGTGGGGACGAGCACCCCATGAAGGATTACGGTGGCAAGTGCACAAGGGCAGCTGGGCGACACTTTTCCAAATGCCTCATCAGCGCCGAAGCAGCTTATTTAAATTACGCGAAGCAAGCTGGCAGACTTGCCCGCGCTGCCGAGCACCCCTAGCTGCTCAGCGCAGACATCCCCGGGAGCGTCGGAAGGTGCTCGCCGCTGCTTCCGCGTTCTGCCCAGCGCCAGGCCCGCGGGCCTGCAGTCTCGAGAGGCTGCCAGCTGCAGGGGACCGGGGTTACCTTTAACAGAGGTCTCAAGACCTCGCGCTGGGCATGGGAAGGCCAGTGTCTGTCGTCAGTGTCCCGGTGTCCCCGTATCATCTACGTATTTGGTGTCAGGGAAGGAAAGTGTATTTTATGTGTCTTACCATTTCATCCCAATTTAGAAAATGTTTAAATGTAAACATCAGGTAATGTTTACAGGATGAGCTGTTTTAAAAAGTTTACAATTTTTGTTGGGTTTTTTTTTTTAATTGCAAACGCTTGGATGCTTATTTCAGAGTTTTCCCCCACATATTTCTTATCACTGCTTAAAAAAAAAAAACGCTGGCCTTTCAAAGTTTATACATCATTTTTACTTAAACAGTCAGGGGTGAGTCCTGCAGTAAAGAACCTTTTTCCTCTGAGGAGAGGGAAGCCATCCATGGGGGCAGTGGCGCGTTTTCCTGCCCCTTCCTTAAGAAAGTGTGTTTGGAAGGCGTCTAGCTAAAAGGCAGCGCCAGGTGCAGGGTGCCCTTTGACTAAACAAATATTGGTGTGTTTATAAGGACGACAAACTTAGGCTAACCGGGAAGTTGATCCAGCCCTCCGTGTGGACAGGCGGGAGATGTGAGCAGGGTTGCTCCCTGCAAGCTTGCCGAGGGCTGGGGTTGGGGATGGGGTCTGTCGTCACAGCCACAGGTCCCACCAAGGCAGTGCCAGGCCACTGAGAATCCAAGGGCCGCCCTGTCCCCCCCTGCCCCAGTGCCTGAGCATCGTGGAGGAAGCTCATTAGGCCCATTGTTTCTGAAGGCCCCTGCTTGTTTCCCACAGAACGCAGAGAAATGCAGGCCTGCAGGTAGCCGCCCACCCAATGCTTCAGAGGCTGCACCACACAGTGCCCCCGGGCTCCCAGGACAGAACAAAGCTCTCCCTGTTCTCTCGCCACTTAACTTCGTGGCCCTGTTTCCTAATCCAGATTAGAGGAGGCGCTGGCGCCCAGCACCATCACACCCAGGGCTGGAGCGCAGCGCCCGGGAACACCCGCAGCCTGGCAGAGCACGCCAAGCTAAACAGCTCCCTCAAGACAGGCGCGTCTGCTGGACTGGCAGACAGCTCCGTGCCACTCGCAAGATGGAAGTCTTGGGGGCGCCAGTCAGAGGAGCAGATTTTTTTTATAACTGTCACCCCATCTGATCACCTGGGTTGGGGCTCTGAAACTAAGTGAGACCAGCTTAGTTTAGGAAAAGCAGCGCTGAATCAGAACTCCGCAGGGCCCAGGTGTGCACCCGGTGTAAGCCCACCTCGGAGCAAAAAGCTTTAGCCCAAAGAGATGATAGGGCTGTTATCCGCGTGTCAGTTTTTGGCAGGGACGAGAAGGTAGCTGGAGTTAAAAAAAAAAAAAAAAAAAAACCGAGAAGAGAGAAAATGAGACTTTGCGCTTCTCAAAGCTTCTCAACACTTCTCAACACAAACCAGAACTTCCATTTGCCCGAAGGTCAGCAAAAAAAGGCAAAACCTAAAACAAAACAACCCTCCAACATACATCTCAAAGTGAGAACTATTATTAGAAACTAAATCAGGCCAAAGTGAACCATAGTTTATCACTGGAGAAAACCAGCCACTTGCAAAGGGTCATGGGAGAGAAGCGTCCTGGCGGGGGTCACGTGATTAGCAGGGTCCCCGCTTCCGGAAAAAGCATCCCCGCAGGGCAAAGGGCCTACAGGGCAGAAAGGAGGCCGCCCTCCCTTCCCAGTGGACTCCCCGCGTGTGATTCTGGGCCTCGTGGACAGTCGCCCTGTCACCTTTTTTTGCTGTTCCGGAAGTGGGTTTTGCGTGGTGCCAGGACCCGGGGGACAGTTAGCACAAACAGCTGGGAGAAAGAGCAAGGGCGAGCCCCGAGCCCCGGTGCTGGGCAAGGCCTCGCTTTTTACGTTAAACTTGCCCCTGGGCCCAGAGTTGAGGCCCATGAGCCCAGCTCATTAGCCTCCCAGAGCGCGCGCTGCTGGTGGAGTGCGCAAGCTCCCTTGTGCACGCAGAGCGTGGAAGTGGGCTTTGGGAAGTTAGGGGACTAACGGGTGGTCCTGCAGAAGAGCACGGGTCGCCAGCGAGGCAACAGCCTGTGAGTGAAACGCAGAGGCCAGAAAGGGCTGCAGTTGTCAGCGCACCCACGTGGGCGGGTTTGCTAGCGACAGCCCGGCTCCCAATGCAGAGGGCGCGCTCCCGGGCCCCACGGAAAGCCTCCCCCTCTGGTGGCACTTCCGGTGACATCTTGAGCTGTGGGGCTGGCAGTGGCATTGCCGCTGGCCGTTGCTCGAACGCAGCAGGCCGGGGAGAAGCGCGCTCCTCGGCTGCCCGCCCCGCGTCCGGAGGGCTCCATCCGGGAGGCTGGGGCCTCTGGCGGGACGTGCCTGTCGCGGACTCCGGCAGCCGAGACGCGCCAAATCCTTTGTCCTAGGAGAGAGGACGGCAGTTTGGAGGCTTAAACACACACAGACACTAACTTTCAGACAAAGTCAGTGGGCCCGGGCGCAGTGTCCCCGTCGCTTTGGGAAGCAGGCACCAATTTTTGCGCGACTTGGTCACAACAGAAAAGTCGGCGATGCGCGAGCGGGTCGAGGCGGGTCCGCGGGGAGCGGGCGGGGGGCCCGGGCGGGGGGGAGCCCGGGCGCCGGGCCGCGGGGAGGCCGGGGCGTGCGCGCCGTGTACCCCCCACCGCCGGGCGCGCGCGGCCCCGGGCGCGGACCCGTGGGGACACTCCGGGGACTCGCCCGCGGGTGGGGCGCCGGGGGCGGGGGGACACGAGTGAGAGGCGTGCGCCCCGGCTCGCCCGGAGTTTATTTAAAACTCGGAAGCCGCGGGCGCGAGCGCTTGTTTATGTGAACCCGGAAACGGCGGGGGGAGGGGCGCCGCGGGGGAGGCGGGCGGGGGAGGGGCGGGCCGGAGTCACGTTACCGGGACGCGCGGCCGAGCGCAGGGCGCAGCCAAGCCGGGGCGGCGACCACAGGTGCCCGTGGCCGGGGACCCGACCCGGCCCGGACCCTGGGCCCCAGACCCGGGACCCAACCCAAGCCCGACGCGGCCCCAAACTCGACCTTTGCACCCCACTGCAACCCCAAGCCTGGACCCTGGCCCTGGCCCTGACCCTCGACCCCCACCCCGCCGGGCAGTGACCCCCGACCCCGGACTCTGACCCAACCCGGTCCGTCCCGACATGACGGGGCTGGAGGAGGACCAGGAGTTCGACTTTGATTTCCTCTTTGAGTTTAACCAAAGCGACGAGGGCGCCGCCGCGGCTGCCCCAGGTGGGTCCGCACGGGCTGCAGAGAGGAGGGGTGCAGGGCGCGGGGTTGCAGGGGTCGGGGCGGAGCGTCCGCGAGCCGGTTTGGAGGTGCAGAGCCCAGGACGCAGGGGTTGGAGGTGCAGAGGCCGGCCTGGGGGTGCGCCCCGGCTGCGCCGCCTTCCCCGCCTGTCCACCCAGGGACGCCTCCGCCCCCTCCTCTCCTACCACTTCCCCTCGTTCCTTTCCCCCCTCCTGCCCCCCCATCCCCGCCCCCCGCCCTGGCCCGCCAGGTCAGGGGCAGCGCCCACAGCGTGTCCACCGCTGGCGTCCTGGGCCTGGGCGCCGGCGCCGGGAACGAACGGAAAACAGGTCAAGTTTAATGGCGAGGTGGGGGGCGGGCGGGGGGGCCTCCTGTGAGTCCCCTCGGGTCTTGGCGCCCGAGGCGTATTGAGCTGGGTGCCACCGCGGGGGGCTTCTGGCATTGGGAGCATCAGCCTCCTGCCCGTGGGTCACACTTGTGCCGGTCTTCGGGACTTCGGGTCTTCCCGTGGAGGGGGCCTCCTGCCCTAGGCGGCCGCCGCTCACGCCAGGGGACTCGAGCGTCCAAGGCCGACTTGGACACTGCGCGGGGACAGGTGGTGAGCGGTTCCTGCCAGAGGGCAGGGGGGCCACGGAGCCCCCCGACCTGCTCGCCACCTCAGGGCTCCTGGGGCCTCCCAGAGGAAGGGCAGAGTGGAAGCCGCCGCCGGGAGGGGCCTCCTCTTGCTTCCATTTTATCTTCTTGGTCAAAACAAAGGTTCCCTCCTCCCCAAGAGCGGGCGCCGGGGTAAGAATACGAGTCACTAGAAAACCACAGCCGCCTTGGGGGCCAGACTCCGGCCTGTGGGGCCACTGGGTGCAGGAACCCAGGAGCCGCCCCTCGCCCCATGCCTTTCTGTGTTGTCTGCAGGATCCGCTTTCTGTCCCTGCCCACGTGGCGGGGGGCGGTGAAGCTGCACACAGCGCTCCTGGCAGACGGCCGCCCTTCCTCAGCGGCCGTATAATATTTTCCATGTCGCTCACGGTCTCTCTTTTCAAAACTGTAACACTGTTCGTTTTTAAAAAGTAAGTGTTCGGACCAGGCCAAGGCTCCGCTCGGTTGTCTGCCCTCCCTGACCAGCTCCCTTGTCGTCGGCCTTGGCTGTGGGTTCACAGGCCTCTGGGGTCCTGGGGGCCGAGATTTGGGACAGAGAGTGGGGAGCGGGGCCCTGGAGGCCTGCACGCTCCTGCTGGGTCTGCGGCCTGTGGCGCTGCCATCGCTTGCTGGGTTCTTTCTGTGGAGGACTTTGTCCCTTGGTGGGGTGGGTGTTCGACCCCCTCTCAGTGCGTTTGGCAAATACCCCAGTGAGAGGCACAGGGTGGAAGTGTGGCCCACACTCCTGACCCCACAGTGTGAAGGACGGCCGGACCGGGACTTACGCAGCCCTCCCGGGCCACCTCTGGTCCCAGGGACATGCTCATGTCCTCAGCAGAACCCGCCCGCCTCCCTGCCCGCCCTGCACGGGCAGCTGTCTGGGCGCTGAGCTGCTCAAGCTGCTTCAAGCATCTTTGCTGGGTGTGTGCCCCATGCCCACCCCCCGGGGCTTCCCACTAAGGCCCCTGTAGGAAGGCCTCTGGGGGGGGAGGGCCTGGCAGAGAGGGAGGGCCCCTTCCTGTGTCACGGTGTTGGAAAGTTATAGAAAACATTCCTTTTTAATATATTTTTTGCAACGGACGCTCATGCTTTTTTTCATTCTTTTTTATCAAGAGTATTTTTACAGCGGTTTGAGGTTCACAGGACAATCGAGGGCAGGTCCGGAGTCCCCACACAGTCCCGTGCGCTCCCACGCACCACCGCCTCCCCGCTGCCAGCACCCCCCGGTGCTGGGCGCTGGTCACGGCGGCTGGGCCCGCTTTGCCAGCTCACTGTGCTCCAGGGTCCACGGCCCGCCGCGGAGCCACTCTGGTGGTGCGCATCTCACGGGTTTGGATACGTTTCGCGACAAGTCACGCGTGTCACACATTGTGTCGCGCACGGTGGTTTCACAGCCCCGGAAACCCTCTGCGCTCCGCCTGCTCACTGCCTGCACGGCGCGGCCTTGGCCGGGATGTCGTGGAGCTGGGATCGCGCCGCGGCGCCTCTCGGGCAGGCTCCCCCACTAGTCGTACGCGTCTGAGGCTCCTCCACAGCTCTGCAGCTCGATGGGCCACGGTCGGGGTGGGCCACGGTCCCCCCCGTCCATCGCCACCGAAGGGTGTCTTGGTTACTTCCAGGTTTCGGCAGCATGAATGAAGAGTCCTTCTTTCTTGTTCATATTAGTTTTTACATTACATTATAATTATTGATTATTAAGTTAATTACTACATTGTTATATTACGTTGTTACATTAAATTCTCCAGCTCTTAGTGGGGGCAAAAACAGCTCCATGTTCTTTCTGCACTAAGCCTGGATTGAAGCAAATGACTAATACTGAGGTGGGCTCCGAAGCCTGGTGACACAGAGCCTGGTGATGAGGCGCTGATCACAAACACGGGCGCCTCATCAACAGGACAGGCCAGCCCTGTCCACGGGTGGTCTCGTTGTTCATTTCTGTCACGATTCCTTCTGAGTTAAGAGTGGCGTCCTCAGTGTTCTGGCCACCGAGGGTCAGTGGCTGAGTTAGCACTGTGTCCTCCCTGTCACTCAGGCCACCTCGTGTTCTTGTTGGGGGGGTTCACTGATAGGTTCCTGTCTTGCCTGTTACTTGGCGGGGCACATTGGGTCTTGGGGTTCTTTATTCCCAGAGTACCCCGCAGGTGCCGATAAGGCAGTCAGTAACCATTTGTTGGGGGGAAGGAAAGAGAAATTAAAAAGTGACTTATTCAAGCTGGGCAGGCGTGTGGGGTCTCCGCCGCCCCCCACCCTCGCTTGGGCAGCTTGGGCAGAAGCCTGGGCAGCGGGCTTCCTGGCCGGAGGCAGGGTCGGGTCGAGAGGAGGCCCGATGCCCCTCTCTGGGTCTCAGGAAATGGCTGTGCTGCTGTCAGCTGGGAGGCGGGTGTGGCCCCGCTTCCCGCCCGGGCTCCTGTTTGCTCAGTTATTTTGGCGGCTGCCAGGACTGTCGCCCTGGTGACTCGGGAGGGACTTGGCCAGGCCGAGGGGACCGCTGGCGGCTCCCACCCATCGGGCCATCCCAGGCTCAATACTGGCCACTCCGCGCCCCCCGCCAGTGCCGCTGGCCTGTGAGAGGGCTGTCCGCGGGGGCACGCTGGTTCCCGAGTCCGCTCTCGGGGCAAGGGTGACCGAGGACACCGCAGGCCCCTGCCCTTTGCCAGTCAGCCTGCAGCCGGGGCCTGAGACGCTTCAGCCCTGTCTCTAGTCGAGGGGCCGAAGCACAGAGGTGTTTCTGTCAAGGACATTTACGTGGGCAGGACGTGCAGTTCTGTGTGGTTTGTCAGAGGGGCCCACGGCGAGGAACGGACACCTCAGATGCTTGTGATTCCTTGACAACGGAGTGACGGCTGAAGACCTGGAGGAGACATGTCTGCCAGGCAGCAGGTCGGGCTGGCTGAGGCCCCCCGGGAGCGCCGCTGGGCTGTCCCATGGGACGTTCCCGGGTTTACTCCCGGCCAGTCCGTAGTCTGCTCTGTTCGTGGCTCCTTGTCCCTGGCTGGTTGTCGGGTGGCCAGTGCCCGTGGAGCTGTCCCTGTCTTTCGTCCTGCAGACGGGCACCCTTGGGTGGCCCCAGGCAGTGCAGCGGGGGCTGGGCCTGGACCCTTCAGGTTTGGTTTGTGTTGTCGCCACCCGCTCACCCACGAGCTCGCCCTGCGGGTTCGGCCCCGGCAGCTCTAATGGGGTGCCCCTCAGAACGAGGACGGAAGTGGGCGCGCCTCACGGCTGTGAGACCAGGGCGCAGGTGGCAGGCGAAGGTGGCCGGGGTCCCACGCACGGCCAGACGCGCTCGGCCCGGGCGGGAGGCACAGGGACGTGCCGTGTGGTGGGCGGTCAGGAGTAACAGAGCTGCTTGGTTCACAGAGAAGTCACCCCTCAGAATGAGACGAGGTGGCTGTGATGACTGGCTTGCTGGAGTCGCTGAGCGCAGGGCTCGTCACATGCCCGACAGCCTGGGAGCCCAGTGAGTGCCCTCCGCAGCCACCCTCCCTCGTCCCCAGGGGCCTGGCGGGCGGGACGCTGGAGGGGGCGGGCTGAGGTTGCGAGGGGGCGTTCGTGTCCCCGGAGGCTGAGCACTCTCGTTACTTCCACTGCATTGAAGCGTTTTGAGCGCGCGCAGTGCCGTCGGCGTGAACCCCACCGGCTCCTTGCTCACCTGCACCTCGGGATTAGTGTCAGAAGCACCAGCAGAAAGACGCTGACAGTGACGGCTCGTCAGTGCTCCTGACGTGACTGGAATCAGCCTGGCGTCACTTAAGAAAGTCACTGGGAATGTTCTCGGTCCGTGTAAACGTGCGCCCTTGGACTGTGAGATCTGAGTTTGAGTGCGGTTTGGCTGATAATGAAACCGAGCAGTGGGGGGTGGGGGCAGGGGACAGGAGCTGGCCGCCCGCTGGGCTGCATGGCCGGGGCGGGTTCTGGCTGTCAGGCCTCTGTCCTGTGTCCTGTCATCGCTGACGGAGGGAGCTCGGGCTCAGGCGAGTCCCTGTCTGCAGCGAAGACATCATTGTGCTGCCCCTTCCTCGTCGAGTCACATGCTGCAGACTGGGATGCTCTGGCCGTCGGTGGCCCCAGCATCCCCCGATCCCCCACGGCCCAGGTCTGGACCACAGACCCCCGTTTCCACTAGATGCTCCACGAAGACTTCGCACGAGACCCATCAGACGCCCCCGCCTCCCCTCCCTCCAGAACCTTCCAGGGGCTGGGCAGCTGGTGGGGTGGGGGGCCCCAGACTTGCTGTCACTTGCTGTTTTTTCTTTTTTAATTCTCGTAATTACCTTTCTGCCAAGAAGTGGTGGTTCAGCTGTGGCACTGGCGCCATCTCCCAGAACGCGTCGCAGGGATGCGTGATGTCTTCTGGCTGGGCCAAAGTGTAGGGACGCGTCCGAAGCCCCCTCCAGCGTCCCCAGACCCGGGTGGTGTGGTGGGCCCACGGGGGGCGGGGCGGGACTCCTAGAGTTGGTGAAAACTGAAAACTGGCTTTTTGTGGATTGTTAGGTCACCTGTGTGTTCGCACGGGAAAAGGCTCAGACAGATGGGGGCCCGTCCCTCAGAGCCTGGGCACTGGGCCTCTTCCATTGGGCAGCGTGGGCCCAGTCGTGGGGACGTGGCCACCGGGGACCGCCAGAAAGGGGTGTGCTTCCAGGGTGGGGGCCAGGAGGCACTGACGCTGTCGCGAGTGGACAGGTGCCGGGGACGGAGGTGGGCAGACATCTCCCTGACTCACACTCACTGCCGGAACAAGTCACACGTAACGCAGCTCCTCGTCGGGGTCTAATTCCTGAGATTCCTGCCCCGCGCACACACCACATGGCCTCACACCTGCTGTTAGCACCTGCTTATCGGTCGTCCAGTATGATGGGCGTCTGACGGCTTACCTGTGGTCACATGGACTCATCGACATGCCGGCCTCGGGAACACCGATGTCCTTTCTTTTAACCAGCACTTGTGGCTGGGAAGGTTCGGGAGGCTGGGCCAGCCAGGAAGGCGGGCCGTGTGCATGAGAACACAGCTGACAGGTGCGTGCGGTGCACGTGACAGTACACACCAGCCTGTGTGTGGCTGTAAAGAAACGTTTTCTGCCAAGGCACCTTCTGCAGTGGTTTGTCACGGCTGGGGCCTGGCACCCGCACACCCAGGCAGGGGATGGGCTGCAAGTGATGACGCCCACATGGCAGCCTGCAGCCCCCATGCCACCTCCTTCTGAGGAACCTTGACTTCCTCCAGGAAGTATCTTTCTGGGGTTTGATTTTTACAAAGATTGTGGTCAAATTGTTAACATCTGATTTCAGCTTTTGTGTTCAGAGGGTCAGTGAGCATGAGAGGGTGTTAGTGTGAGCCAGGGTCACCGTGAATGTTGGCGACATGGGCACGGCCATCACGCTGCCACGGGCAGGTGGCAGGAGGCCTGGCCGGGCGCTGGCGTCGGGGTCGGGCCTCACCCGGGTCGCCGTGCCCTGCCCCGTGGATGCGAAGGCCTCGTGCTTTCCTCGTGTGTGTCCCCAGTGTCCTTGGATCTTGGGGAGCAGACTCAGAGACGGCCGGGACAGTGGTGCCGAGGACACACGGGCTGCAGTGGCCCGTCCAGGTGCCGTGCTGTCTGCGCCTCGAGCAGGCGGCGCCCCGCACCCCGGGGTGTGACTCCCAGCCTCAGTTCTGTCTTTTCTTCCCTGTCACGGCTCTGTGTCCCCTGGGGGCTCTTTGGAACCTGGCACTGATTTTGAGCATCTGGAGCACTGTCACTGTCTCTGCATAAGACCGTCCGTGACACCCACGTGGCAGGGGCCTGGCCCGCCGTCTTGGGGACAGCCATCAGCGTTTTTATCAGGGAGGTTTGAGCCATAAAAGCAGGAGCTGCTTGATAGCAAGGGTGATGAAGAGCTGGTCACCACGGAGGGTAGTGATGGCTGCTCCTGGAAGCAGGTCACAACGGGGGTAGGTCCCGCCTCTTTGAGGTGTTGCGCCCCTTCTGTTAGGGAGCACTGTGAGGTGTGAGCCAGCACCGCAAGAGCCCGGGTGTCCTGGCGCTCGTCCACGTGGGCGTCTGAGCACGGTGCTGCGTTGAACAGGGCCCAGCCCGCACTCCAATGGCGGGAGTGGAGTATGGAGTGCCGGGGTGCCACCTCTGCGGGGTGCGGACAGCCGGGGTGCCACCTCTGTGGGGCGCAGACAGCCGGGGTGCCACCTCTGCGGGGCGCAGACAGCCGGGTGCCACCTCTGCGGGGCGCAGACAGCCGGGGTGCCACCTCTGCACACGCCGGCGGTGGGAACCGGTTAGGAAACATCCTTCAGACTGGAAGCCCACGAGCGGGCCCCTCTGATAACAGTTGCTGACCGTGCCCGCAGGGTTTACGAATACTTCCCTGAGCGTGTAAGGAACACGATGATCCTCAAATCCAGCTGTGCATCCGTGTCCTCTGCTCTGCTCTCTTTAGAAGAGAGATTCCTAGGCCGTGAGCCACCGTCACAGATCACGCAACAGACACCCAGAATCTGCGTTGCCATCCACACCTTGAGGTGCTTTCTCTGCAGCTGGTGGCTTGGGCATCTCGACAGTGATTAGCCTGTTACACTCTCTTTAAATGTACAGGTCTCTGTATCTAAACCCCACCCACTCACTCATCCATCCATCCACACACCTTCCCGCCCATTCATCTACCTGTCTGTCCCTCTATCCACCAGCTCACCCATGCGTCCACTCACCCACCCCGTCTGTCACCCAGCCCCATCCGTTCCTCCGCTAAGCAAGTTGAGCTCCCTTAACATGCCAGGCACGGCTGCAGGCTCGGACGCGGCCGTGGGCAGAGCAGGCTGAGGCGGGTGGAGGGTCCTGCCCGCAGTGGACTGAGAGATGATGCACAGGATGGTGATGAGTGTCGGGGAAGGACGGGAACTGGGGAAGGGTGACGTGGCATTGGGCCGGGGGTGGCCGTTTTGACAGGGTGGTTGGGGCGGCGCCTTTAGAGTGAAGAGCCGGAGGAGGGGCGTCGGGCAGCGGCAGGCGGGCAGGCCGCGTGGGGCGTGGGGGCTGCGAGCCGCGTGAGGGAAGGGAGCATGGGAAGGGCCCCAGGGCTGGCTGTCCCCCAGTCGCTGGGCTGTGGTCGTAGCGCCAGCCCAGCCCGCTCCTGCGCGAGGCCCGGGGCTGTCTGGCGCCTGGTGGCCAGCCCCTCACCCATCGTCTCTTTGTCCCCAGAGCACTGCGGTTATGCACCCTCCAACCTCGGCCCCGGCCTGCCCCTGGCCACGGCGCACCCCTCGCTGCCGGCTCCGTGCCACGACCTGCAGACGGCGGCCCCCGACATCTCGGCCGTGGTGGCGGCGAGCCACCCCTCGGCGTACGGGGCCGTGGTGGACAGCGGGCCCTCGGGCTACTTCCTGCCGTCCAGCCACGTGAGGCCCAACGGTGCCCCGGCCCTGGAGAGTCCGCGCATCGAGATCACGTCGTACCTAGGGCTGCACCCCGGCAGCGGCCAGCTGTTCCACGACGTGGAGGTGGAGGACGTCCTGCCCAGCTCCAAGCGGCCCCCGTCCACGGCCACCTTGAACCTGCCCAACTTGGAGGCCTACCGCGACCCGTCCTGCCTGAGCCCGGCCAGCAGCCTGTCGTCCCGCAGCTGCAACTCCGAGGCCTCGTCCTACGAGTCCAACTACTCGTACCCGTACGCATCCCCACAGACGTCCCCCTGGCAGTCGCCCTGCGTGTCCCCCAAGACCACGGACCCCGAGGACGGCTTTCCCCGCGGCCTGGGCGCCTGCAGCCTGCTCGGCTCCCCGAGACACTCGCCCTCCACCTCGCCCCGCACGAGCGTCACCGAGGAGAGCTGGCTGGGGCCACGCGGCTCCCGGCCCTCGTCCCCCTGCAACAAGAGGAAGTACGGCCTCAACGGCCGGCAGCTGTCCTGCTCCCCACACCACTCGCCCACCCCGTCCCCGCACAGCTCGCCGCGGGTCAGCGTCACCGACGACACATGGCTGGGCAACACCACGCAGTACACCAGCTCGGCCATCGTGGCCGCCATCAACGCCCTGAGCACCGACGGCAGCCTGGACCTGGGTGACGGGGTCCCCATCAAGGCCCGCAAGACCGCCCTGGACCACTCGCCCTCGGTGGCGCTCAAGGTGGAGCCAGCCGGAGAGGACCTGGGGACCACGCCGCCCGCGTCCGACGTCCCGCCCGAGGAGTTCGCTGCCTTCCAGCACGTGCGGAAGGGCGCCTTCTGCGACCAGTACCTGGCGGTGCCGCAGCACCCGTACCAGTGGGCCCGGCCCAGGTCGCCCGCACCCTATGCCAGGTGAGTGGCGGAGGGAGGGCCACGGAGTCCACACTCGGATCCCTCGTGAGGCTCTGGCGAGAGCCGGCCGGCCTCCCCAGCCTTGGGGGTTTGCTGCCAGCTTTTGGCGTCCCTTATCTTTAGAACCGTCACCCCTTGCCTGCCTTCAGTGTCACCTGGCGCTGTCCCTCTGCGTCTGCGTGTCCAGATTTCCCTGTTGTAAGGGCCCGGTCGTGTTAGATGAGGGCACAGCTGCAGGACCTCACCTTCTCTTGACTCCCTCTCGAAAGGGCCCGGGCCCAGGTGAGCAGACCGAGGCGCAGGGGCTCGGCTGCAGCCCAGGGCCCGGGCACACACCCCGCCTGTGGGGAGGGCTCACACACACGTGCACTCGGCGTCCGGGGTGTTTTTGTGAAACCGAACGGTCCCTCTCCTGTTTGTGGTTCGCCTCCCGGCTCGCCCACGGCCTGCTGCCTAATTGCTGTCACCGCCTCGGTGCAGATGGGGCCTCAGCTCAGCAGCTCCCAGAGCGGCAGCCCCGCCCGCTCCCTGGCGGCCCAGCGTGTGGAGAACAGCGATGCCCGGGGCCAGGGGCCCTCAGGCGCTGCTCCGGCTGCTCGGCAGCTCCAGCTGCGCCCAGCGCCGAGCCGTGGGCTGTGGCTTCTTCAGTTGCGTCTGGGCATCTCCTCTGAGTCCGCTTTCTCAGCCTGGTGTTTTTATTTTTAAGGGAACAGCTTTCCCAGCGGGTGGGCCACTAATGCCCCCCCCCGGGGCAGGGTAAGGGCCCTCGCCTTGGGCATGAGCGGCGTGAAGACGTCCATGGCTTCCCCTGCGGCTCTCTGTGGCCCGGGGCTGCGGCCGCCTCCAGGACGAGGCGCCTGCATGTCGTTTCCGGCACACGAGGCCGAGCACTGTCCTTCCTGCTCCTGCAGGTTAGATGGTTTCTGGAAGCGGCCCCCAGCAGCGTGCCCTTAGATAGACGGGCCGGGGGGTGCTGCTCACTCCCGAGGCTGCGTCCCAGTCCGCTCTGCTCACAGCCTCTGGGGCACGGGCCAGGCCACGAACGCTCGGTCCTGGGCACCGACGGGATCCAACCACCCCCACACCCTTCCGAGAGAAACGCCACGAGGGTCGGCAGTTTGTAAAGCAATCGCGTGGTGACGGGAGCCAGTGAAGCTTCAGAGAGGAGGTGGAGTGACCCCCGGGGCCCCGACGTGCGTTAGGGGGCACCCATGTTTCCATCCTGGCTTTCGCTTTCAATGCCACAAAGTTTAAAAAGCCGGCATTTTCAAAGTTATCATCCAAACAAGTTAATTCTTGAACATGGGAGGCATTTAAAAAATGTAAGAGCCGTTCACGCCTGCTGTACTGTCTCTATAATTTTTATGTCAATAAAAGAACGTCTAGGTACTTACCACCTCAAGCCCAGACTCACGCGCGTCACAGTCTGTGACTTTCTGTGTTTTCCTGGACCACGAAGGTCACGGCCACGCGTCATGGCACGTCACTGCAGTCTCGACGTCAGGGGGAGGGTGATGTCATCGACACGTACCTGTCACCAGCACGACGATAACTGTAGCACAGGTGTTTCGAACGAGTTGTGGACTGCTAGGCGAACCCCGGGTGCCGGTCTGCACGGGGCTGTGACCGTGCCGGACGGGATGGGGGTCTGTGACCCGAGCGCCCCGGGGCGCCTGTGAGGCCGCCTCCTGGGCATGTGGATGGCCGCCTTCTCCCTTCGATGCCCATCCCTGTGCCCAGCCGTCCCCTACTGACGACACAGGTGCATTGGTTCAGGGCCCACCCCTCCGCCCCGGAAAGTCCCAATGTGCATACACAGTCCCGTGCTGAGGTCCCGGGGTCAAGACTGTAACCTGAGAACTCCCGGGGGGGCATAGCTCAGCCTAGAATGCACCGCCCCCCCCGCATCCCGGTGACAATGGCAGGAAGCCTTTGTCAGTGACCTGACTGCCTCTCCTTTCGAGGCTCACTCGGTGCTTCTGGCAGGCGGCCGTCTGCGTGACCAGCCTGTGTGTAATCCGCAGTCGGAAAGCAGGCTCGCCCTGGTCTCGGTGGGAGGGTAGCAGTCACTCGTGGCACATGACTGCCCTTTGTTTCTGTCACGGAGCCGGGTGAGGTGTGACGCCCCAGATTCCTGTGGGCTAACGCAAGGCAGCATGTGGACGGCAGCAGACTGCCCTCGAGGGTGGGACGCTGACCTTTCCCGCTGCTCTGGTCCACGTCGAAATGTGTTTCCTGGTCCCTGGCACACGTCTCCACGTGACGCCGGAGGCTGGTGCTCGGGGACGGCTGGGCTCATGGGAGCGAGGGGTCACAGTGTTGCCCACGGGCGAGGGCGGCCAGACTTCCTGGCCGGGGACGCGCCCAGCGCGGGGGCCAGCGGGTCGGCCGCACTCTGCACGGTCTGGGCCGGAGAACTTGGGCAGCGAGCCCTCCGCTCCCAGCGCCCAAGCCCCGTGCACTTCTGCTCCCGTCCAGCAGGAGAGGGGCCTCGGGAACGCGTGCGTGCGAGCCTTTCCCCGAGGGGCTTGGCTGCTGCTGCTCCCGTTTGGGGCCGTCGGTGTCTGCCCAGTGCTCACGGCTCACACCGCGGTGCCGAGTGTCTGGCAGGCCCACGGGGCCACACACCGGTGCCCACGTCCTGCTGTCGTTGAAGGTGTTTCTGCGCGTAACGGCGGTGTCTGGTAGCGTTTCGTGGTCCTAGTGTTCAGACCCATTTAGAGTTTACGAGATGGCGCTTCCTTTCGTAAAGCTCAGGAAAGGCGTGAGGTCTCAGGCGACGTGTGAGCCCCCCTGACGAAATCCAGGTTCCAGGGCCCAGGCCAGGCGCTGAGCCTCTTCCTGCGGGCGATGGTGCTGACGGTGCCAGCGGCCTCCACGGGCCCGCCGCCTGTGGCCAAGGCCACCTGTGCAGAGCGGGCGGCGGGCCATCCAGTGCCGGGTCAGAGGGCCTGGCCTGTGTTTGTCGCTTCTCGACGGGCGCTTTCAGGGGGTGGCTGGCGAGGTCCCTTCACTTGCTCGCGCACATGCGTGTGACTGCACGTCGGTCACAGGCGGCGTGCCCTGCAAGACCCAGGCCGTCCCCCGAGCGTGAACCTCGTTCCCTTGGGGAACAGGCCCGTGGAAAGCCCCAGCTTTGGAAGTTTCACGGTCCCCAGCCGTCCGCGCCCGGCATCGTCTCAGAATTTGCCTCGAGAGCAGCGAAGTCGCACGAGGAGTGTGGACTTAGGAACCGGTTTGGGAAACGCGGGACATCGTGGCGAGGGTGTCGGTGACTTCGGCGGCACCCCTGTTGAGCTGAACCCCCGTGTGTCTTGGCTTTTTGGTTTGCGTGATTTTGGCGGAGTGGCTCTCCCGGGGGCAGGGTCGGTCGGGACCGCGGCTTCGGCGGCCTGGGCGGCTGCAGGCCGATCCCATGTCTCAGGCTTTGGCGGTGGCGCTGATGGTCTCGTTCAGACCCGAACTCCTGTGCCATGCGGCAGCGGCAGCTTCTAGGTCCCCAGACGGTCCTGCCGACCCGATGGCGTTTCGTCAGTTGCCCAGATATTTCGGAGTTTATCCTAGTTGGGAGTAAGATCACGAGTGCCTTCAGCGGACAGCAAGCGGCCAGCACCCCACTCCTCGGGGGTCACGGCCAGCCCGCCCAGGGTCGCTCTGGGAGGACGAGCTTGAGCCCGCACAGCACGAGAGCTCCAGGGCAGAGGCCGGCGTGCGGCACCGCTGGGCCAGGCCCCACGGCTGATGCGGGGCCAGTGCTCGAGCCTGTGCCTGGCCCGGAGTGGCCCCCGCCCGCTGGGCCCCGCGGCCGAGAGGCCTCGTGGATTTTCCGCCCTCGTGGGATACCCGCCACAGAGGCCGCAGATGGCGTCCGGAGCGCCGGGAGCCTAACGAAAGCACATGCGCCCCGTCGCCAGAATGCGAAGCAGACAGGCCCGCCAGGCCCGGATCGGCTCAGCCCCGCCCCTTCCAGAGGCTTCTGCACGGGGACTCGGGAGTCACAGGGCAGCACGGGGCTGCGTGCCCATGTCAGCACCCGCTCATGACGTCCCAGACTCGCCGGGCACTGTCCCGTCTCCACGGCCAGCACATGAGAAGGACTTCGCGTCCTGACTCCCAGCTCTGGGGCGGGCGGTGTCCCGCGATGGTGGCTGAGGGCAGAGGGCGCGCTGGGGCACCTGCCCGAGCGTGGGTGCGCCCGTGGGCCCCATTTCGCTCTGATTCTGCGGCCATCTCCACGAGGAGAGCGAGGAACCCAAGGCGTTTCTGCACAGGGTGAAGGAATGTGGCTTTTGTGGCGTTGCACTCAGATGCTCACGTGTAGCCATCGAGATCTGAAATCTTGGCCGGTTCTGTATAATGGTCCAAACGCCAAGAGAGGGGCCGCCACGAGCCTGACCAGCCCGCATGCCTGCGGGCCGCGGCCATGCGTGGGTCTCGGTCCAGGGCCTGGGTGCCTCACCCGCCTCCAGTATGGGGGTCTCCAAAGGGCCAGGAGGACGCGCCCAGGGACACAGGCGTCAGTGGCCACAGACGAAGCAGAGGGGCTTTCTGAGGACAGTGTGTGGCACGCACCCCTTGCTCGCATGGCGCCTGGTGCATGTGCCTGCAGCCAACTGCGGGCCACCGCCCGAAACCAGAGAGCCTTTGCCGGGCGATTAAAATTTAATCAGGACACGGCAGTTGTCCCCATTAGAGCCAGACCTTCCACGCAGTCGGTGGGACTTGGTGGCCCGTGTCTTCCGGTTCCTCAGCACAAACGTCCTGAGTTCGTGACGGGGTTGCTGTTTTGTCCCTGTGCCCAAGGTGCCTGTGGGAGCTGGGCCGGCACACGGCGTGGAGCTGGTTTTCAGCAAAGGCAGCAACTTGCGTGACGTTCCCGTCCCATACACACTGGCCCGTGCTCCGAGTGCCACCGGCACGTGGGGTGTGGAACAGACCCGCGTCTGCAGCGAGGACACTGCACACAGACGAGGAAGGACCGATGCCCACGTGGCTATGCTTGGCTCTGTGCCACGAGCACATGGGTGTCAGCGTGTCCCTAAACCCGAGGCCACCTGCAGACCTGGCTGGCCACAGGCGCTGACCGCGAGCTGTGTGAGGAGCAGGCTCATTTGTAGAGGGGCATCTTGCTGGGAACACGGGGCAGGGGCGGGTGGGGGAGGGCAGTGGCCTGCACGGTTCTCAGGTGTGCTGGCCACTGGCCCCTCGCCCTCCGGCCTGTCGTGTGGAGGCCCCTTGGGTGGACAGTCGGTTCTTTGCCTGGTGTGCAGGCTGCTTGTGGATCTAAGTGGCAGCTTCTGGGACCCGAGAACTCGCCCCAGCACTGTGACACGTGGCGCGGTCACACCTCGGACGGTGCTGAACCACGGAAAGTGCCCCATTCCCTCCTGAGAGTCGCTGTCCGCAGGCGCGAGCAGCCGCAGTGGGCCCGGAGCTCCGCAAGGCTGTCGGGTGGGCGTGTGGCCAGGAAGCCCGCGGGCCCCTCCCCAGGGTCCTGGACAGGGCTGGCCGGCTGCTTGCCATGGGACACAGTGCGCCTGGGCAGTCTGATTTTGCAGATGGGGAAGCTGCGGCACGCAGAAGGTTCTAGACACAGAAGAAAGAATAGGAAGCCGTAGGTCCCCTGCTCTGGACATGTGTGGCTGGTCTCTGGAGAAGTTCCAGCTCCGAGGCGGGCGGGTCGCGGCCCCTGACTCCAGCGATGGCCTCGCGGGACCTCCGCTCAGTCACCAAGGTGCGGGAAACGCCACCGGCCCCACAGAGCACCTCCCTGCGGGGTCACCTGGCTGCGCCCCTGTCCCCGGCGCTCCCCGGGTTTTTCTCACATTGGTGGGAATTCTGGGCTTGTGGTTTCGTGTTTTGGCGAAGTGTAGCATGTCCGCCCGTCCCTTGGGGGCAGGCGCCGATGTCCCTCTCGGAGGTCGCTGATGGCAGGGCCTAAAGGAGGTTTTCCGTTTTAAATGGAGAGGTGGGTTTGAGGGTCTGGCCGGTGCCCACAGTGCCTCTGGTTAGTCCAGTGGGGTCACTGCCTGCCCGAGGGCCTGAGAGGAGAGGGGGCCGTCCGCGAGCCCGGGGCGCATTGCCAGTCGCTCATTCTCTCCCACGTGAGCTGGGTGTGAACCTGCTGGAAACGGTCTCCAGGCCTCCCGTGGTTAGCAGTACAGCTGCGCTTCTGGGGTCCCCTGAGTGGCAGAAAGGCAGAGGGGCGTCGCTGTGAACGGCGATGTTGGGCTCCACCCTCGGAGACCGCCAAGGTCTGCGTCTGGCCTGCACGGGGCAGCCGTGAGAACGGACGCCCTCCCCCTCATCCCCCTGTGTCACTGCTGGGAACGAGGTGCCAAGTGCGGGGCCCTCCACGCTTCAGAAAGGCCGGACTCTTCCTGGGCTGGACTCGGACACATGGTGGTCAGTGGTGGCCAGACGGACAGAAAGCCCGTCCCCGAGTGGCTGGAGGGAGCGGCTGACCGCGAGCCCGACAGCGTGGACCTTGGCCGAGGAAACCCGATTTCTCCTGTGCTTTGGGTCAGCGTGTGGGTGGCCTCGGTGCTGGAAGGAAGCTTGAGAAAAACTCTTCACAGCTTTCCTATGTGAAGGACACACAGAGCTCGGTAAACAATGAGGCTTTCTCGTGGGAAATGGGCGGTCTGCAGCAGCCCGGGGCAGGTGATTCAGACCGGGAGTGCGGGGGCATCTTTTTCCGCCCGGGGAGGCCTCATCCACACACAGCGCAGAGCGAAGAGGTGACTCGCTTCACTTGTGCTGTGACACGCGGCGTCCCCCAGCGAGGGCAGCAGGGCTGGCGAACTCCCTGGCAAACAGCAAAGCTGGAGCCATGCTGCTGTGTGACCACAGACCATCCGAGCCCCCGGTGGCCCACGGAGGCCACGGCCATGGTGCCCATCCTCCACCCGGTGCCACCTGTGCCCCGGCGGGTGGCGGTGACAGTCACGTGAAGGAAACAGCGAGGCTTAGCGCGGACTGGTGTGGGGTGCGGGGCTGTGTGTGGCAGCAGCTTGCCAGCCTCGTCTGGGAGGTGGTGATCTGGTAGCAGGTGATGGTCTGGATTCCCGTGTATCAGGCACAATGACAAGCTTCTAAAACCTTTTTGTTTTGAGAATTCGGAAAGTTGCAGAGACATCCATGTCCCCTTCAGCCCCAGTCCCCACTGGTGACACATTCTGCAGTCACTGCAGCCGACAGGTGGCCCAGCTGTGGAGCTGGAGGGGCGGAACCCGGTGCCGGGCTGGCCACCCCCCCAGCCCCTCCTCAGCCCCCGACGGACCCTCCCGCGGCTCAGCGCCCATTGGCACCCTCACTTCGCAAGCGAGAACTTTGCAAGGATTCGGGAACGACGTGTGGACCGCTGGAAGTCGCCAGGTTCTGCGGGCTCGGCCTTGGGCCACAGACTCCCGTCCGCCCGCAGGACCGTTCGGGGGCGCGACTGTGTGTGCGTGGTCCCTGTGCCGTGTTTCAGAAGCTGCCCATTGTGTGATGGGCACAGACCACGTCCCACTGTTTATGACCGAACTCGCTGGGTCTCGCCTCATGCCTGGGGGTCATGAGCGCCGTTCGCCTGGCTGACGGTATTCAGTAAGGACAGTGACCGTCACTCTGGAGCCGCCTTCGCAGGCCCTGAAGGAGCAGGCTCTCTGACGGGATGGGGCCAGAGGCTACACTAATTCCAGTAAAACGCATGTGAGAACCCAGCCACACAGTGGTCTGGAGGTTTGCACGAGCCCACACTCCTCGTTAACGTGCGATGCTCTTGGCACGTCGTCGTGGTTACAGGACAGTGCAGCTTAGATGCCCCCCGGAGTGGGTGTGGTCAGGGTTACAGCACAGCTGGCCTGGTGCTGGCCTATGGCGCAGCATGAGTGTCACCTGTCACCAGACAGCCCCGTGAGCACCTGGGGCGTCTGGAGGTGTGTCCTGAGCATCAGATGTTCACGCTCTTTGATGAGACTGTGACCTGTGCCAAGGGAACAAGCGGAAAGGCAGCCAGGACCGCCAGCCTGGACTTGCGCGTCTTCGGTATTGATAAGAGCAGTGAGCTGGGGACACGCGGAAGCCAGTGGGGAGAGTGCTGACCAGTTCTCATGGGACAGTGTGAGGCTGTGATGAAACCGTCCCTGACCAACACACTGAGGCACTGAAAACGTGATCGTTAAACTGTGAAAAAGCCAGAGTATCATGTTACATATTTTATTTCGTTAAGAGATACACCTTTCAGTCTACGGCCACGCCACCCTGAACACGCCCGATCCCGTCTGATCTCGGAAGCTAAGCAGGGTCAGGCCTGGTTAGTACTTGGATGGGAGACCACCTAGGAAGACCAGGTGCTGTAGGCGTAGAACAAACAAACAAAAAAGATATACACCTTTTTATATAAAAACGCTTTCAGACGCACACCGAATCCCAGACGTCATTCCTCTGGGCGATTTGAGACGCACACCCTGTGGGTAAGTAGACAACAGCGTAGCTTCTGTTTGTGCAGATCCGGGGGGCCTTAGATGCGAACTCAGCCACCTGTTTTCCTAGTTGCATTGAGTGCGACTTTTTAAAAAGTGAGTTGAGCGGAAGGTGAGTTTGAGGCGTGGGATCGTCTATTGTATTCTGCCGGTGGAGCGGGTGATGCGGCTGAGGCAGGGACCCTGCAGGTGGGTGGGGACCAGGGCAGGAAGAGGGCAGCTGTGTCTGGCCACTCTCCTCCAGGCCTAGGCCCTTTCTCTGAATCAGACAAATTTGCACTTGCCGTGGACCTTGGAAATTCGTGCTGAAAATTTCCAGCCCCAGACCATAATTTTAATTGTTTATGTTATAATATTTATTTTGTGAGCCATTCTGACTTTCAGCTATGCACCGTGTGTCGCTGACTCCACCAAGGATTCACGAGCAGATTGTCCCACGATTTACCCTGTGACATTTGGGTGCAGGGCGCCCTTCTGTCCTGAGCTGAGGGGCAGGGTTTTCCTCCGCTCCATCTCTCCCCTCTCTCTCCTCTCTCTCTCTCTCCTCTCTCTCTCTCTCTCCTCTCTCTCTCTCTTCCTCCCTCCCTCCCTCCTCCACTCACTCTCTCTCCTCTCTCCTCTCTCTCTCTCTTCCTCCTCCCTCCCTCACTCCTCCTCTCCTCTCTCTCTCTCTCTCTCTCTCTCTCTCTGTCTTTCTTTCTTTTTTTTTTTTGCTTCTTTTTCCTGGGAGTCTGAGGGACCTAACTTTTTATTTGCTTCTTTTTCTGTTTGTAGTGAAAGATGTCTTATTAGTCAGTTTGCGTGTAACGAAGGGTAGCACAGTGGGTGCTGTCGACAGAGGCCCGGCCACTGGCAGCAGGGTCTCGGGATCTTGGGGTCTTGGCGGCACTTGCTGGTGCCATCTGTCTGGGGGCCGGGGCGGGCTCCATGAAGTGGTGGTCACGTGTCGGCCCGGCGGCCCCGTCCCCCGCCCCGGCCCCTGTGGGCGGCCCAGCGGGCAGCGGCCGCTCCTTCCTCCTGGCAGAGTTGCCGGAAACAGAGCAGTGACGCTGCTAACCTCAGGCAGGAAATGCCTCTGCCGGCCTCAGCCCGTGAGGCTGCCACACGCATCATGGCGCTTCTCTGGTCAGGAGCTCTCGCCCGGCTGCTGTGTCATGTCGCTCAGAGGTGGCACTGCATCTGACGGTGGCTGGCACACATGCCCAGCCCCGCGACTTCGCATTTTCTCATTCTCAGGCTCGGGCGTGTTTGTTCCACATTTATTGCTCAAGTTATAGGGTTGAACTTCTCTAGTGGTGACAGAGGTTGTGCTGGGTGAGAAGCATGGTGGCCACTGGCGTCATGTGGACTCTGAGGGGCGTCCTCCTCCATCACGCTCATGTCTGCTGGGTCGTAGGTTGGTGGCAAAGAGCAGTGGTCGCCAATCTTTTTGGCCCCAGGGACTGGTGGTCCCATGAGAATCTAGTGCCTGCTGATCTGAGGCGGAGCTGAGGCAGTGATACTGGTGCTGGGGAGCGGCTGAAACACAGATGAAGCTTCACTCATTAGCCCACCACTCCCCTCCTGCTCGGTGGCCCATTCCTGACAGGCCAGGGACCGGGACCGGCCTGCAGCCTGGGGGTTGGGGACCCCCAGCATGGAGGGCTTTAAGCGAAGCCACCAGGCAGAGGCACGGAGGGAGGGAGGGAGGCCCCGGGCTTGAGGTGGCCCTACATAGGACCGCTTTCAGAGCAGAGGGCTGAGGGCTGTGGGAGACTGTCCCCCATGAGCCCCCCACGTGGGAGCCGTCCCTGTGCTGAGAGGCTGTCCTTGGCCCCACTCCCACGGCCGGGCCCTCCAGCCACTGGCTGCTGGCCCGTATCTGTGGGGGTCCCATTATGATCTGGAGGTTCTGACTGGGGCACAGCCTCCTCGCGCTTACACGTCTCGGGTTTGCCGAGGGGAAGTGCGTGCAGCTGCTGGCTCACCAGGGGTCGGCACGGGCAGTATGGCTCTTTTCTGTCGGGACCCCACAGCACGTCCTGCGGGGGTAGGAGGGGCCCTTGGGGTCGTGCAGACCTGGCTTCGGGCACCTGGCCCACCTTGCAAAGCCCAGTCCCTCACCTACAGAATGGGCTGTTGTGTCTACATGCAGTGCCCTGGGTTCTGGGGACACGCGCCACGCTCTCGCCCTTACCCCCCGCCAGTGCCAAAACTTAGTGTCACCTCTGGGTGACATTAAGTAACAAACAAGCTCGCAGAGAACCCTCCTGGCTGCACAGCTGTTCCCTCGGTCCCCACTGGGCAGGCTGTCCCGTTGGTCTGCACGAGTCATGGGGTTTGGGGGCCACCAGCCCCAGAGGGTGGTGTGGGGGAGGGAGAATCAGGCTTGCGAGGTCTCAGACCTGGCACGACCCTCCGTGATTCCAGAAAGATCTTTGATTAGTGCTGCACCCTGCCTCAATCTTATGGAGGTTACGTAATTGATGGGGGCCTGCCGTGTAAGGCGCGTGTGGAAAGTGTCTCCCTCGGCCACATCGCGGAGATGGCCAGGCCCTAGCCGCACGCGGTCACATAGACGCCGGCTCTGGAGACTTCCGAGTCGCTCCCGGCAAGACCGGCCCTCGCAGTGGGGGCGCAGGCGTTGGGTGGCCTGCGCTCACGTCTAACGCTCTGCCTCCTTCCAGCCCGACCCTGCCTGCTCTGGACTGGCAGCTACCGTCGCACTCGGGACCCTATGAGCTGAGGATCGAGGTGCAGCCGAAGTCGCACCACCGAGCCCACTACGAGACGGAGGGCAGCCGGGGGGCCGTGAAGGCGTCAGCCGGAGGACACCCCAGCGTGCAGGTAGCGCATCGGCCGGGCAGCTTGGTGGGGACGCCCGACGGTGCCGCCCGGCCGCCCCCTTCCGAGCGTGTCCCGCATCACGGCTGGTCTGGCGGCGGCTCCGCACACTCAGGCACGCCCCCGCCTCTGCCCTCGGTGTGTTCGGTGGCCAGAGGGGACATCGTAGGCCCCTGTTACCACAGCTTATCTGTCAGCTACAGTCACCGAACCTCGGCTGTGTGGAAATGGGAACCCCTCTACAGCGAAGCTGCGCTTCGGGGACGCAAAACCTGGCCCGGGGCCGGACGGGTAGCCTGTCCGCCGGGGGGGACGGAGTGGGCGGCGTTGCTGACAGGTGGCGTGGCTTGTGGTGCGTCACTGAGTGACTTCAGCCGCCAGCCCTGCTGCTCTTCATCTGGATGGACACTGTCTACCTGTGCCAGCGGCTCTGACACGGAAAAGTAGCAGGGAGGGAAACTGAGGTCGAGGAGAGTGGCTTGGCCAGGAGAGCCGGGGGCAGTGAGGACCCGCCCCCCTTCCCGCGAGGGGCTGGCGGGCAGGGGGCTGGGGCGCCCTGCGCGCTATTTGGTTCTTGAGGTTCGTTGGTATGGGAAACGTAAACGGAAATGAGTGTAACCTGGAGACAGAAGTGCTTACTTTGAGGAGCTTCCTTGTAACAAATTCGCGGGAAGAGCTTTATCCGAACCGAGGAGAGAAACCCGTGTCTGCTGAGAGGGGGCTGAACTCTGCTCCCAGTGGCCTGGCCATAGGTTTCAGCCCGGCCGTGGCGCCCACGTCCACCCTGCGCGTGTACCCCACACATGGGATGTACCAGTGGGGGACACAGGTCTCCTCGTGACCACGCCCCCACACAGGGAGAGACAGGCAGTGTGCACAGGAGTGTCCAGTGTGGTGGTCAGGGCCAGGTGAAGATTGAAGTCCAGGGGTCTGGGGCTACGGGTATTTCTGGGAGTGGCCTGGTGCCGTCCCGCAGGCTGCAGGCCCTTTGTGACCCTCGGTCATGGGCAGAGCCCAGCAAAACAGGGGCGCACGGCCTCCCTGCCCTGTCCAGCCGAGCCCTGCCCTGCCCTGCCCTGCTCAGAAATGTCCGGTCCTGCCAGCATATGGGTCAGGTGGGGGGCGGGGGAGTGTGTGCCTGGCCCGCGGCAGAGCCCTGGGACTCTCCCTCGGGACTGGCCCTGTTCCCGGACCCCTGCCCTGTCCCCAGACCTCTGTCCTGTTCCCGGACCCCTGCCCTGAACCATTGCCTCCTGGGCTGCATTCTGAAGTCGCCGAGGCCGAGATCGGCTGCTCAGCCTCTTGCATGTGGCCTAACAGTGGGTCAGCACAGCTGACCGAGATTCCTCGGCCACCACCATAGGTCTGCCACAGCGCGTCCCGTCCCCGCGGACCAGCCTTTGATCTGGACGTCTTCAGTGGTTGACTTGATCCATTCCGCCTCCCTCTGTAAAACCGAGGTTGTCAGACTGTGGCTCCCGCCCGGCCTCACAGGGCCGCACGACACACGAGGCTGTGCCAGGCGGAGCTGGGGCCTGGTGGCCCAGTGGTCCATCCCCGTGGAGGGCCCACCCGAGGCGTCAGGCCCAGGGCAGCCCGTGCGGGCTCACGCGGGGGAGGCCGACAGGCACACACCACGCAGGGAGCCGCCTGGGGATGGCCCCGCCTCACAGCGCTCTGGGGACACCACTTACCCGGAGTCACCGCGGTCATGGCTAGCAGGAAGGGAGCTGTGGGCACCACAGCAGGGACACAGTGTCGCCACCCTTCTCCAGCTGCACTGTGAACTCCCAGACGGGCTGTTTGGCGGGCGTCAGAGGTCCCTTTGGTCACATGTTAGCTAATAAGCCGTACGTGCCCTGGACCCTGACGTGACAGCCACGATGGGGGTGAGTTTGGCCCCGCCCAGAGCTGCAGGCCGTGCAGTGTTGACAAAGGGTGCTTCTCCCCAATCTGCACCCCCCACAGACTGGGTGCCCCACCCTGCCATCCAGGGAACGATGCAAGCGGAAAAGGTGCCCAGCAGGGCATCGTAGTTTTATTAATTTTATTCCATCTAGGTAAATAAAAAGCTTGCGAGGGACGGAGGGCACGGAGGCAAATGGCCGTCCGCCCAGGCGAGAGCCAGCACGACAGGGAAGGTGCTGGGAGGGCGGCCCTCGGCCGGGCTCGGGGACGGCGGGTTTTGTGGCTGTGCGCTTGGTGCTAATTACTACCTGCTTGGCGAGCTGCTCGGCGCGGCACTGCGGCCGCTGGCATTTTAGCCGCCGCCTTCCCGGGCGGGGGCAGGTCAGGCGGCGCCTGCGTTCAGCCGGTCACCACAGGCGCTGCGGTCCCTCCCTGCTGAGGTCTGCACGGAACGAGAGCGCGAGGCGTGCGGCGGAAGGGACGGCACAGCGGAGGGGCCGGGAGGAGAAATGAAAATGAGGCAGCAGAGAAACGGTGGCCGCGCCCCCTCGCGATCCTGTCACCTGTCACCGGGGGCGCTGGCCCCGAGGGGGCGGGGTGTGGGCGCACGTGTGTCACCGTTCGTCCTTGGAATGCGACGTGCTGCTCACGGTGGCCGGCCGTCTGCACGTGTGGCCGAGGACCGTCCAGGCGGGGCCGAGCGAGAGGAGGGTGGTCAGCCCTGGGGTTTGGCGAGGTGGCCCCCAACTCAGCCGGGGCCCCCAGTGAGGTGCTGGCTCCTGCACACGGGGTGACAGGGCCGCACAGCGCTGCTGTCTGTTCCTGCCGGCCGATCTCTCGGGCACTCGGTGGTGTTCGCCACCCGTGTAGACCACACACAGAGAACCGAGGCCTTTTGGAGAAATCAGCACTTGAAACTGAATTTTAAATATCTTACAAACGTGACCTCCGAAATGATTCCAAGTCAAATGACAGCAAAATGGGAAAGGCCGGCGAAGGGCTTGAGCAGAACACGCGCCCCCTCCCCGCCCCCTCACAGCTGAAACCGAAAACTACCGGTGCTCGCAGCAGAAAATGTCAGGCCGACTCCGTCAGGAGTGCTCGTTTGTGAGAAATTAGTCACCTAGAGTTCTCTGATCCAGCAGTGGCAAAGTGAGTTTATGTCCATGCGAGTGCGAGGCCAGCAGTTAAAAAGAGGGGATTTGGGGGGTTTGTTTTCTCTTTTGGTCGGAGGACCACATATTGGATAAAAATAGAATTTGCACATAATTATAAAACAAACGAAAATGGAAAACTCGCCCGGTTGCCGTGAGAGCCGGCAACCACGAGCCTTGCCGGAGCTGGGTTATTTTAGCGCATCCTGTGGCTCCGGCAGCCAGTGCCCTCTCCTCCCTCTTCAGAAACGGCTGTGGCCACTGTGCGGGCGGCGGGACACAGCTGGCCCGTGTGGCTGGCCAGAGTCGCCCCTCCCATGGAGTGCTCAGGAGTCACTCATGTGGCCTGGACCGAGGGGCGCTGGCCAGGGGAAGCGTGCATCTCCGCGTGCCCGCAGCTCGGCCCTCCACATCCAGAGTCTGCGTGAAGCCAGTGCCTGCATAGGGGAAGTGCTGAGATGTCCAGTCGTGGGGGCTGTGAGGACGGGGTGGGACTGGGGTGTCGGGGTGGGACTGGCAGTGGGACGGGGTGTCCTGGGGGTGTGAGGGGGGGAGCCAGGTGGTGTGGGGACGGGGGTGGATGGGTAATGGAGACAAATAATCATGGTTGGGGGGGTGTGGGGTGGGGCGGGTGCCCGGGTGGGGGTGGGGAGGGTGTGGACAAGATACAGCAGGTCGCGTGACGGAGCTGCGGATGGCACCTCTGTGCTCTCAGTAGGGCTGGCAGGACAGATGGGACAGGACTGAGCAGCCGGCATTTACATCCTGGCTCTCCCCACTGAGCTTCCAGCTCACCCGACCCCGCTCCTGGGCATCCTAGGACAGGGTCTCAGCTCAGGCAGCCTCACCACCCCGAGGCTCTGTTCGCGACCCAGCGACAGGCCAGCACCCCGGTGGGGTGGGGCCGGGCATTCTGGGGGCCAAGAGGTGGCTCACTGCCGCCCAGTGTGGGGCAGCAGGCTGGCGCTGAGGTCCTGGCAGTGGCTGGGGGAGGGGCCGTCGGGCCACCTTCTCTGGAACCAGAGAGTGGAGGGGTCATCAGCCTGCATGGACACATGAGCAGCCTTGTCTCATCCGGCGTTTTTACCAATAAACCTGAGAATCACGTCCCCAAGGAGCACAAGTCCCGTGCCACCACCCTCTTCCATCGCAAACATGGAGGCCCCAGGAGGCTGGAGGCATCACCCGAGTCCCCATCCATCTTGGTTTTCGTCTGTCTTCCTGGGGCCCATCTGCCCCCGGCCTCTGTGCAAGACTGAGTTCATTCTTCCTCTTTGTCTGCGTGTGTCCCCATCACTAGTGGTGCCTACAGGAGCATCCAGAGAGTCCTTTTGCGGTGTCCTGTGTCCCTACCCCTGTGAGGCTGTGAGGTGCCACCTGGGGACGTTGCTGGTCTCTGGTCCTGAGGTCAAAGGATTAGGCTCTGTTTACCAGGTCACCAAAATAACTTTCTCGATAGCATCGAGCCCGTCACACAGCAGGCCGGGTCTGTGTGAATAATTAATAGGTCGCTGAAACATGAAGCAAAGCAAACGCTTAGTCAATTCCTAAACAGCATTTTAGGTCTATAATTTGTTTTCTGGTCAGTTATGACTGAGCAGAGTAACCTCATTTGGCTGATGAAGAAACTGAGTCTTCAGCTGGACTCAGGGACCACTCTGGCCCAGGCACTGGGGGCCAGGGAGGCCGGGCTGCCCCGGGGCGGGTCCCGGCCTCGGGCAGGAGGGCAGGGCAGCTTGTGCCCGGCGTGGTTCCAAAGGAGTCTGTTTGATCAGGACGCTTGGCGTTGAGCTTAACTCTGCCCCGCAGTCCACGCAGACATTTGAGAGCTGAACGTGCGGAGACAGCTCATCTTTACAGACGGTAACATCGCGGTTCGCAGTCGAGCTGTTACACTTCTGCGCTACGTGGGGCATGCAGGGGCCGGTCGCATGCTGTCTCGCAAGGAGCAGGCCCAGGGGATGTCTGGGTGTCACAGGCAGACGGGGACTCTGTCGTTTATCCAGTGTCCAGAGCATATTTTCTTTCACGCAAAGCATCATTTCACTTTCTCTTATTTATTCGTTATAGTCAGGCATCTACTTCTACACCCGAGACAGGACTTTTGACCTGGAAAGCCAGGTTTTCACAAAAGCCAGAGAAACAGACGTTGCTGGAACACATTGTTATTTGGTGGCCCAACCAGAAGCCGAGTGTCCAAGAATCTCAGACACAGCAGCTC
This sequence comes from Pteropus medius, assembly GCF_902729225.1. Classification (NCBI taxonomy): domain Eukaryota; kingdom Metazoa; phylum Chordata; class Mammalia; order Chiroptera; family Pteropodidae; genus Pteropus; species Pteropus medius. The sequence goes on along the minus strand of NW_024340849.1, from coordinate 430,957 downwards.
CGCGGTGGGGATTAAAACACAGGCCTGGCCCCAAACCAGACCCCCCCTCCCCACGCTACCGACCTGCATGAGCCCCAGATGAAGTTTTCATGGGCGGCCTCGGCAGCTGGACACCTGCCCTCTGCGCTTGCGCAGCATCCAGGCGGATGGTCGACCACTTCCCTGGCCGCCAAGGCCGCGAGCCTGGGGATTTCGTGCTGGTGTAGATGCCATCACGCCCTCCGCACCTGCTGCCCGAGGGGCATGTGTTGCTGCCATCAGGCTCGCTGCTTTTCTGTGGGTCCCGCTGATGCAAGTGGAACCCCCAAAAGTGCAGTGGCCGCTTGCTCAGCACCTCCTGAAATGAGTCGTCAGCTTTTCTGAGGAGTGAGGAGTTGCCAACTATTGTCCTCTGTCCGGCACAGCCCGAGAGCCCTGTGGGGGAGCTGGACACTGCCCAGTACTGCTCAGGCATCTCAGGGCGGGCCACAGTGCCCGGGCGATTTTGCTGGCCGACTGTGACAGTGGTCATCACCGTCATAAGACAGGACAATGGGCCACTGGGTGGCGACCGTCATCTAAATGCCCCTGGTTTTCATTTGTCTTCTGTGTATTTTTGGAGACTGCTCTATTTGAGAGAGAAGGCTCTGGGTGGGAGGGACATCACCTCCGGGATTGCTGTCAGGGAACTGTCTCCGAGTGGCCTTGCCCAGGCCCACCTGTGGGCTGGGGCACCACGAACACTTGTGCACCTGCTCCGGGGCCGGGTGGGCCTGGTCTCCCATGGGGGCTGGCCACTGGCCCACCTCTCCTCCATGAGAACACTGGGCTCTTGTCTGTTTGCCCAGCACTTTGCTCTGCATCAGCATAGATGGCCAGCTTGGCCCTGCCGTGGGTTCGGCCGTGCCGAGGCGGGACACACAATCGCTCCTTGACGGGCCGTGTGGGCGGCCATCCCTCTAGCATCATGCAGTGCCAGGGAGGGTGACCAGATGGCAAGCCGATGTCCCCTTGTGTGGAGTCAAGCATCTGGCCGGCATGGCCCGCGTGCCCACGCAGGGAATCCTTGTGCGGTGTCCGGGCCCAATACCTTCTTCTGCTTTGTGCCAAGGCCCTGCCCTCGGCCACCCCGTGGGTCACTGATGGCAAACACCCAGGGCCAGCTTGGCCTCCACAAGGCTCACTGCTGTCCACCCCCTGTACACTCGGGCTGGGGCCCGCCAGTCCCTCAGCTCGCAGCTAGTTCAGTCAGGTTGACTGGTCTCACAGCCAGGCCTCCAAGGCTGTCTGAGGACCAAGTTCGGGAGTACGGTGATGACCCCTGACCCTGGTGGAGGGAGCAGGCAGAGGTGACGTGGACGTACTTTGCCTTCTGCTCCTGCCAGTGCCGGCCTAGGCCACGTGGCGTACGCCCTCCGCCCGCTGTGGTCGCTCGTTTCAAAGGCCCTCATATGAGCTGGGCGGGCGGTGGGTGGGATGACCTCTGTGACAGGGTGCCACCTCGGGCTGGGTTCCGGGGGCCTCTCCCCTGCAGCGGAGTCCCGCAAGCTTGTGGGAGCTCTCGACGCATCCCCAAGGCCTCTGGCGTGCCTGCTGGCCTGTGGGGAGTGAGGTGGCTCCAGCCGGGCTGGTGCTGGCGTAGGACAGACACCAGTGCACGCCTCGCCTGCCTCGTTGTGTGGCGGAGCCTCCCGGGACACCGCTCACGTGTGTCAGAGGTTTGCAGTTTGCTCCAGGGCCGGTCCCTCCCAGCTGCGTTTTCTGCTGTAGTTTGTTCGACCTTCCCTGGATATGTGAGAGTTTAAGACTTCACTCCATTTCTAGGTTATTTTTTCCTCAGCTTGTTTTTCATTAGAAACGCTAAGATTTCCGTGCAAACACTGACCCACAGCTGATGTGGCTTTCTTTTCTTTGGACGCTGCTGTGTCCAGCTGTGTGACCCTCCCACCCCCCGCCGTGCCCCGTGCTGTCCTCGAGTACTAGCTCCTTGGACTATGTCTTTGGGTCCGCCGTGCCCTGCTCTGAGTGGTCCGCCGAGGGTGGGAGAGCCCGTGCCCTTGGCCGCTCCTGGGAGAGGGGGCGTGGCCTCCTCTCAGGGGGTGTGGCCTGCACGGAGGGGCGTGGTCTCCCCGAGGGGTGTGGCCCTGGGAGGGGCGTGCCCTCTCCGGAGGGCGTGGCGTCCAGGAGGGCGTGGCCTCTCCGGAGGCGCGGGCGCGGGCTCTCTGTCCTCCCAGCGGTGCTCAGACGCGCCTCTGCCGCTGACAGGGCCCGGCCAGCGCTCCTTCCGGCCGGTGCTCTGCGTCCCTCGCTCGAACAGGGGCCCCTTGGGAAAGCTCGAGGCGAAGGCATGCGGGGAGGGCGAGGAAGCATGGCCCGCTCGGACCGAGCGCTCTCCCTGGCGCGGGGGTGCGGTCACTCATTCACAGACGTGCGCTGCTCGTGCCCGTGTCTCACCGGGTCCCTCGACTGGTGGCCGGTGACAGACTGGGGCACACTCACGCCCCACCGCACTTTTACCTGATTGTGTGAGCTTGTTGATCCGTCATCCTGGCTCTGTCACCCCGGTGTGCCCGGCCTCCCGCCGCACCTTGGACGGAGGGACCCCCGCCGCCCGCGGGGTGAGGTGAGCCCAGCGGCCAGGACGAGGTGGCCTGGGAGTGGGGGGGCCTCAGGAGCCGCTGTGCGGGCAGAGCGGGCGCGGGACGGGCTCCGGGGACGCCGCCGGCCATCCGTGTTTCCGTCACGAAGCGGGGAAGACGCCGTCAGCAGGGCCTGACGACAAGCAGAGCCCAGGACTCTGCCGCCTGAGGGCGCCGGGCCCGCCAGGGGCGCCAGGGGGCGGTGTGGGGCGGGGCGGTCCGATGGGACGGGGCCTCAGACGGGGCACACCCGCGAGTGCCACTGCAGGCGTGGGCGGGGCACACCGGCCAGTGGCAGCGGAGGCGTGGGCGGGGCGCTCCTTCTCACAGCCCTGTTGCTGGTAGGGTGAGTGGACTAGGTGCGGGTTTGGAGACTGGCCGGAAGGCGTTTGCGTCCGGGCGAGTCTGCACGCTTTGCTTTGCACCCCTGGTCTGTCCTTAGTCACATAACGTCGCCACAACCGGGATTCTCAGACTTAGAGTGACGCTTATGGTGCGAACTCACTGTTGTCATTGGGTCGTTGCACACACACGCATGCAGCATGCACACACGTGTACACACAACGCAGCCTCATGAGGAAGTCGGTGCCAAGTGTCTTTCATCTGGTGGCTTGAGCCTGAGCTGCCATGACCCACGGAGGCCACAGCCCCTGCACACTCGCCCTGTGGACACCACACTCGGGCCAGGTAAGGCTGTGCCCGTGCTGTCCCCAGCAGGTGCCCGGGAGGCTGGCTGGGAGGGGCCGGGCAGCGAGGCCGAGTGGAGAGGAAGGCGCAGGCGCCCATGGGCCCTCTCACTTGCGTTCGCAACCGGTTCCGGGGTTTTTCTGTGGCTTCTGCTCCATTTTGATGCTACTGTTTTATCTTTCATCTCTAGTTTTTCCGCTCTCCTTAACGAGGGGCAAATCCGTGTTTTGACGACTCCGTGTTGTCAGCTTGTGGTCTGATGGTCACATGTCATGCGTGGTATGACAGCTGACCAGCAGGCCTCTCCCCCACACAGACACTTGCCCCACGTGTGGTCATGGTCGCCTCTGCCACTCTCCCAAACTGGGTGACAGCGTCAAGCAGAGACTGTGCTGTTTTCCTTTTCGTCGTTTGGGGGAGAACATGGAGGAGGAGCCATCTCTGGCCCTCATTCACCTGGGACCTGTCCCCTGACCACCGCCGGCTGTGCAGCCTTCACCATGAGGGCCGGGCCTCCCAGCAGCTGCAGCGAGGATTAGGGGACTGGGCGTGTGAGGCGACAATGTCATTCAACACAAACAGCCTCTTAAATTAATCCAGTGCAGGGAACATTTGGGTAAAAAAAGGAAACCGCTTTGTGAACTGGAGTTTTCCTCCCTGCATAGTTAGTTCCTCCGGGCAGTGTGCAAAGGCGCAAATTTTACATCTGCGTGAAATGCACAATTTCCCTTTAAACCGACACTGTGAGGATTTCCTTCCTTAATTGTTGTGCAAAGCAGCTCAAAATGGCTAGTTGAAAGCAACAGCTAACTCCCCCCCCAATTATGCTGCTTTTTTTTGTTCTTAACCGCTGCCCCCCGCCCCCCCCCGCCGTGAGTGTGCGTGTGTGTGTGTAAATGTGCGTGTGTGCGTGTGTGTGTGCGCGCGCGCGCGTGGATGTCAGCACTGAATACACTCGGCTGGGCCGCTCCCCTCGCCCGCCATCTTGTCGTGTGAGCGCTGAGGTAAGCACAGGAGCTAAAAACGTTTTTAGGTGGGAAAGTCAGTAGCTCCTGTGCTTCGAAATGGAAACAATGCATTTGTTTAGCAAGGAGAGGTCATCGTTATGACAGGTAATTTTATAAATATTGTTTTGACAGACACTATAATGTGCCAGAGGCAGAAAACCATACAGTGGAACACGTGAAGTATTTAAATTACTTTTCTTAAAATGAACTTAATGTTTTAAATAATAGATGTTCACCTCCCAGGTTAAACCTTAAGTATTCCCGTTTTCACGGAAATGGCATGTTTTTAAAAAGATAAAGTTATACCCAGAATCCGTTGCATTCTACATACCATCAGTTAAGTGCCACAGCTAAGTCCCGGGGGAATTTTAAATTGTCATTTTCAAATCCTCTGTCCCTAGACGGAGCTGCCTCCTGACACTGTGGAACATGCCGTAGCCCCTAAAAAGGAGGTTTCGGTTAAAAACTCATTTATATGTGTTTGCATTAAATTTCACAACTGAAACACCGAGTGACAAACTTTGTCTCTTAATCAATCTCTGGCTTTATTTTCACATTTCGTGTTTTAAAAACGTAGGTTTGCGCCTAGTAGGGAGTTACTTTTCCTAGTAAGTTCGTTAATCGGCCAGAGACTGGCATCTTGCTCCCAGCACGGACCGGGCCTCAGTCTCTGTCCGGACTGGTCCTGTTTGTGTGGAGACGTCCAAGTGTTTGTGAGAGAGAAAGATGTTCTGTCCACACAGGACAGACACATCCCTCCTGCACAGGAGGCGTCTGCGGGAGGTGTTGGGTGCCGGGCTGGCTCCTGGCAGGTTCTCTGTCAAGACCTTGGCCTTTACATGCACCACAGACCAGGAGCATGGCAAGAGGATGGAGCAGGCAAGGGAGAGGTGCCCCACACCCATGCCAACCACCAGCCATCCCTCAGCCCTGCTGTCCCCAGGTCGCCATGCAGGCCTGAGACGAGCTCCCTCTGCGAGCAAAAGCCTCACACTCGCCCATAGTCCAAGGTACTGGGGACCAGAGCACCGGGACAAAAGCTCTGCTACTTTAATGTGGAAGATTCACCTGAAAGATGCTCATACTGCGTCACAGACAAAAAGAGTTAAACTAGGACACCCGACTGTCCCCACCAAAGCAGCTCCCGAGGGTGCAGAGGGCTATGAGTGTGTGTGCGTGAGTGTGCATGTGTGCATGCTGTGTGTGCAGGTGCATGAGTCTGCACGGGTGTATGTGTGTGAGTGCGTAGGTGTGCATGTGTGCATGCTGAGCATGCGGGGGTGTGTGGGTACATGAATGTGCACGGGTGTATGTGTGTGAGTGTGGCTGTGGACAGACCAGTGAACATCTATGCTGTAGGGCAGGTTCTCTGTAGCTTCTGCTTGTCCCCCCTCCTCTCTGTCCCCTGAGAGCCCTGTGTGGTGACAGGGCAGTGATCTGCTGACCTGGGGGCTCCTAGTTGTCTGCTGGCCACATGGCCTGGACAGGTGGTCCTGGCTTCGCTGTGCATTTGGAAGTGTGGATAACATTGTCACGTGACTATCACTAAGCTTCAAGAGGACAGTTTGGCTTCTCAGAATGTCACATGTCACAGTTACCTGCTGTCAAAGCTGCTAAAGTCAGTCGAGCAAGAAGACTGAGTCCAGGTGTCTGAGTCCAGGTGTGGGGAGGAGTGGAGCAGCACTCGCTGAGCCTCCGTGGTGGGCACTGCGAGCCCTTTGCCGGGTGGTCCCAGGACCCTCCCCGAGCTGCTCCCAGCGGTGTTTGCCCCTTGGAAGTGGTGTCCCCATGGGGATCCAGACTATCCTGTTAAAGGTAAAAACAGACCGCAGTAAGGAGGACCTGTCGCCGAGGGAGGCCCCGCGGCGTGACGCAGAGAAGGGTCCAGACAGGTCGGGGCGTGCCTGGGGCCCACTGCCCACCCCCCGGCTCCGGTTCTCAGCCCACGGGTGTCGGTCTGCGGTGCCAGGCAGCATGGCCTGGGACACAGGGGCAGGGGCAGGGCTGTGGCGTCCATGGCCAGTGTGCAGGCTTGTGTTGTGTGACACTGGTCACCGACGGCCACAGACCTAACTCCCAGGAGCTTTCTGCAGCAGGTCTGGGGCGCAAGCTGGTGGGCACCCAGGCGGCATTTAGCTGCCATCGGCCTTTGAAGTGGGCGGCCCAAGCCAGGCAGAAAGGGCCAGTTGTGTTCCCATGCCCGTTAGTGGGTCAGGACCGTACTGGATGAGGGGCCCAGGCCCTGTCCTGTTGGGTGCACAGAACCTACCTGGGGTGGGGGCGGTTCGGCAGACGGCGTGGTCTCAGTGTTGTGCCAGCTTTCTGACAGGGCCACCAGCTACACGCCAGCCACACAGTGCACACTCGCCCAGGTGGATGCAGAGGGTGGGGTTGAAGACAGGCAGCCACCGGCTGGGAGAGACTGCTCTGCCACCAGGGGTCAGGGCTCCCCCCTCTGCTGTCTCAGGGGGCTCGACCTGCAGAGCACGGCCACGAGTGTCATCACCGTCGTCGTCCTGGATGCTGGTCATGGTGGTGGGCCTGGCAGTGTAGCTAGTGTGCGTGCTTGTGCGAGTGTGTGTGTGCGCCTAAGCATGCATGCACACAGGTGCAAGTCATTACACATGTATATGCATATGTGTGTGGTGTGTGCTCCTGTGCACGTGTGCACACGTGTGCAAGTTGGTACATATGTATGTGCACACATGTGCAAGTGCGTGTGTGCGATCGTGGGCAGCAGGAGTGTGCGAAGCTGACCGGTCCCCCAGAGCTGCAGGCCGTCGTGGAACAGGCCTTTTGCAGGCAGCTCCTTTGATTGTGCTGCGGGGAAACAGAAGGGCCGGGAGGGGACTAACACTTAGCACCTGTCGCGACTGTGCCTTTTGAATTGGTCTCTGCTCATGAAACTGTAATTGATCGCGAGCGTTTGCACAGGGTGCTGAGTGGGTTTGTTCTCCCGCCAGCTCCACGGCTACGTGGAGAACGAGCCGCTGACGCTGCAGCTGTTCATCGGGACGGCGGACGACCGCCTGCTGAGGCCACACGCCTTCTACCAGGTGCACCGCATCACGGGGAAGACCGTGTCCACCACCAGCCACGAGGCCATCCTCTCCAACACCAAGGTCCTGGAAATCCCGCTTCTGCCGGAAAACAACATGCGTGCCATGTAAGCCACTGCCGGCCCCGCGGCCTCGGGGCGCCCGGGCTGGGGCTGCGGCCGCGCGTTCTCCCCATTCATAGTTGCCCCCACGTCCCCGCAGCGCAGCCGCCCAGGGGCCTCGGCTTAACGCGTAAATCACCCTCACAGGTGTCTACGGCAGTGGGGCAGGCATCTTCTTTCTGGGGCTTCAGCCACTGAGCACGTTGCCGTGCAAACGCGCAGTCCCATAGCTGGCAGGACCTCCCCAGGCCAGCGTCCAGCTCCCAAGCACGACACCGGGAGTGCCGAACACGACAGTGCGAGTTAGGGGAGCAGTTAAAACACACACATCAGACGATGGACGGGAACAGTGTGGCTGGGAGGTATTGTTCCTGAGCCTGGGACGGGGCAGATGTGACCAGCCCTGAAGTGCACCCTCGGCCCGACTCGCTGGTCTAGGGGTGAGCTCATTGATGAGCTGAATCTTCTCGCATGTGAGCAGGGCCGGTGTCCATGGCGTCACTGAGTCCTGCTGATAGAGGACTGTCACGTGCCCTGCACTCCACTCCTGAGCTGTGGGCACAGCAGAGAAAGAGAACAGGGTTGTCCAGAGGATTTACGTCCTGCTAGGGCCCTCGGGGAAGAGACACAGAGAATGACATGGTCCGCTGTTCAGAGCGCTCAGTGGCACTGGTGGTCAGTGCAGTGTCTCTGGGGAGGACTTAGCCTGCGGGGAGCTCAGTGTGCAGGCAGGGCCACCGTGGAGGTTGGTGGGGCAGACGTGTGCAGGTCCTGGGCAACAGGGCATTCGGGGTATAGGGTTGGGAGGAGCCAGGGTGCTGTGTCCTGGGGAGGGAGAGATAGGGGGCCACACTGCAGGATTCCGGGTGGGTATTGCAAGTTCGTGATTGTTGAACCTTCTAAGTTGAAAACAGAGAGAAAGCTTTGTCTCCATGTTGGCTTTTCATGGGTTTGGGGGAATTCGTGTGGCTCTGAGTTCTTTCCCTTAAGAGCTGTGGTCACAGCCCCCGAGGACCAGGAGTCAGGTGATTGAAGAGGACCCGGTGCCTTCACAGCAGAAGCTTTGGCTCTGGCACAAGAGCATCCCAGATGCACCAGCTGACCTGGGGTGGGGACGTCACGGCAGCGAGCCCAGGGGAAGGTCCTGGGCTCCAGCCAACAGCGTCCCCAGGGACTGTTCTGCTGGCGTCTAGCGCTGCATGAAACAATTAAGTTAAATGAAGTTAAGCAAAACCATACGACACTGGAGAAAATTTGGGATCTTAGCTGAGTGATGGGGCTGTGCCAGAACCCGAAATAAACGGGGTGTTTCAGGTGGCCCCATGCAGTGGGAACTCCAAGGGGGAGCAGCGGGCCCGGCTCTGTCCCTGCTGCCCGTGGGGGAGACCAGAGTGACGGTGACAGCGTGGGCCACAGGGAGCAGGGCGAAGCTGGCAGCAGTAGCGGGTAGGCCGTCTGCCCCTGCTGCAGCCCCGCCGCCCTTCACCGGCTGCCAGCGGGTTTGTACCGGGCCTCACGGCGGGGCTGCGGCGGGGCTGGGTGGCTCCCACTGTCACCGGGCTGAGCGGCCGCCGGGGCTGCAGAGCCCCTCCGCCCACAGCTGGTCACATGTGTGCTGTCTGCCTGCAGCATCGACTGCGCCGGGGTCCTCAAGCTGCGGAACTCCGACATCGAGCTGCGCAAGGGCGAGACCGACATCGGCCGGAAAAACACCCGCGTGCGGCTCGTCTTCCGCGTCCACATCCCGCAGCCTGACGGCCGCACGCTGTCGCTGCAGGTCGCCTCGAACCCCATCGAGTGCTGTGAGTGGCCCCCCGACCAGGGCCAGCCGCCCGCATGCGGGAGCGTTCCCTTCCCAGGGTCGCCCTTCCTTCCTGCTTGTCTGTGTGTGTCGCCTGCGGGCTGTGCTTCCCCGTCACATACGCGTCACTGTGCAGTCACGAGCACAGCGCCCCTTCCTCCGGGCACAGCGGCTTGCCCTGTGGGCCCTGAGCCCTAGCACCTCTGGGGAAAGTAAAAAGGAAAGTGAGTCTGTCCCCAAACACAGACATCCTCAGGGACCACGGATGGATGACGTCACAGTCAATCCCCTCCTGTCTCAGAAAGCTTGAGAAAGTGGCACGGCATTGCAGTCCGTGGGGTGGAACACGCCACGTGTGACCCCCTTGCCTGGCGCCCGCTCTCGCCGGCAGCCTTCCTGTGTGATCCAGATGCTCTGGCCTCAGGCCTGACCGCTCTGCTCCTGCAGGGGCTCGGTGGCTGCCGCCTGGGGTCCGCTTCCTCTTGTGATGACTTTGCTCATTTTTGTTAGCAAATTGAGCCACTGGGGAAGCTCAGTGTGGCTTGTCATTCCCTGGGTCCTCAGGGAGGGGTGAGATTGGGGTTCTCTGGGAGGAAGCACGGTGAGCCTGGCTGCGGCCCCTGGCCATATGGCAAGGCTCCACACCGTCCTCCTTCCTTGCCTCTGAAGGCATGGGCTGACTCAGGAAACACCTTTGGCCCTATCTTACGGGGAGGGCCTTGGTTTGGGTCCTTCGCTTCTGACTTCTGCCAGGGGCTACCCTGTCCACGCCTCTAGCCCCTTGCCTGCGATGGTGCTGGTCCTGCTTTGCTGTCCCCTCTGTCTCCCCGCTCTTGCTGGCCCCCCACGTTGTCTAGCAGATAACCTGCCACAGCCGGCGGGGCTGCAGACCGCTCGCTCACCTTTCTAGGTGTGGCTCCTCTGTGAGATTGGGAGTCCAACCCTCGCTGGGGGGGCCGCGTGAGAACCCTGGGCGTGTGGCCACCCCCACCATCTGCTTCTGGCAGAAACTGCCCGTCCTGCTTCTCAGGACAGCGTGGCCTCGCCCAGCATTGGGTGAAGTGTGTGGCTGTGCTTTGTTGTTTGCGGCGATGCTGGGTCGTGCACCTGGTCACCAGAGGAGCCCCTGAGAGGCGTGAGGGAGGAGAGGCGGCCCTGGTAGCTCACTCACCCCCGCTTTTGGCCCCTCGCAGCCCAGCGGTCGGCACAGGAGCTGCCCCTCGTGGAGAAGCAGAGCACAGCCAGCTGCCCTGTTGTCGGCGGGAAGAGGATGGTCCTGTCCGGCCACAACTTCCTGCAGGACTCCAAGGTCATTTTCGTGGAGAAGGCGCCAGGTACCTGCACCAGTGCGGTTTCTGCTGCTTGGGGTGCTGGTGGGGGTTGGTCCCTGGGGGCTCCGTGCCATGCCATGGGTCACTGTGTGGCGGGGCTGGCAGCAGCCGTGGGGGTGCGTCCAGCGGCGAGCACCTGAGTCTTGAGGACCGGCCCCTACATGCTGCCCGTCAGTGTTCAGGGGCTGCTATCTGGCCTGACTGAGTGGGTGCCACCAATGTAGATGAGCTCACTCCTTCCTCAGAAGCACAGACTGCCCGAGGCTGGTGTCCAGGTGCAGGGCGGCCATAGGAGCTGGGGGACCCACACATAGTCCAGGAACCTTTCCAGCCCCCTGTCATACTCTGGCCCCCCCAGCCGTGGTGGTGCTCTGCGACTGGTGGCCTCGTGGGCCCCCGCCATTCTGTGCGTGGGTGTGGACCTCATTCATGCCAGCGAGTGTAGACCTCATCCGTGTCAGCGAGTGTAGACCTCTGTGCCAGCAAGTGTGGACCTCATTGTGCCGGCGAGTATAGACCTCTGTGTCGGCGAGTGTAGACCTCATCTGTGTTGGTGAGGTGGTCGGGTTGATGGCCTGCCTGTTTTTTTGTTTCCCAACTGAAATTTTTTGAGAGCGCGGGGCGGGACTCACTGATCGCTGGAAGCCGCAGGGCGTTCAGCTTCCATAATGGGCCTTGATTTCGTGTGGTTTGCAGGAGGGTCAAGTGCTTCAGTCAGAATGGGCTTAAAAGTCTTTCCGTCGCACGTGGCCTGCCTGTGTAATCACACGCGTAATTGAGAGCGGGTCTGAAATTGCGGGGAGAGCCCAGCTCGGCAGCGCAGAGGGAGGATTCGCGTTGCCGGAACGCCCTGCGCGAGGGCCTTCATTTTGAAGTAATTTGCCCTTTTGAGTTTTGAACGTGTGCGCGTGCACGTTGGGGGAGGAATCAGACACGGGCTCTGCTTGCCATACGGCAAGACCGACCAGAGCCGGTCACCAAGGAGGGTCCCTGCACCTTTCCTCAGTGTCCCCCTGACAGTTACCCTCCCTGCCCCAGGACTGGGCCGGGCATCTCCTGGAGGCTCCCGGCCCGTCGTGGGCGCCACATGGAGACCAGCGCCCGCCCACAGTGCGGGGAGCTTGGTTAAGGAACGCCCAGCTGCTGTCCTTGCCCAAGGCCTCCCTGGCCCGCAGGCGGGCTGAGCGCCAAGCTGTCCCTCTGAGTCCCGGGGGGGCCGTCCTCACCCCGCCATCTCCTGCAGCAGCTCTGCATCTGGTGTGCAGAAGATGAGACACAGACAAGTAGGCGGTGACTAGACATGACATAAACACGTCCTGCACCGGTGACAGTGAGATGCAAACATGGCAGTTACACATCTGACGCCGCTGGAAGTTCCTCGTTTGTGCTCAAACAGGCGTTCGGGTGTTCACACGTGTGCGTGTGCATCGTGTTTCGGGGAGGCGTGCCGGCCACACCCTTTCTGCTCTGACGCGGGTTCTTGGCAGAGGCGTTTATGCCCCCTGGTGCATCGTGGCGTGTGCCACAGCAAACACGGCTTTCCTCAGGGGTTTCGGGAGAAGCAGTAGTCAGGTTAGGTAACCAGTGTGGCTGGCCTCGGGCCTCCAGGGAGGCCGCCGATCTGCTCTTGAGCTCTGTCACAAGTGCTGTACGGTGGCGCCGGGCTGCTGGCTGCGGGACTTGCTGGCCGGCTGTTGGAACCTCACGAGGGCCCCCAGCTACTGATGGAGTGTCTGCTGTGAGCAGTGCCCCGGGCTGCACCCTCTCCCTCAGGGCCCAGGCTGCCGGCTCGAGCAGGAACCTCTCAGCCGGTCTAGGCCTGCGGCTCGTGGACGCTCAGCTTCTCCAGGGCTTCAGGGAGCAGTTCCTCCTGCCGTGTAGGGCTGGCCGTGGCCCGTGATCCTCTGAGGGAGGGTGCGCCCCTCATGGTGACAGCAGGAATCCCTGACGGGGGACGGAGGTGGTGCTCAGCAAACGGGCAAGGCCCCGTGATGGCCCCTCTTGTGGTTGTCAGCTGGGCTCCCTGGGTCAGCGACGGGCCACCAGGGCCTTGAGAGACGTGTCACGAAGAGGGTGAACGGCACGTCACACAGCTACTGTCCAGGGGAGTCTTGGGGTTTTTCTCGGTCTTGCTGAGTTGTGCAAAAGGCCCAAGAGTTGGAGCAGCCTGTCCCTCGGGACTCAGACGGCACTTCCGAGGGCGGAAGTCTATGTGTGGCGACCAGAAGGGCCTGGTGCAGAACCCCGAAATCCAGGGACCACTGGCTCAGACCCTACAGATGTCCACTTGTGAGAAGCAGGACGCTGACTCGCCCTCTGTCTCTGCATTGAAGGCCGCTGCACCTGTCTTCACGTCTGTGAATTAAGGACAGATTTGCGCTCCCAGTGACCCAGAGGGCACTCTCGCATCCAACATTCGTGAAAACACCACGTAAGCGTGTGGACATGAGCAACTCATCTTCAGGACAGGCCTGGCTGGAAGGGGCGAGGGTTTCGCAGGTTTAGCTGCATCGAACGTTACTGAGCTCTCGGTGCCGAAGCTGAAAACAGCTGCTTTTCCCAAAGTCACCTGCTCCTCCGGTGCAGCTACTGCACACGGTGAAGGAAGCTCGTGCTGGCTTCTCTTGCTGCATTAAAAATGTCTCCGAAACAGCGGGATTCAGGCAACAATCACTTCATGTACTGGCAGTAGAGTGTGGGCTAGACTCAGCCTGTGGTCATTTGTGTGGCCTTCTGAGCTGGCAAGTCAGCTGGGGACCGGACGATGGCCTTCCCTCCGAGCTCAGTCTCATGGCCTGCCCCAAGCTCTTCTCGGTGTCCTGCGTGGGGCCAGGCCTTTTTTACGGCCTGGACCACAAACGGTGCAACCTGCCACCTGGAGTGCAGTCAGGTCCCAGCCCACCAGTTTTGGGGGGGGCACTGAGGTGTAAATGTGGAGGCACAGTTCATCGGGACCTCCAGTGACTGCCCAGCAAAAAACATGGCCAGACCCCATCCCAAAACATGACACAACCGGATCCTAAAGCCAACCAGACCCCCTACCCCAGACCCCACAAAGCTGGACCCCAGCCTCAACCCAACCCAGAACACAACTTTTGACAGATGACAGCGGGACCCCGACTTGCCTGTGCCCCCACCCCGGTGGCCCTCCACTCGCCTGCTCCGTGTGTCTTTGGGTCTGCACTGGCTCGTCCCTTGCTGTGAGCACGTCCCCAGGCCCTGGCCTGGCAGGCTCCTTGCCCACACTAGTTCTCAGCTTCAGAGGGAGCCCCGGCCAGCCTGTACCCTCGGCCCGTCTGTGCCACGTGGAGTTTATTTGTGTGACGGTACTCACCCATCTCAGAGATGGCGATGCGTCTCTGAGTCGCACTCCACATAGTCCTTGACTGAAAGAAGGGGGCAGCCGTTACAGTGGTGAAAACGTGGGAAACGTCGCATGCCCGGGAAGGGCTGGTCCAGTCTTCCGGGTTCCTGAAACAGAGGCCGGGCTCCGGCCCTCAGACGCGGCTTCCAAGCCCGGTCAGAGAGTGGCGTCCAGGCCCAACTGCACACGCAGGAGAGGAGCCGTGGTTTCTGCACGGCGCTGCCCCAGGCCCTGGACCTTCGGGGCGGCCACCTTGTCGGCCTCAGTCAGAGTCTCAGCGGGCTCTGCAGAACCCTTGAAATAAAGGGACAGAAGTGACCTGAGTCAGCGTGGGGCTCACCAGGCCCAGAGTGAATGGGACACTTTTGTAATTCCATCTTAAAGGTTAAGTGTGAACCTGTTCACAGCACAAGCATCGAGTATGGCGTCCTCACCATGGAGCATATGGTCATGAGAGGCAGGCGAGGCCACCATCAGGGATGCGGGGACCTGACGGGCCAGCTCTGGAGTAGGGCGTGGGGTGTGTGTGTCAGGGTGTGTGAGCAGGTGTGTGTCAGGGTGTCCACGTGAGCAGGTGTATGTGAGGACCGCCACCTCTGCTGCCTTAGGAGCCAGTGGCCCTGCAGTCGAGGCTGCACTGTGCAGGCAGTGACACCTGGTGGCCTGGGTGCCCCGTGCCTGACAGCTGGGCACAGCCCACGTGGGTTGGGTTTCGCTGGCTCTCATCAGCCAGCTGGCACTTAACCCGGGAACGATGCAGCAGCCGTCGCCCAGGCCAGCAACCTGCACCTCCTTTCCCGGTCTGGTCCCTGCGTCGTGGCCACACGGGGCCTTGGTTTGTGCCCCCAGCGTACTGGTCTCAGAATTTCTGGGAAATGCCCAGAACCAGGCACCACAAGCTGTGGGCAGCTTGGGCCTGGATGGCGCCCTGGCAGGGGAAAGGGGCCGCTCCGTGCAGACTTTCCTGGTACTGACGTGGGAAAGGGTAGGGCGACATCCATCCACATGGGCCACTGTCATCACTGCTCCCCCGCATCAGCCTGTCCAGGTGCTGGCCTATGCTGCCACCAGACCTAGGGTGGGCTCACGGAGGGCAGGGTCGAGCAGACGCAGTGCCAGCTGGCTACGTGGGCAGCAGGAACAGCTGGCCCTTCAAAGAACTGCGCCCTGTGACTGTGCCCAGGACGCGCTGTTCTGCAGGTCTCACTGGTTCCCAGAGAGCAGAAGACAAGCAGGCGGCCGGGCCACTTTATTTCACTTTTTGCTCTCAGTACTGAAAGACGACCCCATGGTTCTAAATGACACTGCATTCTGAGCGATCTTGGTAGGGGGGCTGCTTAAGCCCTCTGGTGGTCTGGGCCCGGGGAGCGCGTGTTCCCTCCAGGCTGCAAGCGTGCAGGCTTGGCAAGGCTACAGGGCGGGGATGTGGCTTCAGCCCGCCCAGGGCCTTCGCTCCCTGGGGGCTCCCCGGGGGGTCCCAGGCTGACCCCTGGGCCAGCATTTGAGGGCCCGGAGTGTGGGGGCTCCAAGAGTGAGACCAGGGCCTCGCAGCCCTCTTCACGTCGGCCGGCACCGAAACCTCCCTGTGGGCAGGACAGCCTGGGTGTCCCTCTGGTTTGCTGCAAACCGCACTGCTCTTGGTCCGGGTTCTGCTCCCGGCAGCTCGCAGAAGGTGGGCCTGGCCCCCCACCCCGGCGAGGGCCGGTCTGTCCCGGACCCGCTGTCGGGGTGCCTGGAGGGCCCCTGGCTTTGGTGGGAAGGGCGTGGGTGTGGGTGCGGCTGGGTGAGGTGGCACCAGGCTCAGCACAGCAGGGGAGCGCCCGGCCTCCGGCTCCCGCTGCCCCCTCGTGTTTCGGCGCGTGTGGCACCTTGCGTGCGTCGTAATTCCCCGTGGGCCTCAAGGCGCAGCTGACTCCCAGCCCACCCACTTGCCACTTAGGCTCGGGACGTGGGCTCGTTCAGAGCTGGGCAGCCGTCAGCACTAACCCCAGAATTTACCTCACTCCAGAGAGACTTTACCTGTCACCAGCCACCCCATCCTCCTGTGCTCCGCCCCAGCCAGCAACCTCGGACCACGTCCTGTGCGCGTGGACTGGCCGTCCCAGACATGGCGGGAGAAGCAGACGGTACTTGCGCGTTTGCCCCGCACAGCGTCTCCAGGGATCGTCCCTGCGGGGGCCTCTGTCACAGGCCTGTCCTGATGACGCGGTAGCCCCTGCCGTGTGGCGGGGCGGCACACCGTTGCCCACTCCCGGCAGGGGGACCTCAGGCTGTATCAGCTCGTTGCCCACTTCACGTAGTGCTCCAATGAGCGAGCATCCAGCTGTCTGCACAGCGCCCCTCCCCCGGGCGTGTGCCCAGGAGGGGTCGTGCTCGTCTTGCAGGGCATCCTCGTCCCTCGTGGGAGTGGCCAGCTGGTCCTTGGCAGGCAGGCTGTTTCCTTTCCTCTGGTCTCTTCTGTGCTGCCCAGGCTTGTGCAAGTGGCTGCGGGGTCACTGCCTGAGAGAGGCCTGGTGGCGACGGGGACGGAGGCGTGCGCCCTCGGCCAGCGCCCACACGCACTGTCCATGGGGCCTGGACCCTCCCTGACCCTTGACCAGGCTAGGCCCAGCACAGGGCTCCTGGCGCCTGTCTGCAGGGAGGCGATCACCTGGGCACAGCTCGCTCGGCCCCCCGACGGCAGTGTCACCCTCGGCCACCCGGCTTCGGTGCTCCCCCGGGCGTCCACGTACAGGCCCAACACGGTGGGTGCTCAGAGGCACGTGAGCAAGCGTGACTGAGGGGATGCCCCAGGAGGGGGTGGGGTGTGGCGTGTGCGTGGCTGCCAGCCTGTCCCCGGGTCCCCGGGAGTGGGCACCATGCTCCTTCAGCCCCAGGCGCGCTGTCGTGTCCGTGTGGCCATTCCCATCCTGTCTCTGTGGGAAGCCAGGCCCACAGCCAGAAGAGGCTGCGCCTCCACCCGTGAGCACCGGTCACGGTCCAGGACGGCATGCGAGGACCCGCCGGGCGGGGAGGGAGGGAGGCCTCCTGGCGGGTGTGGCGGGGAAGCCTTTCCAGTGACTCACGCGGCAGGGAATTCCCTGATGACTGGAATATTTTTACTCCTGGGCTTGTGCGCAGCTTCCCACTGAGCGCCCAGCAGGTCCCGATAAGGCTGGGACACAAAGGCCCATTCAGGCCATTTCCCTTCCCAGCCCAGGCTGAGGTTTGCACAACAGCAGCCACCTCCGCCTCGCCAGCCCGCGCCCTGCGGCGGGGGCGGGGCTGAGGCAGTGGGCCAGGCACAGTATCAACCGTGTCTGAAATTTCCTGCCGGGAATGCAGTCGTTAGCCATCTTCAGGTGCCTCGGTCCCGTCTCGACCACTCACCACTAGACAGACACTGGCCTTGAACGGACCAGCTCGTTCAGGCCCCTGGGAAGAGACAGGAGCGCCAAGTGCCTGCCCCTGGGCTGTGGCTCTGCCAGGAGCCCGGCAGGTTCCGCAGTTGCAGGGGCCTACGTCCACCCGGGGCTGCTGAGCGCTGAGCCTGGACAGTGTCTGAGTGTCTGCTTGGCTCCCATGAGGCCGCGACTCGAAGAGTCTCCATTTTTGAAAGCTGGGATGGGCGGCCAGGCCTAGCGGCTAGCTCCGTAGGTACACGCATGGGACCGTGTGGCCTGCAGCCCGTAGGGCCGGTGATCGCACAGGGCCCGGCATCCCACAGGCCCCGGGAGGCGGGGGGCGGGGGAACACTCACCCCTGTGGTGCATTTCTCCCCCGGCTGCTCCGCTTGTCCTACAAGGGGGGACCTGCGAATTTCCAAGGGGGGCCAAGTCTGGTATCGGGCCCCTCCCGGGCCTCAGTTTCCTGCCCCCTCTCCCACATGCTCTGATGGGGGGACCGGCACATTCTAGAGAATTCCTAAGCAAAATAGCTGTGACTATCAGCCGTGACTATCATGCCTGGGTAGACGGAGCTGCCTTTGGTTTTGTCCCCAACAGTTCAGATTATAACACCTAAAGTTGATTTTTTTTTTTTGGGGGACAAACATGGGCTTTGTCATAAGAAAAATTTAGAAGCCATGTTTAAAAGGCAGCAAGACTGTGGGACGCTGAGTTATCTACCTTCCCGATCAAGTGGGGGGTGGGGCTTGCACAGCGAGGGCGCTGGCGTCCCGGCCCCTGGCCCCGCGTCCCGGCCCCTTGCGCAGTTAACTGCAGTTCAGGCGGCTCCTCTCGCTCGTGCCCTGAGCTTGCGGGACCCCGGACGTGAGCTGCCTCGTTGGGTCCCAGTGCCTCTGAGTTCTGTTTCCCGCCATTTTTTCCTGGGGGAGACGTGGGCGCGGATCCCTGGGGTGGCTGGTCCCCGTTTGGTCACCAAGCGGCCTCAGTTCATGCCGGGCCTCCCTCGGCGGCATCCCGGGAGGCCGGGCTCTCCGTGACTCACACTTCCTCTCTGTCTCCACCCTCCACCCCTGCCTGGCAGGCGCTGTCAGGGGGAAGGGAGATTTTGTCTAGTTAAAGTTTGGGATGTGTAACACACACACATTTCTTCTTTGAAAACAGCAAAAACTGAGTCTGCCGAGTTCTACTCGCTCGTTTGGGGAAAGACAAAGAGGAAAGATGCCTCTGTGGGGGATTCACATCTGCTGACAGAATTCCCCCAAAACCAGGCCGAGCGGTGTGCCTGCCGGCTCGGGGCTTGAGAACGCGGTTTGCAGACGTCCAGAGTGTGGGGCTGGACCCACCCCGAGGGCTGGCCTGAGCAACAGAAGCCCTTTCAGACGCCCCTGCGGAGCCTTTAATTTTTTTTTAACATGCAAACGGCCACTGGGGCAAGGTTAAAAATACTCATGTTTTGCATTTCTGTGTCCTGATGTGGCAAGAACCTTCGTGTTTGCTAGGCAGTTCCTGTGGGACTCTGCCTACAGCCCGCTCATTGGAATAACTGTGCCCCAGATGAGCAGGGCTTCGCGGGCGAGGGGACCAGGCCCAAAACACCCACTGTGCACACCGCGAGGCTCATGCTGGTGTACGCAGGCCAGGACAGCACGTCCTTCGCCGGGGTTGCCTGCGTCCCTCCTGGGCCCCAGCTCCCTCTGAGACGGGCATGCAGTCTGTTCCCTGGTGGCGTGGGGCTGGTAACATAGGGCTGAGGAAGGTTCCCGGGCGCCCATTGCCCGTGGCTCCCTCTCGCATGGCCAGGGTCTCGGCTCTGCGAGGTCCCTTGCGCCCAAGTGTGTACGACTCGGCGCATCTCCCCACAGACCCTGCGTCTGCTCACCGCTCACACCAGCGTGATTTTCTGCTCTTACGAGTTAACATCTGGGCGGGGCCTCTGCCGGGACCCTGCATGGGACCTTGGGCGGCACGCGGTCAGCCACGAGAGTAACAGGCTTCTCGCTGCCCCTTTCTTCCAGATGGCCACCACATCTGGGAAATGGAAGCGAAGACCGACCGAGACCTGTGCAAGCCGGTAAGTATCTCCTGGACACACAGCCATGACAGCGTGCCGGCCTGTTCTTGGGGCTCCCCAGGCCGGAGTGAGGGTCGCTTCAGAAGCATGTGGCTTCTTGTTTGCCAAAGTGAAACGACTAATAAAAATAGCAGAAAGAGTAACAAAGCAGCAAATAGAAGTGACAGAAAGCAGGTCCTGAAGCTGGTGCTCTCAGGGAGCAGACGAGGTGACGCAGAGGACACCGGCATGCCTGCAGCAGCCACCGCCGAGCTGAGGCCTCCCCTGGGAAAAGCCCCAGACGGTGACGCCTCCCAGCCACATGGCTAGGACATGGGTGCACACTCACGCTCATGGCACTGGGCTCCTCTGTCACCCTCTAGCTGTCATTGTCACCAGGGTCCCCGCCCAGCCCGCTGCCGCCCAGGTAAACCACTCTGAGCCCCCGAGTGGGTGCCGTACCTGCCCGGGCGTGCGGGGCGGGTGGCTCCACCCGCGTCCTTGGCAGCGACTTCTCCTTGCCTGTCCTCTTCTAAGAACACCCACTGCTTTTGTTCTTGGCGTGGAATGGATGGGACAGCGCCCTAACTGTGCCCCCGGGCTTGCTTCTTCCCCTGCCAGCCGCCGAGGACTGGGGGGCAGGGTGCCTGCCCCGTGGTGTCGCCGGCACCGTGCGCTGGCTCTCAGGCTGGCAGGTGGGCCCCCTGCATGTGCCCTACCTACACTTAGCCTTTCACAGTTTGCCGATTCTAAGAAATCCTCATTGTTTCTTCAGTCGGTCATTAATGGAGGCTCTTTTGCCTGGAATTATCTGGCCGACCCAGCTTCCTTGCAGCTGGTGGTGCCTTTTGGTGTTTCTCCCCAGCCCTTCACCTGTGATCCGCGTCCTTGGAGTTAAAGTGGGTTCTTGCAGACGACAGATAGCTGTGTCTTCATCCCTGCGACAGCCCGCACCGTCTGATCAGTGCGATCAGACCTCGGTGCGCAAAGCGATTGTCAGCCGAGCGGGATTCGCATCTGCCATCGCTGTGTTCTACTCAGTCCGGGAAAGTCAGCCTCAACCTCGAGGCTGACGTAGACACAGCGTGGCCCGCAGGTGTCCCGAAGAGAGTCCCACTTCTCCAGCTCTGTAGCGCGTCCCTCAGGGCATGTGGGTGGCCCTTTTCCTGCAGGTGCAGCGACACGGGAACTGTAGTTTAGGTCAAGCACCTCACTTTTTTGGGGCTGAGGGGGGGGTCCCTGTAGGCCAGAGCCTTGGTGGTGGGACTGGGTGCAGCCATCTGGTCACTCTGCCCTGCACCCGGCAGGCCCCAGGTCACCGGCTGCCAGCCGGGGCTGCCGCTCTGCTCTGTGGCTCTGCCAGGGGAGCCATCTCTGACTGTGACTTCACATCCCTCCTCCAAACCCTACTCCATTTGCCAGAAGCCCTTCCAGGTGGTGTCAGGTGGAAAGGGCCCCCCTGGCCCCAGGGTGACCCAGCGCCTGGGAACCTCCCTCGCACACTCACTAGGCTGCCTCTGATCCCCTGGCGCCCTCCTTCCCCCTGAGAAGCCCTGAGGAAGTGCTGCGGCCCCAGGTGGTTCACCTTCCGGACAGGGGACCCCGGCCCAATGGGCCCACAAGCCGCGGAGTCGGCCTGGGGCCTGTCACAGACAGCTGGCAGCAGGACAGAGCCACCTCTGCCTTCCAGGGCCGCTCCCCCTATCCCGGCCCCCAGCGGCACCCGCACCTTCTCCGCCCCTCGGCCGTCCTCCCACCCTGCTGCGTCTGCACCAGTCACGTCAGAGCCACGCTCTGCGGCTCCTGGGTCCCGCGCCACGCAGGCTACGCCACGCAGGCCGCGTCCCGTCTGCTCTCCAGCCACGGCTATGACTGTCCACTCTCGTCCCCGAACAAGAGGAGGTGGTGGCAGAAGTCACGCCTCTTTTTGGATCAAAATTATTCCTGCCAAGTTTGCAAGTTCAGATTTTTTTTGTCATTTAGTTTTCTTTTCGACTTCAAATAGTTGCATATTTTAAAGGAAGCTTAACTGTTAAATGTTTTAAAAGAAACATAACAGTATGTGTGACTAATGATTTAAGTTGACAACTTTATCCTTTTTATCTCTTAAATGAGATTAACTTTTATATTTTTTCTAATTATTAAAAGAATGTCACATTCATTGTAGTAATTTGGAAAATATAACAAAGTATAAAAAACAAACACCCAGTGGCATTTCACCACTTAGATATAACCACATTTGATATATTTCCTTCCAGTCTTTTTCTGTCGTGGCTGTGGGTTAGGGACACGTTACGTTGTGTATATGTTTATAAAGGAAATGGGATTGTGCTGTACATATAGTTTATACACTTCCGTGAACACTTTAGACAACGGATTTTCTTAAAGCAAGTCTCATGACATGTCGAGCGCCGTTGTGCCCTCTGTTCCTATCACTGCATTTTCTTTCTTCCCTCGGTTGTGTATTTAAGCACGAGTGCTCTCATGGGGACAGTATTTTGTCACACACTTTGAGTATTTAGAGAGTTGAAACATGTCAGCCTGTGCCCACATCAAAACACAATCCTCCACTCCCTTGGATTCACGAAAACCTTCCCCACAAAGTCGGACAGGCTGGGAGGGCCACCTGCCCCGCCTGATACGGCGCAGATGCTCCCTCCCAGCCTGTCGCTTCCTCCAAATGAAGTTATTTAAACGACAGAGCTGCGTGGCCTGGAGCAAGCGTGGTCCTCGGGGCTGGCGCCCGCCATGTGCACCCTCCGTACCAGGCTCTGTCCTCAGTTTCTCCTCCTGCAAAAAGGAGGGGGTTGGCCGGAAGCTCTGCTCAGTCTTCTGTTCTAAGATCCTTACGATTTCATCATTGACACGGTTCAGACCATGTTGCTATTTAATATGGGTATCGAGCCACAGTACTTTAACAAAAGAGTGATATAATGGATTTTCCTCGTATGTTTTCCCTGCTGTTAACTGAAATCATATGACCAAAAAAATTGAAGAAACTTTTTGGGTGTGAAATTCGTCCCCCGCAGAAATCAAGTGCAGCTCTTCCTCCTTGGGTGGTGCTGGCGCGCTGGAGGCTACGTCGCTGACTCGTTTGGGGCCACACAGGCGTGGCCCCGCGTTGGGTGCCAAGGAGGCACTAAGCCCGCGGAGAGCTGGCACCTGAGCGTCCCAACCCTCAGCTCGCTCCTTTCTCCCACAATGCCATGCTCACGGCCACTTGCTTTTATGTCTGTACTTGAAAGACCAGAATGCTATAAAAGTGTTGTCGATTTTTATTTTAAAAGCTGAGGACATAACGACAACACCGTAAACAGCCCTGTTCCATCTCGGCCTTGCCCGCCAGCTGCCCGCCACCTCCCGTATCTGCCGAGCGTCCAGCTCTCCATGTTCTAAAATCGAGGGAGTCTGGGAGTCTGTGACTTGGGCTTTGGGGCCATTGTTGTCACAGAACCTGTCCCCAGAGACCTGTCTCCAGGGAGCACCTGCCCTGGGTCTTCGTTATCACTTACCCACACAGGTGCTCCTGGCTCTGCCCACAAGTCAGTGACTGGGGCCTTTTTAATCTTCAGAGGTCACTGAGCCCCTGCTTCAGGGTGGGCAGAAGCGTGGGGGGTCTTCTGAGGACCCCCTGCGGAGTGGCCACTCCACTCTCAGCATCTGCTCTCCTGACGCCGTCGGAGGCATCTTAGGCGAAGCGCCCCGCCTGCATCCCCTCACGCAGCGTCTCAGACCGCCTCTCAGCCCTGGGCGTGCAGGACGTGAGGGCCTTCTTCCCTGCTAGCCCACGGGTCACGCGTGGGGTCTGCGGGCGGCTTCTGGGCAGCCTGTGCCATCGAGAGCTATCTGGCTGCATGGTAGCGCTCTGTGAGGGCGGCGTGCAAAGCGCTGCGTGTGTGCAAGGTGCTGACCGTGTCCCACCTGTCTGCCCCTCTCTCTCTAGAATTCACTCGTGGTCGAGATACCGCCATTCCGCAATCAGAGGATAACCAGCCCCGTCCAAGTCAATTTCTACGTCTGCAATGGGAAGAGGAAGAGAAGCCAGTACCAGCACTTCACCTACCTTCCTGCCAACGGTAACGCTATCTTTCTAACCTTAAGCGCTGCAAATGAACCCGTGGGGTGCTTTTTCTAAAAGACGCAGAAACTGAGCTGCTGTTGCTGCAAACAACATGGTTGCGTTGGACCTTTAAGCTGCGTTCCTTTCCTGTTAGCAAGACCACGTCAGGTCCTTAAAACAGAAAGCAAAGCTCCTGACACGTTTGCCTTTATTACTGTGGGGGGCAGGTCAGCGCATTGGGGTGATGACGATCACCCTGCGGGCCACCTGCAGAGGTGGAACAGCCCAGGGGCGGGGGACACGCGGCTCCCTCCACAAAGCCGAGTGCTTGCGGCACAGTCTGTGCACACCTGGAGTGGAAAGCGGACGGCTCTGATTATTCTGCAGGCGCCTTTAGCTTTAGACACGAGGCCTTGCTTTAAGCCTAAGGGCTGGTACCCGGTGTGGCCATTAACCAACAGTGCTGGCTTTCGTGCCCGCGCTAAGATTCCGCGCGGTGCCCTTACTTGAATAATCGCATCGCCCGGGCACCTTTTCCTCAACCGAGAAGTGTTCTTGTTCACATTCTCCACCTGCGCATTTGGAGGATGGCTTCTCATTGCTTAAAAAATCAGTTTACACTTTCAACTGTTTAGGGTGTTTTCTTAAAGAAAATACCATTTTTCCCACCCCACCCCCACCCCCACACTGGCAGAAAGTGAAGGTGCATGGCACAGTGGGTGCTCCCGCCCGGCGTGCCGCGGGCCCCGTCACTGCGCTGGCAGCCAGCGTGTGTGTAGAGAGCATAGCATGAGTTGTCCTCCTGGATTCGATTGTGTGTCATGTACAAGGCTGAACGCCGCCAGGAATCTTTTCACCTGTAAGCCGCTTTGTTCTATACCGAAAGAACCCATGCCATGGGGGGGGGGGGAGCTATGCTCTAGACGCAGCCGCAAAAGCAGCCGTGTGGTCATCTTAGTGAAGCAAGGACTTTTTCGAGGGTTTCCGTTTTCCTTAACGTAAAATGTCATTTACAGTAGACTAGATGATAGACAGCCTTAAAACACCTGCGCTGATGTGAACCGTCAGGCAAACATTAGCCGCGCCTTCGAAGATTCGAAAAATAAGGTGTTGCTGTAAAGTTCCCACACCACGAGCATGGACACGAAGTGGAGGTCCGCAGTGGTCCGAGGGCGGGAGGCGGGTGGGGACACAGGTGTCGTCCTCGTGTTCTGTGGCTCCCTTGGGCTTTTGTGATCTGTACTGCACATACGTCATGAATCTTATCCATTCTGAAATAAGGTACACTATATCTTACAAAAGGGAATATTTAGTCTTCTTTTGAAAATGTAATGATTGTGTCCTAATTAAACTTCAAGCATGGTTGACCAAATATTGAGTGTTTTAAAGAAAACCTAGGCCTTATACAGAAAAATTTCTTTCTACAGAAGTTTAGAAAATAGCTCTAACGTTGATGTTCTGGGCAGCATCCACTCCAAGTTCACAGAGCGCCGAGCGCTGTGTCAGAAAGGGAAGGGCCTGTGTGTGACAGGCACACCGCTCTTACATGTGGGGCGACTGAGGCCCCCCGGGCACATGACCGGATCATGTATGTGCGCCATCCTGTGTCACCCGCCCCGCAGCAGTCACTCGGGCTGCACTTTCATTTCCACGGGGATAACGGCTGCCCTCTGCCCCAACAACCATGTCACCACACCTGCCTCTGCCCAGGACCCCGTCACATACCCCACGTCCCTCATCACACACCCCGGGTCCCCGTCACATGCCCCGGGTCCCCCGTCACACGCCCTGGGTCCCCATCCACGCCCCACGTCCCCCGTCACACGCCCCGGGTCCCCGGCACACGCCCCGGGTCCCCCGTCACAAGCTGTACGTCCACCCGGGTCCTCTGCCAGCGTGCTGTAAGCGACACCTGGCGGCCCCCTCCCTCTCACTGGCACCCCAGCCTCAGTGCTCCTGCAGAGCCCTCGGCATCAGGTTGAGCCACGCCCCTTGGGCCTGCGCCCCCCAGCCCTTCTGGTGGCGTCAGGCCTGCAGGCCCTCGTCTCCCGTCTTCACTTGTCCCCTGGGACGTGCTGAGGAGCTGGAGCGCCGAGCTGCCAGGCCCTGGCGCCCTCCCGGGGTGCGCGGAGGGGAGATGAGGGCCCGCCACCAGCCGCTGAGCCCTGAGGCAGGCACCTCAGCCGGCAGCGACGGGTGCCAGATCACGGGCCGCCCTTGTGGGGCTGTCGACAAAAATAAACGCACGAATGCTACACTCGGCTCCACAGCAGTTTCGGTTTGGTGTTTTCCTCGCCATGCGTTGCGCTGCCTGGGCTTCGGGCAGAGCGTCCTCTTCCTCGTCCTCGGGGGGCGGGGACCGCGACCCCTCCGCCGGCACCCTCGTGGCTCGCTGCGGGACGTGTTGAGGAGGAGGGTGCTCTGGTCTGCGCCCTGCCCCGCACACCTCGTGGCCAGGGGCTAATGCGTCTGGGACTCGGCCGCGCCCCTCCCAGGCGCGCTCAGTCCGCTGTGGCCTCGCAGAAACCCGCCTGCGGTGGGGTTCGCTCTTCAGCCCCGCAGCTTCTTTTCAAGCCCCTAATGTGAGCCGTTGAAACGGACGGGACCACGGCAATAAGCCATGGAAACCCCGCCCGTGAAATTCGGTTTTGTGCGCAAGCTCGCGCAGTCGAGCGTCTCAGCTTTTCCCTCAGAACGAGGTGGCAATGAGGGGACAGTGTGGCGGCGCCCCCCTTCCCGGCCCCGGCGCGCCCGCCCTGGGCGACACGAGAGGACGCCGGCCTTGGGAAGAGCCCGGCTCTGGCGCCGAACCGCCACTCGCCAGGGTGCCCTCCCTGTCCCAGCGCAGGACGCGGGGCTTTCGGGCGCTGGGACTGAGCACTGAAGGGTGGGAAGGGCCACACCTTTGTCACTTTCTTGTCACCTTCTCCACTTCCCGTCTCAGCTCTAACGTTGCCTTCCGATGATGAGACCGCAGATTAACCTACCTACCGGATGGCAGCTCCGCGGGGTGACGCCCACCTCGGCCCTCCACCCCCCTTCCCTGCCGTCTGGGGGTGGCCTGGTCGCTTGTCCAGGCAGCGCTCAAACAGGAACGAAGTCGTAGGGTAGAGTGCAGGGGGCTCTGGCGGGGGTCCCCGTGGGGCCAGGGCCGTTGGGTCCCTCATCCTTCACGGGGGGCCGAGTGCTTAACGGGGAGAGCTTCCTGTCCAGTGAGGGGCCGTGAACGAGCACAGCAGACGAGGTTGCCCGCGGCCACGCCTCCGCCACCCCGGGCGCGACGGGAGGACACACCGCACCAGCGCCCGCACACGCGGCCGGCGGCACCCTTCGCTCCCGCCTCGTCACTGCTCCTGTCTAACTTGTTCGAGAGCCAGCCAAGGCCGCGGCACCCATCCCGGGACAGACGCGCCGGCAGCAGTGACGGCTCTGAGACCTGTTCCCAAATGTCTGCTCAAACTAAAGGTGGAGAAGGGCCTGGCCTGGGGGGCCACACCGCCCGCAGCCCCCGGCCCAGGACAAGCCAGCAAAGTGGGAGCTGGCGCGATGAAAAGAACTCCGATGGCCTCAAAATTACATAAAATAAGAAAATCGTGACAAAAATTGGGTCTTGGGGAATTCGTCTTTTTGTCAGATGTTTTTAGTTGGTTTCCCAGAAATGCCTATGATGGCACCTGGACCCCCTGCCCACCTGGCACTAACAGCGGGCGGGGGACAGTCCCAGAGCTCCACCGGGGAAGCCCAGACCATCTTTGCCAGGACCCCCTGCCAGGGACCTGCTTGTCCTTCACAGCTGCATAGTCCCAAAGGCCATGCAATGACAACCACACTCAGCCTGGGGCATGTTCCCCACAAAACCTGCTCGGCACTGGGGAGGAACAGCTCCGGCCCCTGGGAAGGGCCACTGACCAGGGACAAAGCACCCCCGGATGGCAGCCCCTGGCTGGCCTGCACTCTCTGTCCCGACCCTGGGGGGGGGGGTCGTGGGCCAGACATCAGCAGATGGAGAAGGATCCCTACCGAGAGAGAGGACCTACACCCTCCTGCCCCTGCTGGAGACACCGTGGTGACATCGGTGATTCTCGGGAGGTGATGGCCGACTGGAAATACTTGCCCAGCTCCCGAAGGAGGGGAAGTAGATTCTAGGTTCTCATTTGCGTGGCCAGGGCCAGAAGCAAGCGTAGCATGAGGGCCGCGTGGGGCGTGGTGGGAGGGCACAGTGGGGGAGAGGCGGGACCGGCGGGAACAGAGCCAGGTGCCGCCTGGGATCGCCGCGTGGTGGCCGGGAGCAGCAGCGTGGCCTGGGTGGCAGGCCGAGGCCGGTCAGCCAGGAGGTGTCTGCAGCAGCCTCGTGTGGCCACGCTGGCCCAGGTCTTTGCATAGCCCAGAACGGTGGCTGCCGACGTGAGGACCCAGCTCTGAGCAGCCGGCAGAGCCGTGTCGTGTGCTGGCTGGTCCTGGGGGCACTCGGTCCTGGCGCTCTTGGCTGGACCCTGGCCCCGGGGCTGCCGAGTCATGGGTGGAGCCTCAACAAGGCCTCCCACCTGCCCAGCGGCCTCGTCCTCACGGCACACTCCGGGTTTGGCTTCTCCACCCAGTGCTCTGGCTCCTTCTCCCCAAATTCGCTGCGTTAAAGGTCAACCCGAAGTGACAGCCTTCGTGGAGTCCGTCTACGTCTCACTAGTGACGTTGGGTGGCCCCTCGGCTTCTGTGGGGAGGGTGTGGCCAGCTGGGGCTACCGAGACTTGGCAAATCTCTGCCCATAGCCCCACACCCCAGGTCCCCACCTGAGCCCCAACTCGTGCATGTCCCTCGTTTAATAGACAAAGAAGTGGGCCTCCGGGAGCTTGAGCCATTGGCCCTGGGTGAGCCGCCAGCCCGCGGTGTCAGCTGGGAGCACCCTTCTCAAGACCGATGAAGCCGAGGGGTGACAGGTGGGGGTTAGGGCAAGGAGAAGATGCCATCCTAGTCGCTGGCTTCCTGCAACGTCCCTGAGACCTTGGGATGGTCACCTGGCAGGCCACTGTGCCCAGTAGCATAGCTGGTCCATGGCCATTCTGGAACCTTCCTCCTGAGTCAGCTCAGCTCAGCTCTGTCATGACCAGGTGCCCAGGGTGCAAGCTGGTGTTGGCAGTGGGCTCCAGACCCCCCAGGAAGAGCAGTGAGGACAGGCTGGGAATCGGAGTGACTGTCAGGTGTGACGGGGGCTGGAAGCCGTCCCCTGCGGCTCAAGAAGCCTGGCTGTCTTGGGCCGGCTTCCTCCATTCGCCAGGCCTTTGTGGACTCAGCTTCCAGGATGCGTGCCTGGCCACCACGTCGCTGACCCTCCATCAGGTGGCCAGAGCTGGAAGGGGCTCCCCAGGTGTCAGGAGGGCTCCAGTCACAGATGCGTACCAGTGCATTTATCTAAGGGGCGCCTGGACTGCACAGCCCGACTCCGTGACCGCCAGCCACACCCGGGCTCCCCAGCCCCAGGGTGAGGGTGGGACAGCCTGCTGCCAAAGACATCAGAGGAGGGACAGGCAGAGGGATGGGGCGCTGGATCCGGAGCAGCTGGAGGCGTGCGCAGTGCCTCAGGGGACGGCCGGAGGCTGGGGCCACACCCGAGGGCTCCTGCATGGAATCTGGGCAGAAGCAGCCTGGCAGAGATGGGGGCGGGAGGGGGGTCTGGCTTAGAAACTTGAGGTCCACCGAAAGCAAAGTGAGTCAGAGTAACGCCAGGGACGTCGGGTTACGTGTGTGGGGACCAGCCGCGGCCGCGTGGCGTGGGTGGGGGGCCTGGTCCCACAGCAGCTCTCGGGGGGGTCTCGGTGAGCACAGGGGATACGGCCCCACAC
This sequence comes from Pteropus medius, assembly GCF_902729225.1. NCBI lineage: Eukaryota > Metazoa > Chordata > Mammalia > Chiroptera > Pteropodidae > Pteropus > Pteropus medius. The sequence continues at coordinate 401,656 of NW_024340849.1, read as the reverse complement.
TCACAGCCACGGGGAGGCCAGCCGCTGGGGTGACTTGTGTCCCCTCCAGTGCACATCTGGCACCGTCGGCTGAAACGCCATCGGTGTATTTTTCAGCTCATGCACTCTGACCATCGTCTGCCGTCAGCCTAGCCAGATGACAGGTCCCCATGTCCCTGAACCCGGAGAAGACTGGTGGGCACACACCTGTAGCCATGAGCCGGCACTAAGCCAGTGTGTGCTTGCTGCCTGGAGCCGGGGCCACCGAGGGTCTCTGTCCCGGCTCAACACCACAGGTTGGCGCGGGGACCCGCTGAGGTGGCTGCAGCCCGAGGCGCTCGTGGAGCCCGGGCGGCGGGCGCGGCGCCAGTTGAGCAGCGTGAGAGATGCCGTCTCCCTCACCGTGCGCCCGGTCAGCGGACTCCGCTCCGCGGACCCGCCGCCCGGCCCTGCGCCCAGAGAGGGCGCCTCTGGCTCTGGGGGCCGGCGACTCGGGTGGTTCAGTCCGCGTTTTCCTTCCTCGTTGTTTAGAAAACGCACGGCCTGCCCTGAAGTTGCTGGCGCTGGTGTTTGTGTTGATGGTGAACCTGGGGCTCTAATGTCTCGCAACAAACAGGAGACAATCTGACCTTGTTTTCCTCAGTTTAGAACAAAACCTGCTCTGTGCAGGGCAGCAGACGTGCCTGGCAACGCGATTCGAGCTGCAGCAGTGAGGTCACGTTGAAACGGGGGCCCGCGGTGAGCAGGGGCGTGACTGAGGGGCAGCTCCCCGCCTGTGCCAGTGCCTGCGACGGTCGGGCTGTTCCAGCATGCGTCTTGTCACCGGGTCCCGTTGCTACTTGGTGACCAGAGTTACTGCAGATGAAGAAAGCCATGTGTGACGAGGTTGGGCCACTGTCACACAGCACCCCAGTCAGGGCCTCCCAGCACGCTCACCACTCAGTCTGGAAGCCAGAAGCCCGAGCTCAGGGCTGGCAGGCAGGATGGGGACCTGGGGAGGACCACCTTCTGGGTTGCAGACCCCGCCTCCTCGCCGTGTGCTCACAGGGGGCCAGGGCAAGATCTCGCTCCTCCTGCCGAGGCCACCCCTTCCCCATCACATCTGGAGCCTATTAGCACCTCGCTTCACCTAACTACCTGCTAAGGCCCCGTCTGCAAACACAGCGACCGTGGACATGGGGTCAATCTCGTCCATAGCAGCGTCCCCTGGCTTGTGCAGGGTCCCAGCGCTGGGCCGTGCTGCTGGACCCCGAGTCTTGGCCCCGCGCCCCTGTGCCGTTGGAGATGGGGGCACACAGCAGCCCCCAGGGTGGGGGAGGCTCCGCGCCCATTGCTTTGTTCCTGACAGTGCCGTGTCTCCCTCGCCGTCCTTACCCGTGTTACAGCTGGGAAGCGGAGGCCCGAGGGAGCGATGTGACGAGCCCCAAGGCCACCAGCTAGTGGGTGACTGCAGTACTCTCTCCAGCTCAGATCCGTCTGGCGGGGAGCTCAGGGGGGACCTGGGCAGCGCCCTGAGCAAGTGGACCCTGGTGTGTCACTCCCAGATGCGGCCCAGTCCACCTTGACGTTCGGTCAGCACACTGAGGCCGCTCGCTGGGAAGGCGCATCCGCGGAAGATGTCCGCTTTGCGCTTGTGGAGGTCGGCGTTGGGGTTTCGCGCCTTCGTCATGGGGCCAGCGCCACCACGCTGCAGGCCACGGTGCTGCAGGCGTCAGTCACGTGAAGGCTGAGAACTCAACAATAGGTCGGCATTTTGTATTTATTTAAAGTCCTATCATCCTTTTCTGAACAAAGCAGTTGGGTTCACGAGGCACTGATACCCAGTGGGAGCCAGTCCCCAACGCCCCCGTTACAAATGGGCAGAGCACCTGTCGTCATTCGCCCCCGGGTCAGCGGTGGGCCCAGACCCAGTCTCGCAGTTGGATTATTGGGGTTGCCTTCGAGTTGAGGGGACAGGGTGGGCTCCGAGAATGGTCGCGACACTGGCTCCTTCCCGTGTTTGGGTCCCGGTCTCTACACAGATGGACGGGAGGCGGCATTTCCTGCCCTGCTCCTGCGTGTCCCAGCTGCTGCGTGGGGGAGCTGGTCAGTGCATTCAGTGTTTGACAGTGAGAGAGGAAAAAGGAACTCTCCGTAATGGCCGACAGGCCTCGGGACGGTCTGGACTCCCCTACCTGGCAGGAATCATACCGCATTGCCCCCGACACCCACAGGAGCTGGCCCTGCCCACTGTCTTTTCATCCCACTGGGAGCTTGGGTTTCAAGACCAAGTTGGGACCAAGTTTGATTTTGCCCCTGGATCTTGTCACAGGCCTAGGACCAAGTCACTGTCAGCTCAGCCCATTCTGTTCACCGATTAAAACAGACAGTGGCGGCTATTTGCAAATGCACCGAGTCCCTGGGCGAAGTCAGGGTGGAAATCAGCTGGTCATCGGGAGGCCGGGACATCGGGGGGGCCCGAGGCCTGTCCAGGTGTGTGCTGCTTGGTTTCAAGGGATGTGTCCGAAAGCTTGCAGCACGGCATGTGGATGGGATGGGACGGGTGGCCGAGCCCCAACAAGAGCAGGCTCACACGGACCTCTGATCACCGTGGGACACTGTGGCAGGGCCCCAGGCTGCACGCCATGGGAACTGGGGCCTGGAGCTCGTGTGCACGAGGCACTGACCAGAGGCAGGCGGGGGAGTCGGCGGGAAGCAGAGAGGCCTCTGCTCTGCTCCCGGGGCTGCCCCATCGGAAGGCGCCTCCCACCTGCCATTGCCCTGTGGAGCCCGTTTGCCACACTTCAGGTTTCTCCAGGCGAGGCCAGGAATGTTCTAGAAAGTTCTTTGGCCCACAGACTGCCGTTGCAGAGGCTGCAGGTGGAGCAGGGGTGCGGAGGGCAGGGACCTGGCCTGCTCCTTTGGTCTGCACGTTGTGGGAAGATGCTGTGGCCTGGCTCCTGGAGACGTGAGTCCCCGTGCTGGGACGGACCCTCCCCAGGGCTTGAGGCCCTGATGTCACCACTCCTGGGGCAGAGACTCAGACTCTCAGTGAGATGCTGGCGGCAGACACAGTGAGCTTCAGCGCCTTTGACAGAGGACGCGGAGCTGGAGTGACCTCGCCTGCTATCTCCGTGCAGAGCCTGAGCCGTTTGGGGTGGCGACCTGCACTGCTGGTTTGCAGCCCCCTTCCCTGACAGCGTGCCTGAAGCCACAGCAGGCCTGAAAGGTCAGCACCACCTTCATGCGGTGGCCGTCTGTAACAAACGCAGGCTGTAAATGCACCACCGGCTGACAGAGCAACCTCAGCCAGCCGCGGCATGGTCTTCTGTGACCACCCCTCCAGCCCGAACCAGCACAGTGGATGCAGATGCAGAGATGGACCGGATGTTCCGTCACAGCCAGTGTCAGGCCTAGGAGGAGACTGCTCTGGGCGAGGGGACAGGGCGCCCCGCCGCCCAAGGCCTCTGCACCGAGGGGCCGTCCTCCCTAACGATGGGGAGCAGGAGGGGCCTCACCCTGCGGCCCTGGTTTACCGGGGTGGGGGGGCGTAATTTCCTTTGAAACCCGCGTGAGATGCGCATTGAGACGCGGATGCGGTCTCCGTGTGTCCACGCCCGTCAGCGTCGTGGTGCCGCAGGGCGGTGCGGTGCGGCTCCAGTCTCGGCAGTGGTATGTTCGTGTTGCCCAAGTTGTCCCACATCCCCTGGGCCGGACGAGCGGGGGACCTGTCTGTCCCTGAGCCAGCGCGGTTTATTCTGGGGCTCTCTGCACCTGGCACTGAATCATTAGGGGGCTCTGTCCTGGCCACTTCTCAGTGGCCCTCAGTCCTCAGGGTTGTGTAGAGCCCCTAGAGCAGGCAGGTGGGGATTCCCTCAGGTAAGTGCATGCGAGTTTATTCTCAAAGGGCGTTGTCGCGATGGCCTCGTGTTGGAACCTTCTGACCCCGGCCACGTGGTCAGAGGTGGGAGCACATTGCCGGCGAGGATCAGGCCTGTCATGGGAGTGGAGCGGCAGCAGCTGCAGACACAGGGCCACAGGAAGGGATGTCTGACGGGAGAGGCCAGCAGCTGGCTCACCTGTCCGGCCACCGGGAAGTCCTGGGAAGGCCGGGCAGGGCTGGGCCCAGCCTGGTGGCTTCAAGCCTGCGTCTACTCTCCACGCCCCTGTGATGAGAGGGTGGGTCCTGGTGCCGTTGGCAGGTGTCACGTTTCCTGTGTCCCCGGCTCGGGGGGGGCCGTGCAGACAGACCCATGTGGGGGTCAAGCCCACACGCGGTAGCTTCACACCAGGTGTCAGTGACAGACACGATGAGGCTGAGCAGACAGACAACAGCTCGCTCCTGCCCTTCGAAGCTATCCTGTGGGCCGCTGGCTGGCCTCCAGGAGTCGTCCCCGGCAGGGCGCTCGGCAGGTCGGGGCGCTATTGGCCTTTCTCAGGAAGCTCGTTTGGGCTGTACCTTAAATGTCACTGAGCAGACAGGGTCAGCATGTTTAAGGAGCTCAGGGGACGTGTTGTGGAAGTGACGAGTTGGCCTGTGCCTGCTGAGGGTGCCGCGCCCCGGAGCGAGTCCCCCAGGGCCTCAGTTAAACTCGCCGCCAGCGGCGACTCCAGAGCCCCGAACGCTCTCGGCGTCGCGCCCACACGTCTGCCGCCCGGGAGACTGTGGTTCTACCCCTGTCCGTGTCGTGTGTATCCGTTGGCGCCGTTTTCAGTGACGGCCGTGCCCCAGCCCTCAGGTCCGGGATCTCTGGGGCTGACTGTGGTCTTTTGCCCTTTCTGGGTTTACAGCATGCTGGGGACAGGCAGGGTGATTCCAGATGGGGCAGTGCCTGGAACCTGCACCCTGCCCCCAGAGCCGGCCGCAGGGCTGTCCTGGGGGCTGCTGGCCGGCACCGAGGCCACGGGGGCTGGGGCGGGGGTGCTCGCCGGCAGGACCCCATCTCTGGTGTGCTGATTGCGAAGGTGATGGAAGGACCCGGGGGGTGGGCTTTCCCAGGTGACCCGGCCAAGCCCCCGGTGCTCTGCTTACGCTCTCGGGCGCAGCCCACACACGGAGCCTCGGGCGGGCCTCGCTGGGACTTCTGGCAGCTCTGGGCGCCCAGGCTGCCCAAGTGCTGTCCCCAGGGCCTGAGGCTGCAGTGACAAGGGGGTTTCACATAGGGAATCTTCACCTCATTGGGGGAGACGGCTTTTCCACACGCTCACGCCCTCTGGAGCCGTGTGCCCCTCCCAGAGGCTCCCAGCTGCTGGCCTGGATGGCGACTTGAGTGACACGCAGCCAAACATCCAACCCTGAGGACGGCCAGCTCGTGTTCCTCCGCAGCCGATGGCAGCATTCTCTAGCCCGCGACCTCACAGGGACTTGAGCCCCAGGCCTGGGCCCCGACCCACCACACTCTGCTGAAACAGAGAGACTTTCCCCAGCAACGTGCAAGGCGATGGCCACAGGATCAGGCGGGCGCCCGGCCCCTGGGGGCAGTGAGCCGGGCTCTGTGGAGACTTGGCGTGGCTGATAGGACAGCACCCTGCCCTGCACCCTGGGGGCGCCGGTGTGAGGGGCCTCCGTGCTGCGGCTCTCCGTAGGGCTCGCCCACCCCTCTCAGCACGTGCTGGGCTCGTCCCGTCCCAGGATGCTGGGGACACTGGGGCCCTGGGCAGAGCCACATGTCCTCCTTACTCTCAGCCAAAGGTGATGTCGCGGGCCGTGGTTCTGTCTGCAGGGAACGGGGGTTGCAGGGGGACCCTCGAATCACTGTGGCCCTGCGTTTTCGCCCTGCCTCCCGGGGTCAGCACCTGAAACCGTGCGCCCCTACTCAGAGCACAAGGAGGACCCCTTAAGGGTGGGATGAGAAGGGGAAGTGGGGCTGGGAGAGGCTGGTAAACTGAACGAGCAGAGCAGGGGACAGTTCCATCAGCATCCCCAGAGCTGAAAGCTCAGGCCGCAGAGGACCCGAGCCGGCCTTCGTGCCCGGAGCGGTCTTCGCCATTTGGTCTGAGTGCCGCCTTCGGGCGAGAGACAAGCCTGGGCCAGCAAGCAGGACGCTCGTCCCAGGGCACGGCCAGGCAGAACGAGGGACACGCAGGTGCCCACGTGGCGCCTGTGTCAGGGAGAGCCTGCATTCTCTGGCACTGGGGCCCGTGGACGCCGCCCCGTGGGGAGCGGACGAGCAGCCTGCTGCTAAGACTGTCCTCAAACACCTCCTCGCAAAGCGCAGACATGCTTTTACTGACCCGGGGAGGGGCCGGGCGGGTCGTGGCCGGCACGTCTGCGCTGGGCCGCACTCTGGCGAAGGCTGTGACTGAGGGGCCTTCCCTCACCAGGACTGCCCCGCCGGCAGCCGCCTGCCAGCACACAGAAGGAGGCGAAAATGTGATTCGGACGGTTTGGTGACAGCTCATTCGTTTGAAGCAGCACCGCATCTGCTGTGAATTTTAGTCACTCAGAACAATGGCCGTCGAGGTGTGTCTTTGTAAACGGGTGTAGGAGGCATGAAACCCACGACAACGTGGACCCACAGGAAGAGAGGGCGGGGGCAGCACCCGGCGGGACCCCCACACAGGACGCCCACCCGACCTCCCCTCACTCCCCGTGGGAACCAAGGCACCCGGTCCGGCCGGGCCTGGGGAGAGCTCCCCACCCGCCTCGCGTCCAGCGTCCCTGCTCCCGCTGCTCCGTCCGCACCGTCAGCTCCCTGCAGGGGTGGGCAGGGGACGGTCTGGGAGCAGCTCGGAGCCCGCCCTCGGCGGCCAGCGTGGCCTGGCGGCTGGCCGTGGCTTCCACACGCTCTCCGTTTAGGACCGGAAACCGCCGGGCGGGAAGGGAGGTGGCGATTTTGCTGCCCGAGAAGGCAGTTTCCATTTCTGGGGGCTGAAGGCTCCTCTTCTCGCAGACGGCCAGCCTCCCTTCCGCTGGGTCTCCACTGACTCCTCAATGCGGCCGCTGTGCGCTAGCGCCAGATGCGCAGGCGCTTATCAGAGGGCGTCGGTAGCAGCGAAGACGCGGTTCTGCGTCCAAGTTAACACATTCGCTTTGATTGCTACAGATCCGCGGGCCCTCGGGTCCAGGGCTTCTGCTGGTTGTGCAAATGGATTTTTATAGCACATTAGTGCTGGGGGAGCTTCCAAGGAAAATAGTGCTCTCAGTATTAGAACCAGCTGCAGCTCTCCGGAGCCGATGACTCACGCCCTCTTTTTTAATTGGGTGGGAGAACCCGGCAGGAGACACGGGGGCTCAGTCGAGACGCTGCTTGTTTTCGGAGGGTGTCCTGGCCACTGCCCGCCCCCTCGCACCCGTGTGCGGCCTGTGTTTATCTAACTTCCTTTCCTTCTCACAGTTCCAATCATCAAGACAGAACCCACTGATGACTACGAGCCGGCCCTGACCTGTGGACCAGCAAGCCAGGGCCTAAGCCCACTCCCGAAGCCGTGCTACAGCCAGCAGCTCGCCATGCCACCCGACCCGGGAGCCTGCCTCGTGGCCGGCTTCCCGCCCTGTCCACAGAGGAGCGCCATGATGTCGCCGCCGCCCAGCGCCAGCCCGAAGCTCCACGACCTCTCTTCTGCCCCCTACAGCAAGGGCATGGCCAACCCGGGCCACGACCCCCTCAGACTTCAGCGGCCAGCCGGAGGGGCCCTCTTGGGGCAGGAGGCGCCGAGACCCATGGGCGTGCACCCAGGCTCCCCCCAGCAGCCACAGGTGAGTCCACAGCTGAGCAGCAGCTGTTCCCCGGGTCACCAGCCAGCGCTCTGTGCCAACAGCCCCTCCTCTCCACTGCTGCCCGGTGCCCAAGAGCCGACCTGTTTGCAGTCCTGCAGCCCAGCCCGCCCATCCGGGATGGGCCACCTGCAGCACCAGCTGCCGAAGGTTCTGGAAAAAGCGTCTGCAGCCACCCGGCCTCTGCCGCTGCCCGAGGTGCGTGAGGACAGTAATCATAGTCTGGCCCCCACTCCCGTATCGGTCAAGCGAGAGCCTCAAGACTTGGACCAGCTGTACCTGGACGACGGTAAGTGCCCGGAGCCGGGGGGCGCTCGGCCTGACGCCGAGCCGAGTGTGCGGAGGAGGGGTACGCGGCTGGCCACCGGGCGTGGCGGAGCAGGGTGCCCGCGGTGTCTGCGCCAGACATCTCTGCCGCTGTTGGTGGCACCGCACGGGGGGCAGGGCCTGGCCCAGGTCGCGTAGCTCTGCTTCGTCGCTGTGGCCGCCGCAGACCCTCAGGGAACACTGTCCCGGCGACGCGGCCCACAACCTCAACATGCGCGGACTGGCGGGCCGAGCCACACCCAGCACTGCCTGGCAGCCCCGTCAGGAGAGGCGCCGGGAGCCGGGCACAGGGCAAGCCCCTCGGGGCCTGAGCAGGCGTAGCGAATGGTGACGGACGTTCTGCCCGGCGTGGCTCCATCAGAGTCCGGGCTTCTCCGTGAGCGAGTCCCATGCACTTCCCAGCGGGCCTTTCGTTCGGAAGAGGGCGGTGGTGGTCTTGTCGGGAGCTTGATGGACGGTCAGCAGGGAGCAGGGCGGCTCCTGGCCCAGCACGCGGGCGCGCTCTGGGCAGACACGCCACCAAATGTGCGTGTTCGGGGTGGCCGAGGAGGTGGGACGCCTGCCGTAGGCTGACAGCCATGAAACCTGAGCCCAGGGTCCTCCTGGATGGTGGGGGCAGAGGACGCCACCCTCCTGAGCGTGTATGTTGCGGTCACTCTTTGGGGACCAGCACGGCTCCAGCTGAGTGGAAGCAGGAGGTCCTGGCCTGACCTGGGCCACCTTGACTGCAGCTGGGTCGTGGAGTGGCCAGCTTGTGGGCCGACTGTGTGGGAGCCAGGCCTCCCGTCCCCAGGCCTATGTCGTTACACAGACCGGTGCCAGCTGATGCTGGGGCCAGCTGCCCACTGCCTCCCCAGCTGCTGGACTCAGGAGCCGAAAACCAGGGCTTCCCCGGTCACACCAGCCTGTTCTCCCTAGGAACATGGTCCTCGGCCTCCCCAGCCTCCAGGTTGAGGCCTCAAAGCCGTTAGCCGTTTTCCCTGAAAGCCAGTCAAGGTCGTAGGCCATCCCCCGCAGTCTCAGTGAATGCCGGGCTTCTCCGTGAGCGAGTCCCATGCACTTCCCAGCGGGCCTTTCGTTCGGAAGAGTACGGGCTCCTGCAGCTGCTGGCCCCGTGCGGGGGCGTGACTCTGCTGGCCCCGTCCCATGCGGGAGCGGTGGGGCCGGCCTGGGAACAGCCTCAGGGACTGAAGTCCTGCAGTGCCAGCCCCCAGCAGCCCCGCAGGCTGGGCGGGCGCTGTGCCCCAGGCCACAGACCCGTCTGCTTGGTGGGACACTTCTGCTCACGGCTCCGAGCCCCCCGCAGTCCATCTCGTGAGTCTCCGGCTCTACGGCCTCTGCCCTGCACTGAGGAAGGTCTCACCTTCCTTCTGTGCTCAGGGGCACAGTGCCCCAAAGCTGGCGAGTCTCCCCAGCCCCCAGGCCCACAGCTGCCCTCAGCAGCCTGAAGGGGGTCGTTAGGGCCCGGGGGCCAGGCTCACGTGGACAGTCCAGTCCAGAGTCATGTCCATCTAACCTGCCCCCGAGCACACGTAGGGCCCTGACCACGGCCAGGTCAACAGAGTGCCAGTGGGTCCTGCCCTCCGCCCTGCAGCCCAGTCCCCTGCCCGTCGGCGGGGAGAGAGCAATGGGGCCCACGCGCTCCAGTCCTTCCCGAGCCTCCACCGCCCAGCCGAGGGCCGACAGCTGGGCAGTGCCCTGCCTGTTCTGAGCTGCCCTGGCGCCTCCCGTGGCCAAGTGTGGCCTCATCGGGCTGGGTGGCGAGCCACCCTGAGGTGCCTGGGTCCGGGCAGTGGCCTGCCTCTGGTGGACTCAGTGCCCCATGGGGGTGCTGGAATGCGGCTGCGGGGTGCCCAACCCTGGCGGGTCTCTGGGCCCTCTGGACTCGGCGGTGAGGTCAAAGCTGGGAAAGGGGGTCCTGGCCGAGACCCTCAGCCCTGGCGGGGGGCATCCACCCGCCTGCTGAGCACACCGTCCCAGCTTACGGAGCAGGCTGCACATGTCCCTGTCACTGTCAGCCCAGTGGTGACTGAAGAGCCGGCTCAGACTCCTCACCGTGAGGCAGCTCCCTCCCCTCCCCTCGGGGACTCCCGGAGGCCCTGCCTCAAACCACCTCCAAGACACCTGCGCTCTCTGCTCCGGGCCCGGCTCTCACCTGCAGTGCAAGGTCGCGCTCTGCGGGCGTCTTCTCTGACCCCCACATACTCCCCTCCCCTCCCCATGACTGCAGCTCTGTCCCCTAGTGCTGATCCGATCACGCCAAGCCTCCCGGGGGTTCCCCAGCCCCGGCCGGGCTGCACCCGCCCCGTGGGCAGCTGTCTGTCCACCTGTCTCCAGGCCGTGCCGTGGTCCTGCCCAGCCCAGCCGCCCGTGCACAGTAGGTTCCTCCTGCCCCCGTCCCTGGGCCTCGTCCCCACCGAGTGGCCACAGTCCCAGGTCAGTCGCACACAAAGCCTTGCGGTTTCAGGCCGTGAGAGCGAAGCGATGCTCATTTCTCGGGGTCAGGACTAGGATCATGGTCAAGGCCGCCGTGCCCAAGGCCGCCCTAGAAAGCAGTAAACGCACTGATATCATTTGCACGTTTCCTCCCCCCATGTGACGCTGCATTGCTGGTCCCCAGAACCACAGCGGGGAGCAGGCAAAGCCCCGAGCAGCTGGAGACTGCTTGCCAGCTCTGGGCCCTCGCAGCAGACACCCTGATCTACCCCCACGGGGATGTCCCCTGCTCCTCCCAGAGCTGGCAGCGGATGGGGATGGCAGACCAAGTTCTGCCAGCACCCCACCCCTAGAATGAGCATCTCAGAGGGGACACGCCCCCAAAGTTGGGGCGCCTGCGGGGTACACGTGCCGTGTGTCTGAGCTGCAGCCCCACACAGCTCAGGCGTCCCTCCGTGCGGCTCCCAGCCAAGAAGGGACTAGAGTGGTCCCCATACGCAGGCCCAGTGACCTGCCCGGGGAGTGGCCCCTGACCACGCAGGCTGTGGGGCTTCTGTCTGGCAGCAGAGCCAAACTTCATCCCGACCCAGTCAGGAAAGCGGACGGGACGTTTGTCACTGCATGAGTGACCAACAGCTCCCTGAGCCCACAGGCGTTTGGAACGTAGGACGGGCCTGGCTCTTCCCGGAAGTCTCGGGATGCTCACAGCTGTGCAGCAGGGGGGAAGTTGGGCGAGCCGTCTGCAGAGATGTCGGGGCTCCTGGAGGGTCTCAAGGCTGGATCTTTGCTCCAGACTTGGTGCTGGGGCCCCTGACCCCCATCTCGTACAAGCAGCACCTCCATCCACGTAGGTCAGCCAGGGCTGCTGAAGGCAGAGTCCAGGCCATGGTCTGGGCATAGGAACCGCGGCCTCTGGCTTCCCGCCCCGAACTTGGAGGGCCTCAGGGGGCAGTGTGCATCCGTGGCCCCTCGACGGGGAAAGTGGGAGAGGGTGAGGGTGGCTAAGAGCTTAGCTCGGATGCTCTGTAAAGCCTGGGTAACAAGCCAGCACCAGTAGTCTGATGCTTTGCTGTCCCCACTTTATGCTCTAAGTGGTGAAGTTTCTGAAAATTAATTTGTCCAACAAGGTCAATGTCAAAATGCCCACAAGTTCTGGGCCAGGAAGGTTCCAGAGAATGTTGTGGCACAGCACCCTGGGCCCAGTGTGTTGGGAGCACAGCCCCGCACGCGCCCCGTCTCGGGCGGGAGGGAGAGGGGATGGGGCAGCGAGGCTGCCCGTGCCAGGACGCGTGTGCACCGACCCAGGCCTGCACGTCACCTGCCCACGGACTTCAGGCACCTCTGGCTGCTTAACCTGTGGCGCTGTAGCACCTTACGGCGGTGCGGCTGCTCGACCCGGTTCCCTTCCACTCCTGCTTCGCTTTGATTAGGGTGAGCGTAGAGTCGCTTGGTTCAGTGTGCGTCTTTTTGGGTTTCACCGTGTCTCCTAAGGAACGGGGGCACTGTGGAACCCCGGCCTCTGCAGTGTCACTGCTCAGACACGGCAGCTGTGGCACGGTGAGGCGTCTGGCCTGTCGCCCCTGCACACCTGGGTTTGAGTTTGCAGCCCACCCCGGGAGGGCGCGCCAAACAGAAAAGGACCCAAGAGCAAAACACGGAAAAGTCCACGCCTTTAACTACAAGAGGCCTCGCGTCAGGGAGCAGACACTTACTCCCCGCTGATTACGCAGGAGGTGGGAGGTTGGTGGGCTCATCGGAGGGCCCATCCCGCCACCACAGCGGGGGGCGGGCCGGACCCTTCCCAGGGGGTGCGGGCGCCACTCATCCTGACCGCGGCTGGGTCCATGCTCCATGCAGGCTGCCGACCTGCTGCTCCTCCAGTGTGTCCCTCGTGCCGTGGTGAGGCCTCTCGGACCCTCACCGTCCTCCCGGTGGGAGAAGCCAGCACAGAGCGTGTTGCAGTTTATAACACGTCACTTACAGGGATGCAGTGACAGTGGAGTGCGGGGCGGTTCGCTCCCCAGGTGACGGATAACCTGGCCTCGGCCTTCGACACACAGACTGTTTCCTGGAGCGCTTGCCACAGCCACCCAAGGGTCAGCAGGGCGGTGTGGGGTCTGCACTCGGCGGTGATGCTGACGATGCCGGCCTACGTCGGGTTTAGGAGCCTCGTTCACGAGCGCACTGCTCTGACGTTCGTTTTGCTTTCTAGGCGTGTGGAGTGAAGGAGGCAATTCCTATAGAGTATTAGGAGCAGCTCCAGAAAGCCGGGGGCGTTTGGGGGACAGAAATGGTCGTCGTTTGCATTATTTAGGGATCGACTACACTCTAACAGGGCCTCAGCTTAACCCTCCAAATTTCTGTTCATCTCAGGAGAATTTAAGGCAAGAGAGCTCACCGCAAAGGGAGCCCCACGTGGTTTCGGGTTTCTTTGTTTTCCAGTTGCTTCTGCTCTCAGGTTTTGTTTCGAGGGTACTTGGCCCACAAATAAATCTCAATTATGATTTATTCTTGGTTCAGCGGTATTCGTAAGACTTGGGCTACTGACGCTGACTTCTCAGGCCGGGTAGAGCCACGAGAGCACATGACTTGAAGGACAGTGCTACCGATCACACATCATTTTAAATGTAGATCTTTAAACTATGTCACAAAAGCTGTTGCTGAGCCAATTTCTCTGCTGGAATTTCTGCGAAGTGCCACTGTGGAGAGCCGGCCGGCGACCCCATCCTCCTCCAAGGGACAGTTGTCCCTGTGGGCGGCCCAGCCCCACGCACATGCACACGCATGCGCACACATAATTGCGTGTGTCACCGACACGCTCCTGTTTATATGCTTTGCTGGGAGCGTGTCCTGGACAGTTCTGAAGCACGCACTGTGCTCCGGCGTGCGTGTGGGGCCTCGCACCAGCACAGCGACTGTTCTGCTAGCATGGGGCCTGAGCTCCGGCTCCCAAGGCCTTGGCTCGTCTGCGCTGCACCCGCCCTGTGGTCACCACGACCGCCCCGCGCCTCCGCCACAATCGGCCCTTTCAGGCCCCCCCAGGAGCTCTCGGGTGTCCTGAAGCCTAGATGTCATTAAAGCAACAAGCAGGTGGCCCGGCGGCCAGGACCGCGTCTGCCCCGAGTCTGGGCCCCGTCCCCCCACCCCCCGCCCCCTTTCCTGAGCTTAAGCTGGGGAGACAACAAAAGGCTTTCCTCATGGAAAGTTTTACGAACCTGGCGCGCGCCCAGGTCTGAGGCCCTCCGGCCGACGCTGACTGAAAGGGTCTGTGTCACGGCGATCTCGCGCTGAGGCGACCTGGGCTGCGTGGGGTGAACCCCCGTGAAGCAGGTCCTCAGGGCCCGTCCTGGACGCACCTGGGCTCTGCACGAGGCCGCAGCCGGGGCGGCTGTGAGTTCTGGGCACTTCCTCAGCGGCCCGGTGTAGACAGGACTGTGAGCGCGGACCCCCGGCCCTGGGCCCACACCACGCTGACCGAGGCCCCATTCCACAGAGACAGTTCTGCACGCCTGGCGGGGGGGCGCTAACGTCCGCCTTCCGCCTTTCCCCCTTAACAATAGGTCCTCGCCTCTTTCCTCCTTCAGATGGACATTATTAATTTGAGGGAAAGAAATAGGGGCGGAGCAGAAAGCGAAGGGGCGGGGTCTCTGGGGCTTGACCGATCGGCACGTTTAGAGCCATGTAGTGCCCAAAACACTGTCGCCAAGAAGCAGGGGGAGCGAGAGCTGGTGTGCAGATGTGACTGCGTGGGCACCGTGGGGCACGTGGGAGACGTGCTGTCCTTGGTCACAGGCGAGCCCTGAGCGGCCGTGAACTGCGGGCGAGCGAGCGCCTCATGGCCGCGGTGCGGCTGCCCTGGTGCCGATGCTCTGGGCTGCGTCCTGGCCGTGCGGACATCCTGCCCCGGCGTCATCCTCATTGCTGATTAGCACGCAGCGTCGGCTGTGGGTTGCGTGTGCTCTTTCTCTGGTGCTCATACGTTTCAAAGAGTTTTCTTACTTAAGAATGAGTTCTCTTTACAGACACTTGCGTATCTGTGCGCCAGCAAGTAGCATACCACTGTGCTGTGTCACCAGAGCGTGAGGCCATAAAGCGAGGTATTTAAGAGCGTAGTGGCCACATCCACAAAGCCCAGGTGCTGATAGGCTGTCAGGGCTTGGCGTCTCTTTGGAGACAGTGGTAACCTGGGCAGGGGAGGCCTCTGTCTACATCTGTCGGACGACTGTTTTCCTAAGAGCAGCCAGGGCCTGTAACTCCAGCCAGGCACTTGGCTCCGTGCCCCGGGAGCTCCGGGCAGAGAGCCAGCCGGGCACCGCCACTTCTAAGTGATCTGCCTGATGCAACAGCAGATTCTCGCATATGGGTTCCTAAGGAACGATGAACAACTGGCTCACAGACTCCATCAAGTCCAGGCAGAGAAGAACACGGACAATTGCAATTGTCTTAATTGTCTTCTCTCTCAGAGCTGAAAAGGCTGTTCCTGGTCCAACAGGACACGTCGTGGCCAGCAAACAGAAAAGCCCTCGGCAGGAGCAGCAGTTAGTGCCGGAGGCGTGGCCTCCGCTTCCACGGGGGCTTTTCACACGTTTCTCTCAGCTTGCACATTCGACCTTAGCACAATCGTTCGGGGCAAAACTGCCAATGTCGCCCCCACCTGACGAGAGGAAACTGAGGCTCAAGAGAAATGTCACTCGACCTGCTCGAGATCCGAGCTAACGGGTGACAGAACCAGGGCCATTGCTGTGATCTGCCAGCTCTGATTTCAACAGTCTCTACCAAGGTCAGGCTACATTATTGAATATTTTTTCCCTACTAGAGATATGACGTGCAAAGTTTCCTGGTCAAAAGTCTAGCTTTCAAGTATTATTTGGCCTTGGAAGCTAAGAGGAATGTAGTGTATGTTTTTTCTTCATCAGAGAGTTCCTGGTTGTTAACTGAGGCATGTTTTGGTAGCTCAGGAAGGACAGGAAGACAGGTGGGACTTCCAGAATGATGGAGAGAAAACCTCGGTGAATCAGTCCCCCTAAAAGCAATAAAAATACTGACAAAACTATCCAACCAATGACTTTAGAATCTGGAAATTAAAGAGGCAGAACAAATGAAAAGCATTTATTCACGAAAAACTGGACACCGGTGGGAACGACGGGATCTGTGGTGTTTTGACCTGGGCTACTCCTGTCCCCCTCCAGCTCCACAGAGCCTAGTGTGAAAAGCCAGCGGCCTCGTTGTGGGCTCCGTTGAACGCCCCGACCCCGGACAGTCAGTATCGTGACTGGTCGTGAAGCTCCCTGAAATCGCGCTCCTCGCCGGGCACTGTGGTCTCTGGTGGGTCAGCAGGGACTAGACAGACTGGATGACCACAGGTGATGAGCTCCTGGGAACCCAGAAGACTACACGTGTGCACACACTCAGGAAAGGCCTGTGGAAAGAGCGGGCCCCAGTCACGCACCTCTGGCTGACCTTGAGACCCTGCACGAGCAAAAGTGAAAGCCAAGGCTGGCTTGTGAATTGCCTGCAACACACAGACCTCCTTGACAAAAGGTGGAAGACTTAATGGCTCCAGGCACATAAAGCAACCTCCCAGCTGATAGTTGACTGACTATTAAACCATGCTAACCTGAGACCCCTAGGAAGCCAGGCTTAACAATAAAAACAAGAAATTTTTTTAAAGTGGGACAGAGAACTTAGTGGCCACACACTGTGGAGAATACAGAATCTTTAGAATTAGTCCAGGAGAGTCACTAATCAAATAAGCAGCAACAGGGAGAAAAAAAGAGCCCACGATAACAGCAAATCATGGTGCGGGTGCTGCTTCTGCTATTATACGCTTTCCGTCATGTCCATTTTCAACCAAAAAATTATGAGATGTGCAGAGAAACAAAATATGTCCCATACATGGGGATAAAAACCAACCCACAGGCAACAGACAATATCTCAAGAGGGCTCCGGTGTTAGGCTTGGCAGCGAAGGCTCCCATCGGCTTCTACAGACATGCTCGAAGACTAGAGAAAACTATGTTTAAAGAATTAAAGGGAAGTATGGCAGCTATGTCTCATCAAATAGAGAATTTCAATAATGAGATAGAAATAAATTTTTTAAATAAGAGCCAGGTAGAAATTCTAGAGTTGAAAAGTAACAGTAACTGAAATGGAAAAAAAAAAAATCATTAGAGGGGCGAACAAGAGATCGGAGCTGGCAGAGAAAAAGAATCAACGACTTGCAGGAAGATCAGTAGACTATCCAGTCTGAGTAACAGGAAGAAAGAGAAGTGAGGAGAAACAAACATGGGGGCATCATAAAGCACCCAGACACGCACGGTGGGGATCCGGGAAGAGAGGAGAGAGAAACGGGCAGGAAGAATATTTGAAGAAATAATGGCCAGCGTCTCTCCAGTTAGATGAAAAACTCACACACCCAAAAAGGTCAACGCATTCCAAGTAGGGTAAAGGCAAAGATTCACACCTAGACACGTCGCAACCAAACTGTCAAAAGTCAAAGAAAATGAGACAAGCCTAAAAGCCGGAAGAAGCCTCGGTAAGACAGCCGACTTCTTTCTGAGCAGCCACAGAGGCCAGAGAGCAGAGGGACAGTGTGTTCAAAATGCCGGAAGTAAAACAGTTCTCCAGGATTTAGCAAAACTGGACTTCAAGATAAAGGGGCAGCGCCATCCCCAGAAACACAAAGATGGCGGGAACCTGTTGCCGGCTGACCCGACCTACGAGGGAGAGGAAGGAAGTCCTCCAGGCTGAGGGCAACTCAGGTCCACGTGAAGAAATAGAAAGCTCCGGTAAAGGAATTACGTAGGTCAGTGAAAAAGAGCATAGCATGTTTTGAAACCTTTCTTCTCCTAACTGATTTAGAAGAAAATACATAAGACAATAATTGTTAAACTGTGCTGATGGGCTTATAATATGTAAATGGGTCACTTGTATGACAGTCGCACAAAGGAAGGGGTAGAGAAAGAAGCTATATCAGAATAAAACTTCTGTGTATTATTAGAAATGTTAGTATTCGTCAAAATTGTTTAAAGTTAAAATGCATATTATAATCTCTAGAGAAACCACTAAGAAAATAACTTAAAAATATACATAGTAAATAAGACCAAGAGGCACTTAAATGATACTCTAGAAAATACATATTTAACACAAAAGAAGGTGTTAATGAAAGATCATAGGAACAACCACCACAATAAACAAAAAAAAACAAAACCACAAGTCATGTGGAAAACAAACAGTGAAATGGGAATGTAAACCCTACCAGTCAAATCTCGTTCAATGTAAATGAACTAAACACACCAGTGAAAGGGTGGAGCCTGTGAGACTAGACTGGGCGGGGGCGTGGGAACCCACACAACCCAACTACGTGCCGTCGCAAAAGACAAGCTTTAGGTTCAAAAGCACAAATAGGCTGAGAGTAAAAGGACAGAAAAGATGCATCGTTGCAAACACTGACCGAAGGAGATCTGGAGTGGCTTTACTAACATCAGATAAAATAGATTCGGGACCAAAAACACGTTGCTAGAGACAAGGGGACATTTTATAATGAGTGAAACATAAGTCGAGCAGGAAGATTTAACCATTATATTTGCACCTAACAACAGAGCCCCATAATACACAAAACAAAAACAGAACGGAAAGGATAAATCGAAAGAATTAAAAAGTGACAGCTGTAGTCGTCAATATTCCACTCTCGGTAATGGGCAGAACAAGACACTAAACAGAAAGTCATCAAGGACGTAAAACCATTCGGCAGTACTGTCCCCCGGCCGGCCCCAGAGCCGTGGAGGAGGGGGGCTCCCCGCAAAGCGCGTGCAGACGGAACGTTCTCGTGGACGGGCTCCCTGCCTGCACACCAAACAGCCTGGCTAATTCTGACCACACTGGACCTGATCTACAGAGTCAACGCGATCTCTACCAAAATTCCAGCAGATTTTTTCCCCCAAAACTGACAAAACGACCCTAAGATTTACATGGAATTTCAAAGACCCAGAATAAGCAAAACGAAAAACAAAGTTCAGAGACTCGCGCTTCTCGATTTCAAAACTTAGTACAAAGCTGCAATAATCAAGACGGCGTAGTAGTGACGTAATATACAGGTCAGTGGAGCAGAACCGAGAGTCCAGAAATAAACCCTCATCTTCACGGCAAATCGATCTTAGCAAAATGCCAAGCCATTTAATTGGGGCAAAGGATGGCCTTTCCAACAAAGGGTGCAGGAACAGCTGGCTATCTACATGCAAATAAATGAACTTAGACCCTTACCTCACACCATACACAGAAAATTAACTCAACTCGATCACGGCATTAAATGTAAGAGCTAAAACAATAAAACAGGAGATGACATATGAGAACATCCTGAAAACCTCGGATTGGGCAAAGATTTTTTTTTAGGTATGACATCAGAAACAGTCCATAAAAATTTAAAAATTGACGTTAGAATCAGAATTCAACATTGTTGTTCTTCAAAAAATACCATTAGGAAAACCAAAAAACGAGCCACAGACCAGAGGAATGTACTTGCAAGACACGTATCTGATGCAGGGCCCGTACCCAGAATACGCAGAGAATGTCGTGTGTCAACGATAACGAGACAGACAGCCCAGCCAAAAACCGGGTGAAAGGCTTCGACGTTTCTCCTCGGAAGAAGTAGGAATGGCTGGTTGGCACATGAACATCCTCGACGTTGTTAGCCACCGGGAATGCAAGGGACCTGCCAGTGCAAATGAGGCCACGTTCCAGACTCGTCACAGTGGCGATAATACTAGGGGACAATAGCGAACTTTGGAGAGGATGTGGAGAAATGAGAACCCTCACACGCTACTGGTGAGGTGGGACACGGTACAGCCACTTCGGCGATTTCTTCAAAGCCGAGAGAGCTTCCTGTTGGCCCCATCGGTGCCAGCTCCGGTGTCCACCCCGGAGGAATGAGCACACACGCCCACATGGCCGCAGCACAGACGCTCCAGCGGCAGCTGAGCGGGTGGGAGGCCGTGATCGCTCCATGCCGTGCAGCACCGTTCGGCCACAAGAGGAAACGACACACTAATTCACGCCAGGACACGGACGCACCTGGAAAACGTTACACAAGCCGAGGAGCCGGACAGAAAGGGCGCGGGGTGCGGGATGCGGGGTGCGGGGCGCTGTTCTGTGCAGAAGCCGGGGAAGGCGGGCCTGCCGGCGTCCTTCCGGCGGGGGCTGGGCCCACGTCTCCCGCGCCGCTGACCGTCGCCCCACAGAGGGCTGGGGTTGGGTCCGGCGCGCCGCGTGCTCAGTGCGCCCCCAGCGTGCCCCCCGCCCGCGGAGAAACAGAGCTTAGGAAACGGCGCCCGGGGCACGTGCCCGCTCCCCGGGTGTGGGACACGGGTCCAGCCCTCGGACCGCTCCCTTCAGCAGTGTCAGGGGAAAGTCCTGACCCTGTTCTTATGGGACACGGGTGCCGTGCTGTGACGGAAGTCCTCCTCGGGAGTAAAGACGTGCCTCCCCGTGACTCGCCGTTCAGCTAAGTCAAGGGTCACCTTTGGAAGCATGGACAGCGTGGCGTGACCTTGCCCGGCTGCGGCTGTCCGTCCTCGGACTGTGGCAGTGGGGGCTCTCTGTCACCTTAGTGTAGGTTGGGCACACGGAATTTACCTTTTTCAGCTTGAAGTTTGAACCCAGTTTCTTCCTTCCTTCCAGATTGTAACGTGGGCACTCACACGCAATAAAGAACAAAGCGAGCCTGGCCCCCTCCTAAAACATCCGCCCTTATCAGGCCCAGGGACCCCAGCTAATCAAAGCCTGATACTCGGGACAATAGGCCAAGTCAGCCAGGCCCTCCCTCCCGAGGCACAGCCTGGCTCCCAGAGCCCAGCGGACAGTGCAGGATGCGGTCATCGCTGTGGGCAGGGCCGTTATCAACCCCCAGCCCATCCTCTCCCCCGCCCGGGGCGAAGGCCTGCCGGGGCGGCCCTATCAGCCCCGCACAGCTGCTGTTGTTTTAGATACGGCAGGAAGGGCTCTGGGAGCCGGCAGGAGCGCAGAGCCCTCAGCAGCACTGAGAAACGTCTGTGATTTACCCCAGGCCCTGGCTCCTGTCCAGCCCGTGGCGGGAGGGAGAGGGGAAAACTGCACTGAGACGCTGTCTGGCTTCGCAGCCGTCAGGGACCCCGGGCAGCTGGGCGGGTGGCCCCCACGGGGGCAGCCTCCCCGTGCCACGGCCGCCTCCGTCCTGTCTGCCCAGGAGGGGGTCGGTTTGCGCGTTCGTCCTGCGTGTCCCGCCGATGATTTTCACAGGGCTGAGCTTCGGCCAGCAGAAGCTGGGCTGCCTGACGCTGGCGTCTGAGGCCCGAGCGGCCCCGTGCGGCGTCGCCTCGTGCTCGGCGCGGCCCGCGTGGCTCGGTGCTGCGGGAGGGACACGCCGCGCTGTCCCAGCAGGCTGGCCCCCTGCCACCCTGCCACCCCAGAACGCTGGCCCAGCGTTTGCCCTCGTTGGGTTTTAGGAAGGGGCCCGGATAGGACATTCGCTCCGCCGGCAGCCCGGCCAGCATCTGCGAGTGGTTAGCGCGAGAAATTACATTTTCGGCCGTTTCCTGTCGATGACGGCCCCAGACGAGATTGGCCGGGAGGGACATGTCGAGTCACGTGGCGGCCGCCGTGTCCCGGGCGGGGAGGCCGCGTGTTTGCTGCTTTTGGCGCGGCTCCCCGCCCCGCAGGGCCGCGCTCGGGGGCGCAGCGCACACTTTCCTTTTTTTCCACGGTAGCTCCTGCCAGCGAGCTGTAAACTACCGTATATCACTCAGATTTAAGAACCTAAACTTTAAAACAAATTAAACTCTTGTTGACATTGTAATAAAAGTCAGAATGGAACTGAGCAGCTCAGTAGACGCGAACTTCAGTTCCTTCTGTGGATGTGCGATGTTTTCGGGGTTCCCAGACTCCCAGCACAGCAGTCATTTCCTCGCGGCGGGCGGCGGGGGGGAGAGGTGGCGGGTGACAAAGCGCGGTGGTGGCCGCCGGGCCGGCTGGGGGCGAGCCGTCCCTCGTCACCTGACTGTTTGCTCTGGCCTCGGCGGGAGCGTCTCGGCCACACTCAAAGGCAGCGCAGGACAGCTGTGCGTGTTGGGGGCGGGGAGCCACGTGTGGCTGTTCTTACGCATTTTAACGTAAGGACAGAGCTCAAAACGTGCTCTCAGCCTGCCCGTCGCGTGGGTGTTTCTGCCGGAGGACGAGAGCCGCCAGCACGGGTCTGTCCCTCTGTCCTTGGGGACTCACGGAGCCCCCCCGCCCCCGCCTTATCTGCGTCGGCACATTAAGGTGAGGTTTGATAGTCTCCCCACAATCCCTGTCACTCCCAGCGATGGAAACGGTGGTTTCCACTGGATCAGACGCCAGCTTTCCCTCCCACGTGCGGCTTCCTGCCGTGATAACGGGGAATGAAGCTGCGCAGAAGCCTGTGCAGGGAAGGTGGGTGATGGACGGCCCTGCGCGCCCTCGGAGGCTCCTGGAGCCCAGTGCTGACCGGGGCTTCGGAGGGGCCTTTGACCAGAATCGCCCGCCGCCTCCTCCTCCGTGCGGCTTCCTGTTTCTGATTTCAGGGCCCAGTTGACAATGGGCTTCCTGGCCTGTGGCTCGTAGCAATGCTGATGTCCACTGTGCGCCCCACGTGACCAGAGCTCTCCCGCGCTGTCCCCTTTGCTGAGTCTCCAGCGGGGGCTGGCACGGGTGGCCGAGGCCCCGGAGGAGCCAGCCGGCTGCGAGCAGGAGATGGTGTCTCGCTCAGCAGACGGCGTCCTGCGCACCCACCAAGTGGCAGGGAGGTGAGCCGAGGCCTTGGAACCCTGCCCCTCCGTGGTTTCCCTCAGTCCCCGCAGCGTCACTGCTGGTTAGAGGGACACGCAGTTACAGACCGCTCACCGGGTCTTCCCAGGCACGTGTGGATTTTTTGAGGCGATTTCGATCACTTCAGTTAGGTAAGGGACCGCCACGGCCTGGCTCGCCGGCCTCACAGAGCACTTGGTAAAATGGAGTGGGGGTGCGGACCCCAGACCCCCAGCTCCTGCACTGTGCTTGGGGACCCCTTCCCCATCGTCTGGGCCTCTGCGTCTGTGCTGCAGAAGCGGCCCGGGCCCCCAGCATCTCCTGAGGCTCATGCAGGTCTCACTGATTTCCAGTCTGAACGGTCGTCTGCTGTGAACAAACGTCTGCAAACACCTTGATTTCTACAGTCTCCTTTCTGAAGACGTATTTTAAGGCTTCTTTGGAAACCAAATTTAGGCAAACAGAATGAATTAAAGCTAAATTTTCCAAACAGACCCCTCGTAGCCCCACGGAGAGAAAGGGGTTCAGCAGACAGACACGAAGTGCAGCGCCCGAGCCCGCGGGCCGGCGTCGTGCGTGCGGCTCGCCGCTCCTGCCGCGTCCTGAGGGCGGCGGGGCAGGTCCGAGACCCCTGCAGACATCGGAGCAGCGTCGGGGAGAGCGAGGGAGACACCAAGCAACGCTTGGAACTTGGGCGATGGCTCGGGTGACGGTGCGCCGAGGGCTGTCCACACGGAGCCCGGCTGGTGTCCCTGCTCCTGCGGCAACTGTGCTTAGTCAGTGCGACGCTGCCGACGCGTCCGGCTGTCCGGTCGGGAGCGGCGGGCGGGCAGACGCCCCCAGGAGGCACGGGCGAGAACACTGCCCCCGTCCTGCGGGGGGGCGCCCAGCTGCGTCCCCCACCCCCGTTCTGCCCGTTCTCCCGGCACCGTCTCGAGTGCCGCCCGCCACCTGGCTGGGACATGGTCTTGGGGACCACGGGGTTCGGCGTGCCTGCTGGCTTCGGTGATGAGCAGGGCCGTGTCCTTATTACATAAAGTCGATTAGCGCGCCTGCACGCGGCCCGCTGATTCGATTTAGAGCCGCGGAAGCCCCAGTAATGTGCAATTACGGAAACCTAATGGCCCTCTCCTCCGACTGCAACTTCCCTGGCACCTGATATTCTGTGATGAATTGCTCATTATGTGCAGTGCTGGAATAGCTTCTATAAAGATTAATAATTGGATAATCAATACAAAAATTCAATCTCGGGTGTTTTTTTCCACTCCAGGGTCAATATGTCCTAAAGACGCGGGACCCGCTCGCTGGCCGGGAACCGGCTCCCGGCTCTTCTCCCCTTCCTGTTGGTTCCCAGTCAGGGATCCCCAAGAGTGACCTACCGGCTCGGTTACTGCCCGCGGTTTGCTCATGCCGCCTGTGATTTTCCTGTTCAGATCTTTACAGAATAAAGAAACGGGCTCCTCGGTCAGTCACTTTTGCCAACTCACGTAGGTACAGGAGGGTTTACGCTCAAGGCGGGTTCCCTAGTAGCGGGAAGGGGCAGGTGGCACACACGAGACCATTAAAGAATTGTGTCACGAGGGTGAGGACTCACCAGGCACCTCTAGGCATGAAGGGTCGACAGGGGGCCCTTACTACAGTGGCCGGGGGAGTCGGAGAGCAGGGCGTGGGCATCCTGGGTGGCAGTGTCACAGCCAGGCCCCCAGGAGAGGCGTCGCAGGCACCTGGACACAGCTGGGGCTCAGCGGGGCACGAGGTGTGACGGGCCTCCCGGTGGGCACACCTCAGGGCCCTTGAGAACAGACATCCATCTTGGAAATACTCACTCGGCAGCCAGTGGGAGGTGCTGAGGACCCAGGTGAGCGCTGGTGGCCATGCGGGCCCTGGGGAGAAGCGGACGGACGTGATCGTGTTCAGGGCCACGTGGGGACAGGCGAGGTCCGGGACCTGGTGTGCGGGGTCGGAAGCAAAGGCGGCTCGTGCAGTGGGGCTGTGCGGGGCGCTGTTTGGGGCACAGGGCAGGAGGCCGGAGCCTTGCTTGCCATTCAGCAGCCGAGCCTGTGGGCGGAGGGCGCGCCCTCCAGGGGGCGTGGGCAGGAGGCAGGGAGACTCCTCCGAGACTGGAGCTCCGCGCGCGACGGCGCATCCGAGGGGCCGGGCGGGGCGGGTCGTGCGTGCGGCCCAGACGCCCTGGCGACAGGCGGACATTGCTGGAATTGAGCTGAAGGCTCTGCCACGAGGCTGGCAGGAAGGACAGCAGCCAGCCCCGTGCTCTGCCGCGGGGCCTCTGCCACCAGCCGCAGATGAAACAAGGGACCGCCCCGAACACCACACGCATGCAGCACCGCCGTGCCCCACGTTGCTGGCTCGCCCCTAGATTTTTCTCAACAGCTTCCGAGGAGGGAAACTGCTGTTTTGGTGGGGAATCTGGTGGCAAAGGGCAGCGTCCAAGCCCACCAGACCGGACACTTTGCCTGTCCTTTGCGCTTCCATTGCCTTTGGCTGGCCGGCCCGCAGCCGGAGGAACGGCCCGTGGAAGAAGCCTCCTGACTGTGTCCTCTGCTGTGACGCGGCCGAGGCTGGTGAGCTCTCCCTCTGGGCCAGGGCTGCAGCGGCACCCGGGGCCGCGTGACGGGGCCATGGCAGGCCACTGGCCGAGCGATGGTGGCGGCAGCGACGCCATGGCAAGTGGCGGCGGGCAGTGCCGGGGAGGGGGCGGGGGCGGCAGGCGGTGGCAGGCGGTGGCGTCGGACGTGAGGGCTGTGCTCCCCGCTGCACCATGACAGAGACACAGGTGCGGCTGAGGTTGCGGCCAGTGTACTGTACGAACAGACAGGACGCGGTGGCCGGCTGTCGCTGACGTGACAGGCTGTGTGGGTGGAGGCGCGTGGAGGGACCACCCACATTGCGGACCTCACTCCTCAAGGTCGTCCTTCTGCCCCTGCTCAGTTTCTACACCTATGAAACAAAGGTGGCCTCGCAGGAATCTGTCTCAGAAGCGTGGCATTGAGTCCATCATTTTAAATGACAATTTAAAAACAGCATCACCTGCAAACTCTAACGAAAACAAAAACCTGCGCGAATCATCTCTATTCCTTTCTTAGCACCCAAAACCCTGGGCTGCTACGTAGGTGCCCCTCGGCTCCGAGCAGCTGAGCAAAGCTGTCACCCCATCTCGGTTATTCTGTGCCGGCTGCCGCAGGCAAGCACAGGGGACCTCCAGGGGACTCCCCCCAGGTGGCTCCAAGGTTGGGGTGCTGGTCCCCGAGCCCAAGTCCTGCAGCTCCCGCCCCACCTCAGAGTTGCAAGCAGGCCTGGGGCAGACGTAGGGTCGGGGTCCGGCTTCGCGGGAGCTCTTCTCGGGGCTGCTCCGGCGCCCGGCCACGTGGCCTCGTCTTTCCCTAGCATTCGTGTCGCTCCCAGCCGCAGTCTCTGGAATCGTTAGGCCATCCTCAGATCTCATGCAAAATGCCACTCGGAGCATTATCTTTCAGCTTAAAAAAACTAGGACAGAATTTCTTCGTAAAGACGTGGGAGAGGAGTGGGATATTTGGAAGGCGGCAGCTCTAGCGATGTACCTTTCAGGCACGTTTCTCCTGAGGCATCAAAAATGTATCTTCCCTATGTCCCCTGGTCACCCCCAACCAGCCCTGGTGTCTCAGACATTTGTGTGGGCGCGAACCGAATCCTGGATCTTGTTAAAAGGTTCCCATTCATTGTGTCTGGTGAGGCCTAAGAACCTGCGTCTCACCCAGCCCCAGGTGACACGGCAGTCCCCAGCAGCTCAAGGAGCAGGAGCAGGCCCGGGGTGCGCTCGTCTGGATGGCCCCAGGAGCGTGACCCCCCCGCCCCAGCCAGGTGGCTCGGCCCCTCCCAGCAGATGCCCAGATCGCAGGCCGGACCCGCGAGGCCGAGCCTCTGGTTGTTGCTGCCGAGATATTAAAAATCAGGCCCTGACCTCCGAGCTTTTCACCCCCGCGTCCCTCACGTGCACGAGTCTCCTGGCCGCTTTCTCCCAGGACCACAGAGCGAGGCCCACACCTAACGAAACCACCAGTAATTCTTCGGAAGGCGAGGGTTGTGGTCAAAGCCGCGTTTAATGGTAAGAGGGCGTAGCTTCGCCCGGGAGCGGCGGCTCCAGCATCTCCTTTGCTTCCGTAACGAGCAACGTCTTCTGCCCAAAACCAGCCAGCCGGCAGGTGGTTCACGGGCGCCGGGCCGGCGGCCTGGTGGCTGTCGCCGGCTGACGCTGGCCGAGTGGCCGTGTTGGCCCTCTCACGGCCCAGACCTGGGGCAGCAGCATGTGGCCCTGACCAGCTCCTCCATGGCCGCTCAGTCCCCGCCTTCGGTCCCAGACTCACGCGTGAGCGGCCAGGGAGAGCCCCGCGTGTCCACGCAAGCGCCCGGACACGAGCCGGAGCAGGCCTGCGGCGGTCACTCTCTGGCCCGTTTGTTCATTTTCTTTTAAAGGGAGCTTTTAAAAGTTTTAGTTTTTCAATTCTCTTCTGTTTGAATAGGAATTTCGTAATTTGGGGAAACGTATTTTCTAATGACACAAGGAAAGCCCCGGAAAAATGTTTGCTGGCAACTTCGCGATCCCAGTGGGTGACTGTGGAATGAATGGGTCTGGCGCAGATGAAATGATGGCAGGTGATGTGGGAAGCACACGCCCTGCCACCCAGCAGCGGGTGGCGAGGGGGACGAGCCGGTCCCCACGGGTGCTGGAGTTTCCACACGGGGCGTTCGCATTATTTGGAGCATTCAGGCTAAATGAGGGAGCAGCGCTGAAGGTAGGGAAATTATTCTGTTTTAATGGCCGGCAGTCCCGTGTCACAACAGTGTTCGTCCGCCGACCCCACCTCCAGTTGGGAGGGTCATGTTTTATTAAAACCGTGCCTTGTCAGTCAGTCCCACGCTGCCCCATTCTCTCCTTCCAAAAATAGCAGGCCCCGTGGCAGTGGCCGATTGTGATTAAAAAGATAAAAATAAGTGAAGGCTGAAATAGGTCCAGGACACCCAAGGTAACACGAGAGCTTACTTTTTAATGAAACTTGAGAAACTGTATTCTTTTCCACTGCTTCACAAAGCTTCTTTGAAAAAAAATGAGAAAGTAAAAAAGGGTTTTAGTGATATCGCAACTCTGCATTTTCAGAATTACAGTGGTTGCGATACTCCCCTGGCCAAATCGCCCTGTTCTTACCCACAGCCTCTCAGGGGCGGCCCCTGGAGCGCAGGAGGTGCTGGGGGCGGCCACCAGTGGGTGAGGCCGCGGTGGACACGGCAGGCCGTACGTAGGGGACGGCCCAACTGCGAAGGAGCAAGTATTTACAGCAGACTTTCTAAGAGGTTGCCTCTTCTCAAATTTAAAAGCCCACGTGAGGGGCGCCACCTCACTTTGCCCGGGGCCCCCACCCCGGCCCTGCCCTCACAGGAGCTGATAGGCCCTCACCGCGGAACAAAGCCACGTTCTCCGCTTCCTACCGTCTCTTCTCTGAACTGTGGCTTTATCACGGTTTTCGTGTGCTCAGCTCGCGTCCACTGAAATTCCTTAGCCATGTGTCTGGATGTCCACGTCCAGTGGACAGCATGAGCGCCGGGCATCCGGCAAACCACTGAAGCCACAGAAGGGTGGGCGACGCCCTCGCACCCTCTGGCAGGGGAGGTCACGGCCACGAAAATCCATCCGCTGGGCGGGGCGTGCGCCATGGTCAGCGGCTTCCTCCTCCACGCATCGGTAGGCGTGGTAAAGGTTTAGGACAGTGGACAATTTGGAGACTTCCTAGAAGCTACTTCTTTAAGGACAGACTTGGTCTCAGATATTTCTGGTTTACTTGTGTCCACCTAAATTATGATGCTCTTAGGTTACAATACTAACTTTAGCTAAAGGTGTATTTTCTGGGAAAGTTAGCAAATACTTTTTAAATTTATCTTCTAGTTATAGGAATGGGAAAGAATGTCTTTCCTGTTTTGTTTAATTCTTCAGAAAGCTATTTTGACTTTCTCTTAAAAATAAAAATGTTTTTGATGACTCGTCTCCTGTAAAGATGATGCCGTTTTCTGTCCCTCACTAGAAAATGGAGTAAGAAGTAATGATTGCTTCTGCGCTGCGTAGTTATTTATGCACAGGGTCTGATTCGGTTGTGAACTTTGATGGAGTCTGTGGGACGTGATGCCATGCGGCCACAGGGACCCGCCATGAGAACAAACCCTATAGTGTGACCATTGAGAGCACCTTTGTTTCCCACGTCGCTTTTGTTTAAAGGACAGTGATGGCTTTAAAGAAACCTTTTCATGAAAGGCAGCATTTCAGCACGTCGTAGAACTGAGCATGGAAAACTGACAAAGTCCCTGCTGGGCCGGCTCGTTCGAGAAGTCGGAGTGGACGGACACCGCTGATTTTTTTCAAATTCCTGGTACCACTGTTTTCCTTATTGGAAAGTTATTTCATAGTTATTATTTCAATAGTTATGAAATAACTATTCAACATGCTTTAAAAAGTGTTTTGTGTAATTAAGCTAATGTGCACCTATGTCAACAAATGCATTTCTTTAAAGATCGACAAAAGTATGATTTGCAAAGTATGGTCCTTATCTGTCTTAACGTCTTTTTTAAAAAGCGATGATTAAACGAGGTGGCTGGGTTAGTATGGTGAAGCAGATTTCTTATTCCCTAAGCCCAAATCTGGTTCCTAAGGAACCGGGATCAATATCTGTGTGAACACTCATCTAGAAAATTCTAGCACCTGCCTCTCCTGGCTCTTTCTTCCCCAGAACCCACACGCGGGGCGCACGGCTCTGGTGGGTTTCCGACACCAGCAGGCTGGGTGTGGGACCATGGTTGTGTCTGGTTGTCACTCACGGCTGTATCCGAGAAAGGACCCACCGTGCTGTGGGTTCTCCGTGACAGACATGAAAAGCCACAGCTAACGTGTGCATCAACCTGACACCTGCCCGGGTGTCGTGCGGACGGCAGAGTGGACGCGCTCGGCGTGAGCATCATGGAAACCTCAAGTGCATCGACGCCAAGCGCGGCCCGATCCCATTCCGTGCCTGCGAGAACATGAGCGTCTTGTGCTCGAGCTCGGACTCTGCGTTAACTTCAGGCCAGTGCGACTTTCACTGGCTGAACTGCGGTGTGAGGACTGGCTCGCCGGCTCTCTCTGGTCCTGCCTTCGAGATAAGAATGACAGCCACCCCCAGAGGGGTGGGAAGGAGGCCTGAGGTTCCTGCCTTTTCTCTTCCCCAGAACACGAACTCTAATCTGCTTCTCCATTTGCGATGACTGAAGAAGCCCTGATTCACAGAGCAGGAAGGGTCCTTAGCCACGCCGCCAGGCTTCACAGAGGAGACCCTCAGCCCCGGCACGCAGGCCTCAGAGGCAGAACGCGAGCAGGACCCCTGCCTTCCGCCATCCGGCCGCCCCTGCCCCTGACAGTGCATGCTCAGGGGGCAGGGACCGCGTGTCCGGTCTCCTGGCGGAAGGTCGCAGGCCTCCAGTGCTGGCAGGTGCTCGCACATCTCTGAGTGACGGTTTGAGTGATGGGCCACGAGCGTAGGGAGGGTGTAGGTCTGAGAAAAGTAGGAAGATCACAGGGTCCTCGGGAGCTGTTGGCCTCAAAGTGGGTGTGTCGCCGTCAAGAAAGCGTCACGTGGCCCAGGAGCCCCTGCACGGCAGGTGGTCAGGCCATCTCCCAGGACGGATGCCACTAGGTATTCTCTGCAGTTTCTGTCACTTTGGGGGGGGGTCGCGTTTCCCGCAGGGTTTGTTTCTATCTTAGCTGTGATCGTGCAGCACCCTGCATTTCCTGGGGCCGAAGGGACACGCTGAGCGTCAGGACCCTGAGTTTCCTCCATTGCTATCGGTCACTCAAAGGCCCTCAGCACGGAGACATGCACTGCCTCTTCGTCACCTAGAGTGGGAAGTAGGACAGTGGGTGACAAAGCCTTGGAGCCGACGAGACGAATGACGCGGGCAGAACCTTGTCCAGACTGCAGTCAGCTGCCTCGAGGCCAAGTGCAGAGAGAGGTCCCAACAAGCCAGGGAGAGGCCTGCGCCGTAGGCCGCTGCCACCTGGATGTCGGCTGGAAAGCGAGTCGGAACAGGAAGAATCCGCACACGTGCTGAGAAAGCCACCCGATCCGATGCGGCCTGCACCAGCCTTTCCCACGGGCAACGGCGCGAGTTAGGGGCCGCGCCGCTGGCGTTTCTGGAGGGAGGTGCAGCTCGCGTGCCAGCACCTGCGGAGCGCTGTCTCTGCCGAGATCTGCCGGGAGCGCGCGGCCCCCCGGCTGTTTGTTTCAGAGCAGAGGAAATGCTGACACGTCGTGTGTGTCCTTCCCGTGCAGCGGGAAACGGGGCCGGGCAGACCCCGTGCGGCTCCTTTGGCCGTGTCCCGTACTTCCTTTCCAACAGAAAATGTTTAAAGCACGTGGAAGCCGGTACGGGAGGCATGGCTGAGGAAGGAGTTTCTTAGTTTCAACAGAATACCGCATGTGTGTGGCAGAGGAGGGTGGGCGTGTGATGTTTTGTTTTGCGGGGGAGAAGCTGCCTCAGCCTCCCTCATCCCAGAGACCTCACACCAGGGTGCTGAGCGGGCGAAGGTGGCGAGGCCCAGAGACAAAGAGCCAGCGGTGAGCACACTGAGGACAGGGTGCGCAGGCCCGTGTCCGCCCCTCGCGGTATCAGCCGGGGACCCTCACCAAGCAGCTCGGTCCCCTCAGGACCTTCCTAGGAAGCGACAGAAAGCAACGTGTGTCCCCTGGGGCTTCGCCGGCGCAGCCACCAGGCGCAGTCGGGAAGCTGGCAGAGCCGTGGGGAGGGGGCGCGGGCGGCGTGGTCTCGGCTCCCTCGCCGGCCGGCTCCGGGCCGCGGGCCGACCCGCCCGGCCTCTCCGTGCACAAACCTCGTAATTACGTAATTTCCTTCCTCGTGGACCGTCGTCAGGATCAGAATAGCATCTGTGCAGAAACCGTGAGGGCCACACGGCGCGGGGTGAACGAGTGGCTGGCTCATTCCTTAAAAACGGATTCCAGACCTTTCGCCGCTTTCAGAGGCCAGGGGTTCAGACATGGGGGGACTTCGCCTGGACGCTCAGCATGGAGAGGGGCGAATGCGTCCGACAGTGGTCGCCCTCCAGCAGCTCCTCTCTGGTGGGCGCCATTCGTGTACTGACGCCTGAGTGACGCCCGAGAGGACGCGGGACACCTCGCCGGGACCCGAGGCTTTCGCGTCGGCTCTTCTCAAAATAGTGATCAAAGAGAACAGTCATTTTATTAAAGCACTTTTCACTTTGTAAAGGGCACTTCAGTGCATTTGCACAGCTATCTGTGCACAGTCGAGAGAGCTCTTCACATCGCGTTAAGGACGTGGTTAATATTTAGATAATGTAAGTACAGGTGAAAAGCTGTGCCTGTGCTTCGTAAATTTTAGTTTTTGTATCTTAAAAAATAATAATTTCCCTTTTATTCTATTCTGAGTATGCATACAGAGGTGGATTTGGGTGTGTGTGACACACACACATACATCCTGCATACGTATCCCAGATTAGAACAAGAGTTCAAACTGCCACATAAGTTTTAGAAAAAAACACACACAATAGTTTCCACCTTAGGAGCATTTTAAAGAAAAATTAAGTATAAGGGAAAAAACCCTTCTTATTAAACTAAATTGTGGTGTAACAGCTCACCACATCCTGTCGCAAGGACATCTGACGTGAAGCGAAGCAAAGGTTCCTCTTTCGGGTCTCTGACGAGCCGTGAGGGTCACATGTTACCTGCAGTTCAAAATACTCCTATAAAGAAAAAAACCTTGGTGTCGGTGGAAAAGCTGAATAAGAAGTGGAAACTGTCAGCAGAGAGAAGACACTGTGGGAAAGCGTAGGTGTCATCGACACAACCATATCAAAGAGAGAAAGCCACCCCGAAAATAACCCACGCAGAGCCCCCGGTGGCTGTGGACTGGTGTGGACTCGGAACATGACCTCATGGAAGAGGAATCGGAAGTCGGGGCCGGGAGGGGAGTGGGCTGAGAGGGTCCCACGTTTTCACTCTCAGCCAAGCCCTCCAAGAAACGCTTGGCCCTAGTCAGCCCTTCTGTGATGTTTTCTTCATCCCTCTGTGGAATGGGAACCGTCACGGCCTCCTCACTGGGTGACAGCGCAGACAGTGCCTATGGAAGGGAGTGGACCTTTACGGTTGTCCGTGCTCTGAAGTGTGTGGTTGTCCATCGTGGCTTCCTGTCAGCCGCTGCCCGACCCGCTCCGTCCCACAGAGTACTCAAGGAAGACCCTAGAGGATGTTCGCGTGTGTGTGACGGTTCCTGAGTGAGTTCCCAAGATTTCGGAAACATTATGACCCCAGCCTGGCCTTGCTGGACGTGGACAGCAGTGGGACCCGATGACCAGCACTTCTCGCCAGCGCGTCATTGGGATGGAGGTAGAGCCAGCTGCTCATCAGAAACCAGAACAGCGTGAAGGTGGCCTGGGAGCTGTGTGCGCCCGGTGGCCCTTCCAGCTCTCCCGTCCTCCCGACAGCCCAGTGGGGTCAGAGAGAGGGGTCGGGCGCCAGTCGCGAAGTAGCCACGTGGCGGGACCTCAGGGCCCCGGATGGCTCGGTGACTTCCCCACTCCCACGCAGCACAGGCGCCCCCTCCAGGCTCAGGCGCCCCCGTGGGCAGTCGGGGAAGCCCACTTCTGAAGCTCCTTCCCCTTTTATCTTGTCAAACAGATGTTATTTTCCTGTAATCTGCATAACCTTGAGGAACCGGTGACTCTCTGTTGCTTTGCTCACCGCCTTTCCCCCTTTACCCACCATGAGTAATGTGCAGGGCCCCCCGTCACAGCCGTCTGAAACCTCGCAGTCCCCATCATCATTCCTCATCAGGCCTGTCCAACCACCTAGGCACTGGTCCTGCGGGAACCAGGTATCTGCTCTGGGATTCCCGTTATTCCCGTTACCCTCGGTAAGGGAATGAGAGTTCGAAGCCATCTCGGTGTAGTATGATGGAAGATTCCATCACGTTCTCAGGCGGGGTCCTGTGTCCAACCATCCCATCCATGATACTCCCTCTGCTTTGAGGTGACATGGCTGACTTTGCGCCCTGGATTATGGGGCCCGTCTGGCACCCACTCACACTTCCCCAACAGCTCCTGCTGCCCAGGGTGAAGGACACCGGCCCAGGAGCCCAGACTTGGCCACGGCTGGCCCCAGACTTGTCACTTCTCCTGGACACGGCTTCGGAAGGCCTGCCGTGCCTGGCCTGCCATGGGTGTTCGGAACAGCCGAGACGGACGCCGTGAGAGCCGTCTGCGACCTGAGCGGTGCTCGACCAGTAAACGGGGGGTGCCGTGGTGTGTCCGTACTGTCGCGGCTTGTCTTTGTCACCTCACCAGGGGACTGGTCTTTCCACACACACGCTCTGTCTCCCCTGACTGTGCGACTCACTTTGCTTGGCGTGAGCCGCCCTCGCCGCAGCCTGTCCCTCAGCAAGACAAGACCCTAAAGAAACTCCGGGTTTCCGATTTTTCTGTCAAATGTTCTTTGCGATGGCAGCGCTCTGCAAAGTATAAGTTGGATGTGTGCCTCTTAAGAAAGAGTGTAAACAGTGCGGCACGCAGAAAGGGGACGTCGTCTACCTTCAGGAAGCAGGGCCCAGCCAGAGGCACTGCCCCACCTGCCCTCGGCGGCCCCAGGAGCCTCACAGAACACTGCCAGCCTCCGCCAAGCCACACCGGCCACCAGCACGCGCGTCACCTGGAGAGCAGGCCTGAGCCCTCGGCCTCCCTCCCGCCCCACTGGGCGAGTCCCTGCCCACCAGCGTTTCCCGGCCACCAGTCGCCATCTCGAGGGGCCGTGTGGCTGCACAGCAGGCAGCGGCATGCCACGCCCATGTCTCGGGCAGGGGCCAGATGTGCCCCCTGCAGGCAGGCTGGCTGGAGCCCCCAGCCCCGGGGCGGGCAGGCGCCGGCGCCCTGGGTCCCAGCCAGTGGCAGCGGCAGGAGGGGCCGGGCTCGGGGTTTGTGGCCCACGTCCCTGACTAAAAGCCAGCCAGCGGGTCCTGTTATCAGTTCCCGTGACACAGTTCCTGGTTCCCCAACTGTTTTATTATTGTTATTCTTAAAAATAAAGGGGGTGTTGATCGGGAATGAGGGAAGGGAGTGGGGGTGACGAGGCGTGTGCCAGCTCACCGCTCAGGAAGCCGCCCTCGGCCAGGCCAGGGCCTCTGCAGAGACACATGGTGTTTATCGGGGCGGCAAAGGGAAACCCGGGCAGTTCCGTGACGTGAGTGCCTGTTTCCCACCTCCAAATTCCATTAGGAAAGTGACCGTGGCGACAGGCTCCCTGGTGACACTCCGCTATCTGCGTGCCCCTCGGGCGCTGCAGGACGGGTGTGCGCAGCTCGCTCACGATGGCCTGCGCTCATTTCCTCTTCAGCTGCCAAAACTCGCAGGCTGACAGCGGCCGAGGGCCAGGAAACAGGAGGAAGGGCCCCTCCGAGGGGCTCCGGCCACCCGGCGGCAGCTTCTCGTCTGGCTCGATGGCGAGGCTGGGGGCGGACACAGAGCGTGGCCTTCGCGGGTGCTGCCACTGCGGGTGCCGACGGCCGGCGCTGCGGGCCGACGAACACCTGGGCAGAGCTCTCGTGCCGGAGGGGACGCACTCGGGGCCCTTTGAGGGGCACTGGTATGGCACGCGGCACAGGCCGACCCCGCGGTGTTTCCAGACCCGAGCAGTAGCTCCGGACCCGAGCAGTAGCTCCAGGCCCTGGGCAGCTGCGCTGCTGGCTCAGGACGCCTCGGGGACATGGCGGGAGGCAGGAGGGACCGTCCTCCGGCGCCCCTCTCACAGGCCGCCCTGGAAGCTCGGCTGATGGAACTGCTGGTCACTTCACGCAGTTCTCTGCAGAACGTCGCTCCCCTAATGCTCTCTCTACCTTTGTTTCTCTGCAGTAAATGAAATAATACGAAACGACCTCTCCAGCACCAACGTCCACTCGTAGCTGGCGGCGTCGGAACTCACGCAGACGCTGCACGGTGGCGACTCGACGGGTGACAGCGGAGGTTCGGCATTCAGACTTCTGACTAAAAACTGAGCACACGCCTGGTAGCGCTCAGAACTTCCAGCTGACTGAAGCCACACCACGGTGCAAAGTCGCGCTTTGACAAGAAGGAAGGA
Source organism: Pteropus medius (assembly GCF_902729225.1). NCBI lineage: Eukaryota > Metazoa > Chordata > Mammalia > Chiroptera > Pteropodidae > Pteropus > Pteropus medius. Next base: position 366,251 of record NW_024340849.1, on the reverse strand, counting down.
AAGGAGGAAGGACCAGTCCATCTGCTCAAGGAAAGGTCATCTCAAGAAGAAAATAAGCGGATGGGGTGGGGTGAGTGCAGCAGACAGACCTTGTGACAGCACCCGATGGGAATGACCCCATGTGGAGGCCTGACCCCCCGCGCCCTCAGGCACCCCTGGATTTCGGAAGTGCCTTATTTAACCCAAAGACAGCATCAGGGCATCGTAGAATTAAGCATTTAATTTGCTACCAGGAGAGTATTTGTAGGAGCGAAGCTATAAAAGCTTTTCATCATGCGGCTTCATCCTTTGTGTAAATTAAGAGAATACCGGCGAGCTAGGCATTGTGAGAAAAAACGAACACACGTTTCCTACTTCTTTCAACTTTTCCTGGGCTGTACTATACAATTTTGTTGCCTTATTCAGTGCATTTTAGAAATCTTCCAATGTGTCATCTCAGCTCTTCCTGACCCCCTCTCCCCTGTCACTGAAACCATGGGCTTGTTCGTCATAGCATGTTAGGATTTCGATTTTAATCTGGCTTCAAACATAGCACGAGTAGCCAAATAGCACAGGACAGGTCACGGGACAAGAAAAGCAGTCTGCCCATGGCGGGTGGGCCCGCGTCTGCACGCGTGTGCACATATGGGCCCGGATTTATGTGTAAATAACAAGTAACAGGCGGTGACGTTCGCTCTTTGCCCAGCAAGGGCTTCCACGCCAGCAGGAACCAGTGTCCGTTGGGCGGGGCCGCCTCTAAGACTCCAAACCCGGCTCTTCAGCTCCTTCCCCCGGCGGGCCGTGCACGCGAGCGAGCACCGCAGACGCCAGGGAGGCTCGGAACACCCTGCGTTACCAGATGGCGCAGCCGAAGGGCACCGTACATAACTTTACAAAGGGAGTGTAATATATTTGTTCAGCTATAAGATTATGATGTCACAGAAGCCTTATAACTCTGCTTCATCTAAGAAACCGATTACCAAAAACGTTTTAATAGGAAGCGACTGTGTAGGTTTCAGATTAGTTACTGTTAACGGATAGGTTAGTGAGAGCTTTACTACTGCATTTGTACAAGTACAGCTTATTACACATTATTACTAGCAATGACCTATTGTTTCATGTAACCAAAAAAGCATGGTTTAATTAAAACATGTTTAACCTGATAATTGTGCCTTAGGAAGTCATGCCCCCTGATGGATCTTGCATGAACTGCACCTGCGGGTGCTGGTTGCAAGTTAGACGTCATTAATGGTAAAGTGATGGTGGGGAAAGCTGTCCCACAGAATTATTTCAAAAATGTTTTTCTGGATGATTACGTCTTACTTTTTTTAACTCACAGAAAGAAACAAGTCTGAAAGCCATATTCGTGACATTTGCACTAACTGTGAAGAACTAAAGATGTATATGGCTACGTGAACATAGGAGCCTGCTGCTCGCAGGCGTCGCTCCCGCCTGTGACCCCAGGACCTGCCCCACATTTAGCATCATAGAGTTGCATGAAACGTCCTTAGTCAACTGTCATATGGAAAAGAAGCGTTTGATATTTGTGTCTGCTATCTTTGTAGTTAGAAAATAGAGCCAATAAAGCACCGTGTTTTTGCTGGACAGCCCGGGTCTCGGAGTGATTCATTCCGTGTACGGAAAGTCTTTGTCGCTGGGCGTGTTTTCTGCTGCAGGGTCTTGCGCCTCTGTGCGAAGCGGCCGTTGTGCCGGAAGGCGCGTCTCGCCAGTACGGCCCTTTTCTCGTTAAGAAGAAGTTGGTGGACGAAGGCGGAGGCCCCGAGGCTGTAAGCACAGCACTCGGGAAGCGTTCGCCCGGGCAGCGTGGGAGAGGGAACTTCTGCCAAACACTCCCGCTCCGAGGAGCGCCCAGGGCGAGGCTTCGGCCACACACACACTCGCAGTCTGACCGTGGACTCGGCGCGATGACGTGCAGAGAACTCATCTCCTGCTCTCCCCCATCGCTGTCTACCTGCTCCTCAGAGCTGCTCTCCCCTCCCCCACCCCAACCTTCCGCCTCGGCCCGAGTGGGAAAATGTGATCCAGGAGTTCGCAAGGCCAGTGTGAAACCCGGAAAGGCGCCAGTAATGGTCATTCCGAATCGTCAGAAACAGCATTTTCTTTTAGGACTTCTGAAGTGCAAGCATTCCTGTTTCCTTTGCCGAGAGGTTTACACACTGCTCGGGTGCTGGGGAGACCCTGACCCCCACCGCCAGCAAGCACCCGCCACGCTGGCTTCCCGTGCAGCTTCTGAAGGAAACCCGGCACGAGGCTCGAGGGGCTCCACGGGGCGTGTGGAGATGCGGGGGTGGGGTGGGTGTTGGTGGCGGTTGTGTAAGTAAGAAAAAGGACAGGAAGTGGCCTCCGGCCCTAAGACACAGCAATGTCCCCAGTTGGGGCCTGTCACAGACTTGGGATGCTGGGCCCCAAATGGTACCCAAGGGACCCCCAAAACAGAGGGGGATGGAGCCCCTGCCCACCCCCCCGAGAGCAGGCTGCTGGGCTAGGAGAACAAGGCTGTCACTGAAGAACACACTGAATTTTTTATAAACCCATTTTGCCCCATTCCCAACAATACACTTTTAAATTCCAGAAATAAAATATAAATCCGTAAAATGACACGTGGTTTCTGCAAAAAGGGTTGGGCTCCTGTGCAGGTCCCTGTTTACTCCGTTTCTGTTTCTTCCAGGTTGACCTCGAGCGATAAAGAGCTACACACCCCGCGACCCGTTTCCAGCGAGGGGCCAACGCGTTTGGCCCTCACGTACGTAGACTAGAACTCGCTGCATTTTTCTGGGAAGCCGAGAAGGACGTCAGCTTAAGCAAGGCTGGCTGACACCCTGAGGGCTGGCGTCCCTGGCCTCTGGTGGCCTGCGTCCTCAGCGAGCGAGACCGTGCGGGAGCCTGGAAGACAGGTGCCAGCACAGACGGTGCGGGAGCGGCGTGCGCGGCTGGGACCGTGCTGCTGAGCCCGCTCCCCCTGCGCGCCCTCGGTGCCCGCGACTCCAGCTCTTCATGAGTCTGAAACGGTGGGGTGTGAAAAAAATTCTGATGAACATCAAATTTCTCCTTGTAGCCAAGTGCAGCCTAAGAAAAGGTCCGAGCGTCTGAGCATCGCTGTCCGTCTCCAGGTAGCTCCTCGTCGGCGCTGTCGACGTCCCAGCCAGCGGACAACGTTCCGGAGCCCCCACAGCCTGCTTCGGGGAGGGGCCCCGCGGTAACCAGCTGCTTCTGCGAATTCTGTCATGTTCCCTCGCGTGTCCCAACCAACGATGTCGCGAGCAGGGGGCCCGTGCACCTCTGAGCCGGTGCTGCTTTAGACTGTGCTCTGTGCTGGGCTGGTGCATTTGGGGAAGAGACCCTTCAGAAAGGAAGACGGGACTGGCCGAAGCCAAGTCAGAAGCCTCTGCACACAAGGAGCCCTCGCCCAGGTGTTTAAAAATTAAGATAAAATTCACATAAGCTGAAATTAACCATGTTGAAGTGGACGGTTCAGTGCCATTAGGCACATGCACCGCGCTGTGACCGCCACCTCCAGCCAGCTCGAAGAACATTTCACCCCCCGCCAAAGGAAGCGCTGTGCCATGAGCAGCGCCCCGCGCCCCTGCCCCAGCCCCTGGGGGCCTCGGTCGCGTCTCTGTGGAGGAGTCTGTCCTGCGTATCTTGCATGCACGGACTCATGCAGCACGTGGCCTTCGCAACTGGCCCGTTGCACTCAGCATCACGGTTTCAAGGGTCAGCCACATCATAGCGGTCACCGGAGCTTCACCCCTCCTGTGGCCAGATGCCTTCCTGTCGTCCACTCACCCGTCCGCGGACACCTGGCTGTGTCCACGTTTGGCTGCGGTGAGCACGCGCGTGCAGCCTTTGAGCGAGCCCATGCTGCACTCCCCGGGAGCGGAGCTAGCAACGCGGTGACTGCGTTGACGTCTTGAAGGACTGTTTGCCCTGCTCGGTCTTTAAATTATCCATCGCTAAGACAGACGCTGGGCCACTAACCTAATTTGGAACCGCATATGTGAAGCGCATCATATTTATAATTCTTTATGCCAAAAGAATTAAGTTAGCTATAAGATGACTAAATGGTCGTTTGCGCTCAAGCAGAAGGCAGACCTCGCTCGCGCCCCCCGCCCCCCGCTCTTGCTGAAGCCCACCTGCCCGGGGCTTCTGCCGGGGCGCCCGGGCCTCGGCTCACGGGCTCCGACTCGTTCAGACGGTGCCGGCACAGGCCAGTGACACGCTTCTGCTTCAGGAGCGCCGCGAAGCCCCCAGTTCCACCACCGGAGATTCGTTTCCGTGGTGTGGGACCAGCCACCACTGGGCAGCGGTGCCCTTGGCTGGGCCACAGCAGCAGCGAGGACCTGAGCTCAGGGCCATCTGCCCTGTGCTGAGGGACGGTCCACGACCTCCTGAGAGCCGCCTCCCGGGAAGACCGCAGGTCCCCAGGCTCCGAGGAGGAAGGTGCAGGGCTGCCTTGAAAACCTGTGCCACCAGCAAAACCACGTCCCCGCAGCTCCCGGGCCCTGGAGCCACCGAAATGGCCGTTGCGGACGGAGGGCAGCCCCCTGGGAGCCCTGGGCTTGGCCCCGCCCCCCGCGGAGTGGATTTAAATGAGAAAATATTGTAAGTATGTCATGCCGTCCTGTGTGGCTGGTCCCCAGTGTCCCCATCCCCAGCCTGGGTCGGCGCTCTGTGCAGGTCGAGGGTCTGTCTGGCGCCCCCTGCTGCACGGCTTCCAAATCAGCCCTTGCCCTGGGCCCGGAGCTGGCGACTTATGTCAGCTTTCATATGTCTGAAAAAGCCTTTATTTTTTAAACTTTTTATGTTAAAATAATCGTAGATTCACAAGAAGTTGCAAGAAAATGTACAGGCAGGTCCTCCTGAACCATCCCCACCCCCCCAAACAGGAAATGAACACTGGCACAATTCATCGACGTGGCTCAGTTTCCGAGCTGTACATGCACACGTCTGTGCGTGTGCACACGAGTGTGTGTGTGCACACGTGTGTGTGTGCGTGCAGTTCTGGGCAGTTGCCTCAGGGGAGGTTCATGGAACCACCACCAAAATCAGAGACAGAACTGTCCGTCGTGGGGTCTCCCCATGCTGCCCCAGAGACGCCCACACCCTTGCCGCCCCCACGTGTGGCCCCGCAGCCACGAGCCGCTCTGCATAACCGCGGCTGTCACTCCTCATGGAGTGGGCCACACAGCGGGTCGCCTCTGAGACTGGCTTCTTCCTGAGTGTCACCGGTCGTGTGCTCGGCTGTGTGCTCTGCGCTAATGCTCAGCAGTGCCCGGCAGTGGCGTGGACCACGGTCTGCCCATCCGTCCCCCTCCAGGGACTCCTGGGGGCCTCCAGCTTTTGGCCACTGGGAACAAAGTTGCCATGAACATTGGGGAACGTAGGTTTTCACTGAGTTTTGGTGAACGCACGTTTCCATTTGTCTGGGGAAAAGGCCCAAGAAGGCACCGCTGGTCATATGGTGAATGAATGAATGTTTTGTTTTCTAAGATAGCCAACTGTTGTCCATTTTCCGTTTCTGCTAATAGCGTGTGAGTACTTATCCTTTATTCTAGCGTCCTGCCAGGTGTGCAGTGACATTTTACCGTGGCTTCGCTCACATCCCCAGCGATGGCCGGCGCTGCCGAAGAGGCTCCGTGTTCATCTGCCGCCCGGGTACCTGTGGTGCGATGTCTCCTGCTGCCCTTTGCCCGCTTGCTGACGGATTGTTTCCTCTTGCCTGGTTATTTTACTGTCGGGTGTCAAGAGTTCTGTATATAACCCTGAAGTCCTCTGTCAAGTGTGTGCTTTGCAAATTTCTCCTCTGTCTGTAGCCCTTCAGCCTCTTAAGAGGACTTGCAAGAAAGAGAACCTGACGAGGCCCACATTGTCGATTTCTCCATCCAGGGGTCGTGCTCTGGGGTCAGCCTAAGGCCAGTTCACGCAGCCCTGGTCCTCGAGAGCTCCTCCTATGGACTTCCCTAAATATTTTCCAGGTTTGTGTTTTACATTTAAACCCCAATCCACTTTGTGTTAACTTTTGTATACAGTGTGAAATGCAGGTCCACGTTCACTGCCCGCCTTGCACGCAGATCAGCCCACACCACTCGCTGAAGAGAAACGTTTCCGCGGGCGACCGTGTCATGGGGGCTGTCGGGTTCTCTCGTCCAAGCCCCGATCTCTGTGTCCACGCCGTCCACACTGCTGCGCCTGGAAGTCTCGAACCCCCTCGTGTCCCTCCCACTGTGTCCGTCTCTTCCAAAACTGTGGTGGCTCTTCTAGGTCCTGCGTCTTTCCACGCATGTTTTAGAGTAAACTCGCCTACACCGACAAGAAGCCTTGCTGGGGTGTCCGCAGGAAGTCTGCTAAACCGATAGAGCCACTTGGGGAGAACTGACATGTTTACTTTGTTGAATCTTCCAGTCCACAAACATGGTGTGTCTTTTGGGTCTTTTTAAATGCTTACTACGAGCTTCTTCCTCTCGTCTGCGTGTTTGACTTTCAGCGTGCGGATACTGTGCGTGCTTTATTGAGTTTACACCTTGGGAGCTACTTCTCTCCACACCAGTTCCAAATGGGATTGTGTTTTAATCTGCATTTCCTCGGGTTCGGTTGGCGGAGAGAAATGCGATCCGTTTGTGTGTCTGACCTTTGTCCTGTGCCCCTGATGATCTCACTTTTGGCTCAAGGAGTTTTGTTAGAAAGGCTTTGGGATTTTCTTTGCAGATAATCATGTCATCTGCAAATAGGGACGTTTTTATTTCTTCCCGTTCGATATCTATGACTTTTCTTTCTTTTGCTCACTCCGCTGCCCTGGTGAGGACTTCGTGGCCACGTTGAACAAGTGCCCGGCCTTCGTGTCTCCCACCGTGATGGGACCTGTGGGGTTCGGTGGAGACTCGTCACCAACGCGAGGCGGTCCCCCTCCACTCCTGCTTTGCCATGTACGGCGAGACTTTACGATACGCTTTCTCTTCCTCAGCCTGTTGATGTGCTGGTTTATAGTCACTTTCATTTTTGAAAGACATTTTTATGGCTATAGACTTCTCAGCTCACGGGTTAAAGGCATTTACGGTGTCCCACTGCCTGCCCGTCGCACTGGCTCCGGGAAGAGTCCGGCCAGCGCCTCGCCTGGGCCCTGCCGTGTGTGACGTGGATTTTCCTCGCCGCTTTCGAGAGCTCCCTCTTTATCACTTGTCTTCAGCAATTCGATTTTGTAATTTGGTGTAACTTTCTTCCATGTCTCTTGTGCTTGGGGTCTGCTGAACTTCTAGATCTGTGTGTTTATAGTTTTCATCAAATGTGGAAAATTTCGGCCATGATCTCCAGTATTTCTGCCCCTTCCTCAGTGGCCCAGTCACACGTCTGTCAGGCTGCATGAGGTCGGCCCACAGCCCACCGATGCCCTGCTGTTTTGGACTATATCTCTCTGTGTTTTATTTTAGTTTCTAGTTCTACGTATTCAAGGTTACTGATTTTTCTGTTCTGCTTCGTGTCCCCTGCTGTTAACCCCGACACTGTAACTTTCAACTCAGGAGGTCTGGCCTGGGCGTTGTTTCAATATCTTCTGTTCCGTCTTTCCTCTGCCTTCTCGAGCATGAGGGAGATCAGTATAACGACTGTCTTAACGTGCATGTTCGCTGTGCTATCATCTGTCTTGGTCGATTCGGGTGGATTTTTCGTCTTATGGCGCACATTCTCCTGCTCCTTTGCATGACTCCTAATTTTCGATCAGAGTCAGACACCGTGAATCATTCTTCATCGAGGCTGGATGCGTTCTGTATTCTGTACATGCTCGAGCATTGTTCTGGGATGCAGTTAGGTCACTTGGAAAGCGTTTGCTCCTCTGGGTCCTCCCAGCTTTTAAGCTCTGTTGGTAGGAATAGAGCAGCATTCGGTCTCAGACTAATTTTTCCCACTATTAAGGCAAAACCCGCTGAGGACAGCACCTGACACCCTGTGAACCCTGAGGTTTCCTGCTCCGGGTGGCCTTGCTCCCTCTAACCCTTTCTGGGGGTTCTTTACCAGCCCGGAGGGGACCACCCCCAACGCCCATGCACGTGCTGATTGGTACTCAGCAGAAGATCCAGGAGGACCCTCTGCGGGCCTCTGAGCTCTCCCTCTGGGCAGCTCTGTCCTGCGGTGATGATCCTGACAAGCCTGCTGCCTCCGAGGCCGCAGGCTCCTGGCTCCGCCCCTCGGCTCTGCCGCGCCTCGGCCAGGCCGTGCCGGGGCTGCCCAGGGCCCGCTCGCCCCCTCCAGGCCGCCGTGCTCCGCTGGACTGTTTCTCCTCTTGGGGATCCCTGTTCTTTGTTGCCTGATGTCTAATGTCTAACACATGTTTTATATATTTTTCCCATTTTTTACTTGTTTTGGTGGGAGGGTAAATCTGGTCCCTGTTAGTCCATTTTGGCCGAAAGCAGAAGTTCCGATGCTTGATTTTTCAGTTTCTCGGTAGAGGCCAAATTTTAGTCAGGGCGATAGTCAATCTTCCATTTTCCCTGCATTTTATATCACATAACAATAATGCTATTCACAGGAAAACTGCGTGTCTAGCCAAGAGAGTGGCTCGTGATCACTAGATACGCCTTGGGGCCCCATATAATTTTAATCGGAAGGGAAAGCGTCAAACGGGCTGAAAAACAGCTTTTGCTGCCAAATGTGCTTTTTTCACCTGGAGGAAGAACAAAAGAATCCTGGGGAAGAGACAGAGGTTTTCACGGTTTTTTAAAAAAGCAGCAGAGACGCAAACATGTGTCTGTTAAGGTGGCGCGGACCCCTCCCCACCTGGCTCTGGTGCCACGTTGTCGCTCGGACAGGAAGTGTGTGCTGAGCTCCTCACTACTGTCTGTCCCGCCAACCAGCTGAACCGTTCTCATCTGGCGCGAGCTCAGAGACGGCCAGGCTGTGGCCACGGCCCCTCAAAGGTCAAGCTGCTTCACAGGGACAGGCACGAGGGAGCTCGTCCCGGTGGGCATGGGCCCAAAGGCCAACAGCGGGCCGTGGTGTGTCCAGTCTCATCCCCAGAAAACGAAGATGGCTGGATTTCATGGGCGCGTCCACCCCGTGTGTGTCCACGTACCGTGCCTGGGGTGCGTATCAACCAGGACTTTCTCTGGAACGTGAAATGACTGGACACTAATGAGCTGGCTGGTTCAAGGTCACAGTCAGACTTTGTGGTGAGAAAGGGTTTGCCAAGCGAAAAACGGGCGTGCAAGGCCTGCTCTCGCGGGAGGCTGTGGTCCCCATGCTCACGAGGCCGCTGCAGGCGAAGCTTCCCCAGGTGGCCCGCGGACATCCACGTGAAAACGTACTTCCCGCACTTAGATCCTGTGACCACGTATATTTGACGGGAATAAAGCGAATTTTTAAAAAGTACGCCCCGTCATCCAGACTTTTCACAAACGTGGACTCTGCTGATCTGGATGACGACAGCTCACGGCTCCTCTGCATAGTTCAGCTGCAACTTTCCAGGCCTTTCTCGGGTGTGCTCTGTGCTCTAGCCTTGGTCCTCAAGAGGCGGCGATTCCGGGGAGAGGCGTCAACCCCCATCTACAGGCGAGGTCGCGGGGCTGCAGCAGGGAGCCTTGGAGTTCGCTTGTGGGGCTACGCGGCTTCCTCATCATGCTCGTGCTTTGAGGAGAGAGGACTTGACATCCTTTCACGATTTGTCCACCCAGCCAGCCATCACCCACTTATCCCATCCATCCCAGACGCTGAGAAAGGCGAGCCCACGGCGACACTGACGACCCGTGAACAAAGGAGCCGATGGCCCCTTCCGGCCTGTCCCGTGACCGTGCTGGTTCCCCATCGGCGGTGGTGGCTGGGTGCCGACCTGGCCCCTCGTTGCGGGAAGCAGATGACAAGGGAGCCGTGCACGGCCATCCCCCGCCGTGGGGACGCGCGTGACGGGGAACGGAGGCCTCCGGCACAGACCCGGCCCCCCGCTCAGTCCCGTCCTCAGCTGTGTGGCCCTGGCGCTGGCTCACTCTTTCTGGGCCTGGTTTTCCTCGGCCATAAACATAAGCCAGGGGCCAGCTGCGTCCGGAGCGGCCGGAGCGTGCCCTGTGGGGCTGCTCTGCTGCTGCAGCTGGCCCTGTCCTCGCCCCGCCTGGGCCCGCCCCACGTGTCATGTGACCGAGCAGCTCGTGATGAGGTCACGGGGAGGCCAGAGGTTCGTTTCTTTCCAAGCGTCATCGTTGAGCGAGAGCCTTTTTCCTTCATTTCTTAAATCTACTGTCACCTCATTTAGCTCACGGGACGTCTGGAAGCTGTCACGAAAGTGTTTTCGCTCACAGGACATCAACCTTCTGGGCTACGTTTGGGGCCAAACTGAGGTTGATGACGCAGAGCACGTCCCAGCACAGCCAGCCGTGGGGACGCGAAATGTGCCGGGCGAGCCACGCCCTGGCGCCTCAGTCTGTGCTGCTGCCAGGGCCGACGGCGGGAGCAGGGTGCGGGCGGGTCCGGCTGGGGCGCGGCGGGCAAAGGCCACCCCAGGGAGGACGTCACCGACCCGTCGACACCCCACCAACAGCGGCCAGGCCCTCGGGGCCACCTGCTCCTACTGGGCCCCAGCCCCAGCCCCCCGCGGCCCCCGTCCTCACTGTCCCCACTGCAAACGAGCCGCCCACGGACGCCCTCGGACACGGCCACTCGGCACCCCTGGGCCCTCACACTGGGGCAGCCCCTCGGGCGCCCCCTGCGTGGGGTGCGCCTGTCCCCACTGCTGTCACGGGCCCGGCCTCTGTCCCGCTACGGGCAGGTGTCCTGTTCTGCTAAGAAGCTACGAAGGGCCTGGGTTGCAACACAGGCCACCATGCTCATGGCTTTCTCGCTGGTGACAGTGACTCTGAACTGCCGCTCCTCCCGAGCAGCGTCCTGCACTGTCTGCAGGTGGCCTGGATGTGGCGAGGGCCCAGCTGGACACAAGGCCCCAGAGCTGTCACGTCTGGGACCCTGGGCGAGGGACGCCGGAATCTTTCCTGTCAGACCCACCCTTGGGGACCAGCCACGGGCGGTCTATTACCTCCGGGGAAGCTCCTGCACAGACACGGCTGGGCTGTGAACACGCGGCAGCTCAGGCGCTCTGGGCCGAGTGCAGGGGTACAGGCTGCGCCCCCATAGGTGCCTGACCGGCTGGCAGGCGGATAGGTGAGGAGACGTGGGTGAGTGCGGCTGCCCAGTGCCAGCTGGGGGCAGACGCCGCCTTAGCCACACTCCTAAGCCACACTCCCATCGAGGGGTGCGGGGTGATGGGTGGGGGGAGGGCGCAGGGTTGGGGCGCTCGGCGTGTCCGGAGGAATCAGGCAGCCAGAGTGCCTGCTGGGACAGGGCGTGCGTGCACACAAGGAGAGCTGGCTCCCCCCTCAGCTAGGGGGACGCGGGTCCCTCAGGAGGGTGACGGGCTGGGACACGAGCCAGCGCCGGGGGCCTGGCTGTGCAGACACAGGGAGCCGGGGAGGTCCTCAGTGGAGCTCAGCCTGCTCCAACCTGGGCGCTGACACGGCCCCCCGCGCTTCCCCAGGAGGCAGTGCCGGCCTCACCAGGGCCCTCAGGGGCCCTAACGCAGCACTCGGCTGCTCGGCCCAGGCCTGGGCTCCGCGGCACGGGGCTCAAATGCACCCACCATATGCCCTGGCCTGGGCGTCGGGCACCCACCACCATGCTCGCCTTGACCTAGGGGTCCCTACTTCCTGCTAGGAGCCCTGGCGCCTGCCTGGAGGAGGGGGCACCATTTATTTGATTGACTTCTGGATGTCCTGCTATGCCTTCAGCACCTCCTGGGGACCTACACGGGGACTTTGACAAACTGGTTCCAGTTACAGCTGTGACCCCTGTCTGGACGCCACGGCCGCCCGCAAACTGACCACGCACAATGCTGACCAGCAGCTACGGAGCAGGTCGTTGCAGCTTCCAGGGTCCCCACGCGGGGGCCCAGGCCATGCTGACCCTACCTTTTGCCCACAGGCCACGAGGCTCTGCGGGCAGACCCCGTGACCTAGTTGGGGACAGTGTGTTGAAGGGGCACCTGCTGCCGGCAGCGTCCGCTGCCCTAGGAGACGGCCGAGCAGGGAACACGGACGCGGGCGTCACGCGCACGGCGGGAGGGGCCGGCGGGGTCCTCGGCACCCAGCAGCTGGCTCTGGGCCTCCAGCAGTGTCCCCCCTCGCCGCACCCCTGCCCCCTGCCCTGTGCCCTCACTGGGCGCTCGACCCTGCCCCTCCCGCACCCGCCTTCCGTGCCCCTCGCAGGCCTATGAGCACGGCCGGCTCCAAGGACACGTGACCTTCCCGGGCGCCCACTGCGTGTCCCGTACGCTGGTCAGCGTGAGCCCTGCCGCCATCCTCAGTGGCCGCACAGCACTAGGCAGGTGTGAGGGGGTTTGTGCCCGTGGTCAAGACGCAGGGCACGGAAGGTGCCCCAACACTGGGGGCCATGCACCCCATGCCTTAAGTATACAGATGTTCAATCAAGCTAACAAACTGCATAAGGCTCCTGCTCCCTAACTTGACAAACGCACCTTCACGGGCACCGGCAAGCCCAGCTTTGAACTCAGAGCTCTCCTAGTGACCAAACCCTGGGGGCCAGGAGCAGCCAGCGCCCGATCCCCCCCAGCTTCCTCGTCCTTCCCCCAGCTCTACCCTGGCCGCGTGTCAGAGCCCGTCCCCGCCCCGGCTGCGCCCGCCCTCTGGTCCCGGGAAGGCGTCCCAGGGCTGAACACAAGGAGGCAGACCTCCCACTGAGTGCAGGATGGGCCGTGGGGGCTCCAGGGACCCCACACTCTCGGCAGCAGATAGGAGGGGCGCCCTCGGCGTGTGGGGCACCGAGCAGCCACGTGCTTGCATGACGCACTGTACGCCCGGGCCCCGCTCGGGCGTGGCGTCTCGGCAGGTGTGGGGGTGGTGGCCTGCAGCCTGGAGGAGCACTGGGGGCCGCGGGCGCCCGCCCGCCTCCTTGTCCACCTGCCATCTCTCCATCCTCTCAGCTGCTCAGGTCGACAGCCAATACGACTGTGACTCAGTTCCTCCGACACAGGCAGCCCTCCAGCCCTGCTCCCGCCTCCCGTGCCCCTGCCCGGGTGGCAAGGGGGGAGACTGGCTGAGGGAGCTGGTGACAAGAGAGTTTGGGGCGTGTGGGGTGATGCACGGGCAGGGTGTCGCCGTCCGTCTGTGCCGTGGCCCCTTGCTGAGGGGGCCGGGCTGGGCATGAGGTCTGCGGGGCGCTGGGGCTGGCCTGGCAGCCGCTTGTCTGGGACAAGGGCCCCGGGGTCTGGTGGGGACCATGTCCAGGCCTGTTGGCTGCAGCTCTCACTCGGCCACAGCTTCTGGCCACGCCCACAGGCTGCTCCAGAGCCACAGGGCGTGTGTCCTGGGAACTCCCAGGCCTGGCTTGTCCTGATGTGCAGTCCGACCGGCCGGAGCAGGACCCGATGGGCCTTGCCATCTGTTGCAGAGGGAGTGGCCGAAGACATGCCACATGAAGCTCTGGCAGCCACACCGGGGAGGTGGCCAGCCTGCGGACGGGGGAGGCAGCCCTGAGGCTGGTCCCACGTAGCCACCGGAACTGCGTGAAGTGGCAGGATGTCACCTTAGAGATGAGATTGTGAAAGAAAGAGGCGGCCCTATGGAACTGCTGCCGGAGTGCTCTGTGCTCAGTGCTCCCGCCTGTGACAGTGGGGTGACAGCAGCTGCCAGCTCAGGCACTGTCATAAAGACTGTGCAGCTAGCACCCGCCCGGGGCTCAGCCAGAGCTGGCACTCGGCTGTGGCGCAGCCACTCCCCGCAGTGGGCAGACTTGCCTGCCAGGCCGGCGCCGGCCCTGCCCTGTCTGCGCTCCCTTCCCCCTCGTGACAGCCCCGGGACGGGAGCATCTTTCCTGAGCAGCTTCAGCTGCCGCCGCCCACGGTGCACCAACACCGGTCTGTGGCCTGGAGCTGGCACCGGCCACCACTGTGCTCGATGGGCGCACAAGTCGGCTACTGGGGGACGCGCCGTAGACAGGAGAAATCGCACCCGAAGCCGAGAGGTGTAGGACTCAGAGCTGCTCGCTGTGCCAATGGTGCTTTATCAGGGTGGAACAGAGAAGCTTCCGAACCCTGGAAAGCCGAACCGGACCCAGCTCTGAAAAAGCAGAACCGCCGCCTCTCAGCGACCGACGAGCCAGGCCTGGCGGACACAGGAGTCCAGCAGCCTGGCCGGGCAGCGATCACAGCAAGTGGGTACGAGTTGCTCAGGAGCCACCGGCTCCTGTGCAGCCGCTCACGGCCCCCGCTCCGTCCTGGTGCTCGCCGGCCACATGGGCCTCACCGAGGGCTTTCGTGGACTGGCCGTCAGCCGTTGGGGGCATCTTCGGGCACATGTGACCAAATGCCATGAGGAAACTGAATGAGAAGCTTCGACACAATTCTTCTACTCCGAGTTCTGGGAGGAGGGGCCCTGGCCTCCGTGGCCTGACCTTCGGGGATCTGGCTGATCACCTGAGTCCTGCTGAGGGCGTGCACAAGCTCTGTGCACGGCGCGCGCACACACGTGCGCGTACCCGTAAACGAGTGAAAGGCGGTTTCGAGCCTCAGGCGTTGCCCATGTGCCTCGATGGCTTCCACAAGCCACGAAACAGCTTTTTGTCTTGGTGGCTCCATGGAGCCACCCACCGCTGTCAGCCATGTGCACCCCAAAGGGCTCTGACGCGGGAGCCGTCAAGGCAGAGGGAAGAGCTGCACCACACAGGAGGGCCGGCCCCGGGCCGTGCCAGGACATGCGGGGCCAGCGCTGTCCGATGTCGCAGCCACCAGCGCCCCCGCGGGGCTGGCTCCAGGGGGTGGTCGTCACCGAGCCGCTGTGCCTTCGAAGTCCACCTGGTGCCGCTCGCTGAGCAGCGTCTCAGCCACACAGCAAGGCCGGCGGGAGCGGGAGGGTGTCCTGTCAGCGGCCTGGGCTGCGAACCCCACCCCCGCTCAGAAGCCAGCCCTCGAGAGGCCCCCGGACATCAAGTCGAACGTCGTGCTGTCCACACAGGTGCTGCGCAGACCGGCGGCCCCCACCCTGCCCCGGTCGCACGAGGGCCTACGGGGCGCGGTGCTAAGCCGCGGGACGGCAGCCTCCTGCCCCTGTCCGCGTGTGTTCTTGGCCCCAGGGAGGGCGCCCCGGAAGCGGGCAGGAGTCAGCCGCCCCACGGTCAGCCGCCCGGCGGTGCCGGCCACGTGACGTGACACTGGAGAGGTGGGATCTGCTTCAGAAACAGCCTCGGCCAGCAGCCAAGCCTCACCTGCTCGTTTTCCCGTAACTATAACTAGGTTTGAGTGAGAAGGAACGTGATTTTGAGCCCCCCGAGAACAGCCCAGCCAGGGCACCGCCCGGCCCTCAGCTGCCCCTGCTCCCATGTCACTCACGTCTTCCCGGCCGCTCGTCTGAACCTGTCGCTGCCTGCGTTTCCCTCCCGGCCGCCTCGGGCTGAGGAAGGACGGGGCCTCCGCGCTGACCGCACAGCACTGGGAAGGTGCCACCTCTGTCACCCTTGTCTGTCCTCGCAGCTGGGGACAGTCGTGGTTCAGGCATTCTGCCACCGTCCTGTGCAGCGGTGTCAGGGAGCCAAGAGCCTGCATCCAATCTCAGCTCATCTACACAGAAGGAGAAAGTCGCCTCTGAGGAGGGGGAGGACGTGGTCCCTGAGGCCAGCCTGTGAGGCGGCCGTGCCTGAAAGAGGCTCGGAGGCTCCAGGAAGGTCCCACAGGGACCACGGAGCAGTTTCTGAGCTGGAGGCTCCGCCGCCAGCAGTCACAGGCATAGTCAGAAGGGCCAATCCTTCAAGAACTCTTTTGGGACATGCGTATGTTTTACGTCCTCTTGAAAGTCCACTAAAATGACAGGAAGGGGAGGCGAACCGAGCAGGGACAAGGGAAGCAGGAGGGAGCAGCAGCTGACGGGAGGGCACGTGGGATGATGCACTCAGGTGTGTGAGGTGGACGCTGCAGAACCCAGAGGCAAGCTGCCGTGTCCTACAGGAATCCCCGGGGCCTGGGACGGGGCTGCCGGCTGTGAAGGAAGCAGCCAGACCCCCAGGCCCCCTTCCTGGCGTGCTCACGGCCTCAGGACGTTTCCTCTGTCCCCACACCGCTGAGGGGATGCAGAAACACGTAAGATGGAGTGACAGTCACGTTCTGAGGGACGAGTCCCCTGACCTCCAAGAGCTGCCAGAGGGAAAACAGGCAGCGTGCGGGTCAGGACAGCAGTGGCACTGGGGTCCCATGCCACAATGCGGGGCGCACGGGACAGTGAGCTCCGCCTCACTGTTTTTAGGAAGATTCTCCCACCTACGTTCTAACCCGACCTCCTTATCTGTCAAGGGCGAGCCGAGGGCGTCTGGGAAGAGAATCGTGGGGGCAGACGCGCTCCCCACCAGCGCCTCTCGCGCAGGCGGCCTGGGGGCGGGGCGCCTGGGCCCCCAGCACCGGAGTGAGGCCGGGGGCTTCGGGGACCACGGCAGAGGACGCCCTGGGTGGCAGCTTCACGGTGGCAGCTTCGCATGTGAGAGCAGAGGGCTCCCGCTGGGTGCCCCCGGCGCCCGCACTGTCTCCTTACGCTCAGCCACCGCACGTCGCTCTCATCCGGGGCCCAGCGCCGCTGCCTCAACTCTGGCTGCCGGGCGGGTCTCGGACCGCACCCCCCAGTGCGGGGGACCCGGACGTTCACCTCGCGCCCAGAGACACTTGGATCGCCCCGGAAACGGGGAAACGCGTCAGAGGATGGAGGGCTGGGCGGAGCCGGGAACCTCCCCGCCCCATGGGGGGCTCCCGCGCTGCTGAGGGCGCCCCGCCCGACGCCCGAGCGAGGCAGCGGCCCAGGGTCACCTTCCGAAGCCCGAGGTCAGCACACAGGACCTAAAACAAAACCCTTAAAACAGCGGAGAAGCACGTTTTGCGGAGGATGGAGGTAAAGCGAGCAGGGAGCTGGGCGCCAGCAACGCGCCCTCCGCGCGGGGGACGCGGGGGACGGAGCGGCCAGGGCGCGGACGGACGCGGGCCTGCGCTGGAGGCGGTGTGACTAAGTGCGGAAGCACAAAGTCCTTAAAAGTGCTACTTTAATCAAAAGTGAAGAAAAAAATAGGCATAGGAAAAAAAAGAGGCCTTGCCGAACCGAGGGCCCTAACGTGCGCTCCAGGGAGGGAAGAATGAAGACGGGGGACAGGGAGCGCCGTGGGGGGGCCGCCCCCACCCCGGGGGCGGGGCTGGGGGGCTGGCGCTGAGAAGGGGTGCGGTGGGGGGCTGGGGCTTTAACCCACCAGAGGGCAGGACCTGGCGGCCGGTTAGACTGAATGGCAGCCCAACTGCTCTCACCTGAAGCCACGCTGAGGCGCCTGCAGCGCGCCTGACGTGGGGGACAGCGGCTGTGGCAGCGCGTCACGTCCCTCGAGGGGAGCCCCTGCCTGCACACCCCACTGCGGAGCCGGGGTCTGTGAACTGGATGCACCCCGACTTGTTCGCCCCAGGTCGGCCTTCAGCCGCGAAAGCGGACCCCGCCACGGAGGGGCGGGCGAGGGGCGCCACAGGGGCTGCTGACGTCCCAGCCGCTGGAGGACGCGGCCCTGACGTCGGCCGGGAGGCGGGAGGCGGGAGGCGGGAGCCGTACTCGGGGCCTCCGGCTCCTGGGCGCCGCTCAGCCTGGGCACCGAGGGGCCCCGGGACTGGGCCGCGGAACCCTGGGCGTGGGAGGCCTGGGCGGGGCCGCAGGAGCCTGAGGCCCTGGCCAGCCCCGCACCAGGTCCCAGCCTGGAGCTCACCCCGCCGCTTCCCCCGCACGCCCTCTGCTCAGAGCAGCCAGCACAGCTGTTCCCGGGGCCTGGAGCCCTCCTGACTCGCCCAGAGGCCGCTGTGCTGGGGATGGGGGGGGGGCACCGGCCGGCGAGCTCACAAGGCACTCCTCACTTTTTTTCCAAGTTAGCTGGAAGGCAGGGGAACGCGGCCATAAATCTGGGATCTGTTTTTATTGGTGCTTCTCTTTCAGAGTTTCACTTTGGAAAAATACTTTTTGGTGCATTCCAGGCACCACAGTGATGGCAGAGAGTTGATGATAAATGCAAAACGCTTAAAAAAAAAAAAACCAAAAAAAAGGGATGTGTTTTCCGGGTCCAGAACAGAGCCCAGCGGTGGCGCCCAGCCCACGGCCCCTCATCACACGCACGTGGACGGCGTTTCGTGTCCACGGGCTCCGCTGGCACACGAGCACCCAAGAGCCCCCAACTCTGCTGCTCCCTCGTCCTGTCCCGAAGGCCCGCGGGGCCCCTGTGGCCTTGGGTAACGGCTCTCCCATAAGCCCGTGAGAGGGCATGAGAGACGCACAGAGGGTGCCCTGGGCAGGTAACAAGGGACTGCAGGACCCACGTGTGTCCAGATGTGACTGTAGATGCTCCCACACGACACGCCGTGCGGGACGCGCTGTCTGCATGCTGGGTGTGCACGGACCCAGCCTGAGCCGGGCCTCCTGCGTTCCGCCGTGGCTTCCGCCCTGCCCGGCCGGGCAGACGTTGGGCCAGGCCACGTGCGTCTACGTGCGCGGCGGGTATGTGCCGCTGGCCGTGCCAAGCGGGTAGGTGGGTTAATCTGCTCCAGCTGTGTGGGCCGGCCCAGCCCCCACTACAATACCGGGGGGGGCCCTCTGGAGCAGCTGCAAGCCATTCAGCATGTAAACTGAACCCAGACAAGGGCAAAAACACCCAAACCTGCAGCTCTGCCTGATTCCACAGCTGTGCTCACATCTCTGCCAGGAGCCGCCCAAACAGCCACCTCCCGGGCCTGGCCCGCTGACAGCGGGGAAGAAAGGGCATTACTGTGAGCCCCAGGTATTCCGCTGAGCTGGAGGCTGCTGGGCAGACACGGGCGCCAGCGACACCTCCAGCTGGCGGACGCTCCTGGCAGCCACGTCCCCAGCACTGCTTCCTGGTGGGTGAGCTGCATCCACAAGCCCTGGACGCCAACTGCCCCAGAGGAAGAGAGGGGGCATGGTCATGGGGAAGTCCAACCCCCGAGGCTGGCATGACTGGCCACCACAGACCCAGGGTGGCCCGCGCCTGCAACCGAGCCACCAACGCCTGGCAGGTTGGCACTCCCAGAGGGACCATGGGCACTGTGCCACCCAAAATGACCACGGAGAGCAGGGGGCAGCCTGAGAGCCAGGGGCAGCCTGGCAGAGAGCCGGGGAGGGGGTGGGCAGAGCACTGGCTCAGCAGTGAGACTGTCCAGGTACGGTGACAACCCTGAGTTCCCAGGGCAGAAGCAGCAGACAGCAATGTCCAAGGACTTCTTTGGGCACTGATGTCCGTTTCCATTGCTTCCGCCAAAAATTGTTAAAGCGATTTTGCTCGTGAGGCTTAGCTGGGGGCCACCAGGCTCATCTGGGGACCAGTGGCCTGAAGCGGGGGCTACGGTCACTCTTGTTCACCATGAGTACCAAAGACATTGATGGACACATAGTAGGTGCTCAATATGCATTTGCTGAACGAAAAGACGGCCACTCTGCGCCCCGTTGCAGCGAGCGTGAGGCTGGACAGGACAGCGTGTCCTGGGCGGGAAGACCAGGGAGAAAGCTGCGTTACTGGCAGGAAGAGGGGCCCCTCCGCTGCCCCCTGTGGGGCCACCGTGCAGGCAGCCAGTTCAGGGACAGTGGGTTGGGACGCAAAGACGGGGCAGGGCATGGCTCCCAGTCAGGGCTGGGGACTGCACTGTCGGTGCGGCCGCTCATGGAGAGACTGGAGGACGCCTGGTCCCGCCGGGCACGGCCTGTGTTTCCGGGACCCAGAAATACGGGGAGGGGGTCCCACCGAGACCAGCAGGGCAAGAAAGACAGCCAGAGTCACAAGACGGCCGTGCTCATGGCCAGTCCCCGGCGCCCTGGCAGAGGGAGGCACAGAGAGGCTAAGGAACTGCCCGAGGTGGCACAGCCCCACAGCTCCGACCCCGTCAGAGCCGCTGGCCCCCAACCCGCAGTTGCGCTGGCCGCATAACAAGCAGGACCCGACACCACGGGTTTGTCTTTCGGTGTGTGGGTAGGGCTGTGCCCACGTGGCTGGACCCCATTTGGGGCGTCACACGCCTGGATGAAGGCCTCGTGGAGCTTCCTGCACCCGGGAGGCTCCAGGAGGGTCCCAATGGAGCGCCGAGGTCCCAGCCCCTCCACGCCTGGCTTCATGCGCCCCCCACCCTCGTGAGCCCCTCTCGCCGCCGGCCAGAGGGGTGTGGCTTTCAAGGGCTCCCACGATGGCAAAGGTCCTGCAGAGCAGTCAGGGTCACTCCCACCCTGAGGCCACTGTGCTGTCAGCAGTCAGAGTGACATCAAACCCACTCGCGGCCCTGGGCACTAGCCCCGCCCACTAAGCTTCCCGGAGCAGCAGCCCTCGGCCAACAGCGTGCTCCCAGGTTCCTGCTGAACCTGGGACACGCGGAGTGCCCAGCACCGGTCTCCCCGCGGTGTCTCAGCACCACCACGGCGCCCAGCAGACAAAGCCCGGTGTCTGCCGCAGGCGCAGCCCAGCCGTGACGCGTGCTCCGGGCTGTGAGGAGTTTACGTGGCAAGAATGCGAGACGTCACTAGTTTCTCACGCGCACTGCGGATTGAGAGCGATCACTCTCCCGAAAGGTCACTGGGTTAAAGAGAAGACGATACCAGGACCACAGCTGCCCATCTCCGCGCTCTTGGCTTGGCCTCCAGAAACGTCACTCGCGCGGCCCCATCACGTTTCCGGCGGACAGCGCGTCCACCTCCTGCCGACTTTCTTAGTGGCACGTACGACCCACACACGTGAACGCACGGCCAGGGGAACCCTCAACGGTTGACACAATTAGGGTTTGGGAGAAACGGTTCTGATTTTTGTTTCCCTATTTTTCTTGTTTTCCTACTAAAACATAATTTAGTAGAGAAAGACTCTGAGATAGCACATGATCTAGAAATTATTTTTCTGCCCAGATTCAGGACTGAACGCCCAACACCCTCTGAGTGACAACAGAGGCACGCGTGTGTGTGTGCTTGTGCGTGTGCTTGTGCGTGTGGAGCACACACATGGGGTGGCAGCAGCAGAGTGTGGGGTTGACACGCAGCAGCAACACGTGCTGTGTTCTGAGAGCCATGGGTCCCCGCAGAGACAGTGGAGACTTGTCACTGGGGAGGGGACACCAACCAGCAAGGAGCACAGAGTGCAGCACACACGAGGAACAGGGCCCACGGGGTGTGGGTGCAGCTGCGGGTGGCCGGCTGCTGGGTGCTGCTGCCTAACGGGCCACCCACCCCCATGGCTCCTCGCCTGCAGGCCCGGGCCAGCCTCCCGGCTCACACCCGCCCCTGAGCCCACAGGTGCCCCGGAGGAGCCACAGCCAGCGGCACCACAGGACTGCCAGGCCCGGTCCCTCCCTGAGCTCTTTCAACACCAGAGAGGGGCCCGGGACCGAGTACACAGCACACTGTCACACGGGGCGAGTGCCACCTCCCTCAGGCTTCCTCCAGGTCACAGCCCAGCAAACGCGTGGGCACGCGTCCCACCCCCAAACCCCACGGGTCCCTGACCACCCTGGAGGGCACACACCCTACCCCCAAATCCCACTGAGGGCCTGTACCCTATGCACCCCAACAGGGCAGCTACAACAGGGCTCCCACGGGTTCTGTGGACAGGGCCTGGACGGCGGAGGGGGCCGAGCTGCGGGTCCTGTGCCAAGTCCTTCCAGTGGAATTGATCACTTCAGCATGTACATGTCACCACCACCTGTGCCATGTGTGTGGGTCCACACGGGAGACACACCCCACCACGGCACGTAGCACGAGCCCGGGTGCCCAAAGCGCGTGCGGGCAGAGCACGGCGGCCCCGTAGTTCCTGTCCAGGCCTGTGCAGGTGACAATGGGGCGAGAAGGCCCCCCGCCCGCTGGCCCTCCCCACCCCTGCCGTCCCCAAGCAGACCCTGTAGGGCTGGGAGGTGTGGGCACCCCTCCCCCCACTCCCTCGCCTGACACCCATCCAGCCGACTGGAGCTGGGGCGAGACGGCAGAGAGCACCCCTCAGCTCTCCGCGTTCAGGGCGAGCAGACACAAATACCTGGTCAGAGCCCCAGACGGCCAGCCTGGGGGTGTCCTGGCCACGGTGCCCCGGCAGGTTTTAGGCTACAGCGGGAGGTGGGCCGGGGCTAGATGCGCCCACGTGCGGCAGAGGCCTTTGCCCCGCCCCCTCGGCCGGGGGAACTGGCCCGTCATGCCTGGTTCTGAACTCTGCGTCTCCGACAGTCTCCGGGAGCCCCCCGTGGGTCCCCTCACCTTGGCTTTGAGTGTACGGCCCACTGTGGGTTCAGAAGTGGGGAGCTGGTGGGGGTGGGAGCTAGGTGCCTCGAGGGCTGATGGCAGCCAGCTCTGTCCTCCCCCAGACTCTGCTCCCTGAAGTTTCCACTTAAACCCCTGGGAAGAAAACCAATTAGAGGTCTATTTGGTTTAAATAGAGTCCTATTCAAAAAATGCAAATGTGCACAGACTATTAACATCATCAGTCATTCACACATTAGTGCGAATAAATCCAGTGGCTTGTTCTATTCCGCTACCAAGGCAGCTCAGGTGCTGGTCTGGAGGGGTCTCTGCAAAGAGGTCAGCGAGTCCAGCAGGCCCAGCAGGCCCCCGGGGCCTGTGCCTCCCACTGCCCCTCCTGCCTCGCAGACACACAGGCCACTGTGGCGGGGCGAAGACCAGCCCTGACACGTGCTCTTTGCCTGGACTGGACTTCTGAGTAGCAAATGAGTTTTTGGAACCAAGTACCTATAGTTGGAGAACTTCCTGTTCACTTCTGGAAAGCACCTTCAAAATCCAAACACTTTCACAGAAGCAGCGTCCAAACAACATGGCTGCCACAGAACCTGAACGTGGCCTCAGTCCGTTTATGGGGACCCCTCTCCAGAAGGCACACTGCAGGCAGCAGGTGCAGGTGCAGATGCAGGCTCCGACACACGTGCGCACACGCACACACTCCACACATGCACACTCACATGTTCAAACACACATATACACGCACACATGCACCCATGTGCACACACTTACACACGTACCATGTGCACACACGTGCATGCATGTGCCCATGCACACACTCACACCTGCGTGCATGCACGCACCATGCATATGCATGCATATCACGCCTTGTGCACTCACCCCTGCACACGCACACTCACCGCAGGCTCTGCCCCGCCCTCGGCCCCCCCGCTAGGCCGTGCTCTGTCTAGGCCCCCTCTGTCCCGCCTTCATTCAGAGAGCCCTGGGAACTGAGAAGGCACTGACCTGTTTTCACTTTGATTTGATCGTGGATCTCGGATTTGTTTTTAGCCTCCATCCCTCTCAGCGAAGGTGCTTTACTAGAAGAAAGTTAATTGAGAGCGCAGAGTGGCGGCGGAGCGGTTCGCCCACGCGGGGCGGCGGCGTCTGCTTCCCCGCCTGCCGCTCGCCTCCTGCCCGAGCTTCCCGGCCTCGCGTGGCTGGAGCGTCCGCGCTGGTGAAGCTCGGGGAGGCGTCTCCACGCTGCTGTTTGCGGCAGATCTTCTGTCACTTCACAAGGAGCCTGGAGCAAGAGTCCAGGAAAAAAGAGCAAATAAAACCCCTGAAAAGAAGCATTGGGCCGTGAGTCCATTTGAGCTTTTCTTTCTAGAAGCCGAAGGCCACAGAGGCCACTGCCGTGTGGGCCGGGGCTAGGGCAGCCTTGCGACCCAGGAACCCCATTTTCTGTGTACCTGTCGGGTTAGTGCCCTGGGGCAGCCACAACAAATTATCGCAAGCTGGGGCTTAAGCAGCAGATTCTCGGCCCCTCACAGCTCTGGAGGCCAAGAGTCAGGTCCAGGTGGCACAGGGCCACACCCCTCCCCAGGCCCCAGACAGCAATTCCTGCCTCTTCCCGCTCCTGGGGTGCCACGGGTCCCTGGGCTGTGGCCCCATCACTCTAGTCTCTGCCTGTTTCACATGACCTCACCATGTCTGTGTCCTCAAATGTCCCCCTTCTTATAAGGACACAGCCACACGCGATTAGGGCCACCCTAACGGCCTCAACTCATCTTGGTCATCTGCGAAGACCCCACTCTCAAATGAGGCCCCACTCACAGGTATGAGACTTAGGGCTGCACTGTGTCTTCTGGGGGCACAATCCGACCCGTGACACCATGGTCCTTGTTGACCATGTTCCTCACGTTAAACGGGCCTTGTGGCATTTCCCACTCGGAGCGCGAGGGCTGAGGCTCAGCACTCCAAGGCCCTGTCCACACCCAGCCCAGTGGCCCCCACACCACACATCCCGCCCCGGTGCCCAGAGCAGCCCGGCCACTGTCTCAGGGTCCACGGGATTGCTGGGGAGTCTCCAGCATCAGGCTGCGCTGCCACCTGCTCTTAGAGTCTCCCCGCATAGTCGTAGCCCGCACCTCCCCACACAGCCCTGCAGGGAGGCGCCATGGTTGTCCCCACAATTACAGATGAGGAAGCTGAGGCTCAGGACACCCACTGCACATGCGTCGGGAAGACCAGCCAGACCCAGACAGGGCGAGACCCCTGAGAAGTCGCCCACTCCCAGAGGCCTCCCTCCCGAGCCAGCAGCACCTGCCTGTGGTGTCATCCCTGAGCAGAGGACTCCTGGAGCAAGGACACTGAACGCCAGGGCTACGTGGGCCCCAGACGGGCTGAGGTCCAAGTCGGCCGCGTTCCCCGTGTCCTACACGAGAGCCACCACGCGTCCTGTTTGCTCGCTGCGGTGGTCCTGCGGGGCTGTGGTCCAGCACCCTCGGGTCCCCACCTTGCGGGTGGTCAGCGGCATGCCAGCAGGGAGCCAAGCATGGAACGGACGCCGCTGGCACTTTCTCTCCCAAGGCCAGCAGTCCTGTCTCAGGACCCACGTGGGCTGGACACAGCGAGGTGGCCACACTCCAGCTGCGTTGACCACTCAGCTCCAGATGCCGGCGGCTGTGTGTGTGTGTCCACCAGTGGATGAGCAGAGGCCCCAGGTCCCTGTGGGTGGGGGCAGACCCCAGAGTGGCTAATGACTCTCAGAAACAGAGGCTTTGCCAAATGCCCGGCAAAGGCTGCGAACCACCCTCGCGAGCAAAGAGCCAGCGTCTGCGGTGTCCCCCGACCCCAAGGCCTGTACTCAGCTCACACCCTCCCGGGTTGCCACAGGGCAGCCCGCCAAGGGTGCCCCATGGGCCACACATCCATGGTCACACCCCAGAACAGTTCCGCTGGCTGGACAGGAAGTCTCCGATCAGTTACCTGGGGGACCCGCCCAGAGTGTGTCCAGTGCTGACAACAGGAAGAGAGCTAGCCTCCCTGAGGGGCGCGGCGATGGCACCGTGCACCTTCCCGTGCTCCCCGCACGCCCAGCCCCATGCCACCGAGTCGGACCCCTGTAGCTCCAGGTGCCGTGACTGTGGCTGACAGGCTCAGCGGTCAGGCCCTCCTGTGCTTCCAGCTCCTGAAATTCATCCAGCTGCTCTCGAAGCCACGTCCACTGACAGGCGCTGTGGTGACACCCCTGCCCCCGTGACGCCGGGGCGCCTCCCGCCTGCGCAGCCCAGTGTCCCCTGAGGTCCCTCAGCAGACAGAGTCCGGACAGGGCCCCCCATCCTCCGAGGTCCGGACAGGACTGCTCCCACAGGGCTCCAGGGAGCATGGCCCCAACAACCGGGAGAAATTCAAAGAAACACGGCCAACTTCCCGTCCCTGGTGGCACCAGAACACTCTCGAGGCTGCGCCTGTGAGCCCGCCCTGGCCCGGCAGGGCCCTGTTTGTTGGAGATGCACACGCTGCCTGAGGGAGCCCTCAGGCCACACGCATCCAGAATGTGCTGTGGCCACTGGACCCCGACCGGGCTCCAGGACACCCCCACGCCTTTGGCGGGAAAGCAGCACCGTCTGCGGAGGGCTGTGTCCTCCTCTCCCCACAGCTCCCAGCGTGTGCCCAGCTGGTGCCAGTTTAAAGGTACAGGTGCCTTTCGTGCATGGCCCCAACATTGTCCTGGCAAAGTGGCCTCCTTTCCAATAAAACAGTCCTATCTGACTGCGATTCCGTTCTTATAACCACAGGTACATCCCCATGGAACAGCCTCCAAGCATGGTGCTTGAAACAATCGTGGTGTTCGCACGACCTCGCATCTGCGTCCGCGGCAGTGACGGTGGGCGCTGCGTCTCCGCGGGGTCCCCGCGGCGGTGACGGTCGGCACACTATGTTCCCACATGGTCCCTAAGACATCTGAGTCCCCGTCTTCCCGGTCCGCATGGCTCCCGCTGCGCAGGGCTCTTGGCCTCCCCACGCCCGCTGCGGAGCTGCCGTGCCCCAGCGTTGGTCTGCCCCGTGTTCCTTGCACTCGACGTATAGGGTTCAGGAAAAAACTACTGTCCCCACGTCCAGAGTCAAGTGTCCTCACGTTGCCTTTATGAGGAACATGCTGTCTCTCCTTGTGAGCAGCCACAAGCACGAGCCACTCTGAGACGCTGAGACGCAGCCGATGGGCCAGGGGAGGGCGCTCTGCGTGGGGGCTGCCAGCCTCACTCCCGCAGAGACAGCACGTCCCTGCCTCACAGCCAGCCGCCAACGCCTCCCCCACCCCCCACCCCCGAGAGGCCTGGTGGCCCCGCTTGTCCCCCGTCTAGCAGGCCTGTCACCGCCTCCCCTTCACCTGTCCTGCAAACTCTGGGGTCCCGCTGGCTGAGAGTGAGCTCTGTTCTCCCGCCGCCCAATAGCTTCTGGACTTAATAGACTTGAAATCGGCTCATGACGATGCAGACACCAGACGCGGCTCAGAAGCCACACGAGACCCTGCTGGGGAGGGGAGCCAGCGCGGACAGACTGAAATTTACAGCGGCGACCTGGGCCTCGCCGCCCTGCGACAGACAGGGTGTCAAGTGAAGCGCTGCTGAGTCACCATTCGCTTGGCAAGGCCGGCAGGTCAGGAAACTCACAGAAGGCCAGACAGTAGGGTTCGTCTAGACGTTCTATTTCGGATTCTACCCTTGGCGTTTCCCTGGCAACCCTTGCAAACACCAATGTTTCAGCAATGTTATAAGGAGCACTGTTCCCTCCTGTGATCGGGGGAGCCGCTCGCTCAGCGTGGCCACTCCCTGCATCCCCCACCGAGTCGCGGGGGGCCTCAGCCTGGGAGCCGGAGGGAGGCCCTCGAGGCCCAAGCCTGCGGCCTGTCCTGGCAACACCGGCAGCTGGGAAGGACGCAGCGTGGGAGGAGGCCAGGCCTTGGGAAGCTCGTCCAAGGCCCACAGGCGGACCTGCCAAGAAGTGGAAGGGGCCGATTCCCCTCCGGGCCCGGGGGCTGGTGCATCGCCCATCCGTCATCGTTTCTCCTGGATCTGTAGCAGACTTTCTGAAGACTGAGGAGAGAAGCCACCACACGTGTGGCGAGGTGTCACGAGGTATCAACCGGTCCCCTTGTGAACTGGCGGAGCCGGGAGGGTGGATAGGATTCGGGGAAAGTGTGAGGTCCTACCAGGCCACTCACTCTCCCACGGAGATGGCCGTGAGTCTGAAACCACCCTTCCCAGTGGCTCTTGCTGACAGGAGGGCACCCGAGCAGACGGAGGTCGGGGTGCTGCCGAGCACCCCTGGAGCCCAGGCCGCCCGCCATGAGCATCCAGCCCACACGTCAGTGAGTCAGGCGAGACCTGCTCTGGAAATCAGGCCGTGAACGAGAACAGCGGCCAAGTGGGGCGGTCCCGAGGGCTGGCTTCGCGTCTGACGTCTTCGCTGTTGCCGCTTCTACTGCGGCCAGACGCCCCTGTCCTCCGCCCACTCGGCCGCTGTCCAAACGACCTGCTCCGGACACCTTCCCGCGAGGACGTCTGGCCGGGCACGCCACACCTGCCAGCTCGAGCGCCCGCACGGGTGGCCCTCGGGACGCGTGAGCGGGTCACGAGGAGCGGCTGGCAACGCGAGCGAAACCGCCGGGCTCTGGTCCCACCTCTCGCTGCCCCGAGGCGGGCCATCCGGGCCTGCGGGGCAGGGTTGTCCCCGCCCCTCGAGCCGAGCGCCCCCGCGCGTCTGCACCTGGCTTGGCAGGCGCGCCGCCGGGAGCCCCTCGACGCCGCCCCGCCCGCCGCCGGAAGCTCCGCAGGCTCCTCCGCCTGAGCTCTGCCTGGAGGGCCTGTCCGAGCCGGGCATTGTGCACGGGGGCCTCCGAGGGGGCCGGCGCGGGCACGGGGACAGCTGCGGGAACTTACCTGGCAAAACCTGAGCGCACAGGCTGGCAGCGTGTTCCAGCGCCGTGCGCGCCACCTCCCAGCCTAAGCGTCGAGCTCACCTGTAAACAGTCCTCGCTG
The DNA here is from genome assembly GCF_902729225.1 of Pteropus medius. NCBI lineage: Eukaryota > Metazoa > Chordata > Mammalia > Chiroptera > Pteropodidae > Pteropus > Pteropus medius. The sequence goes on along the minus strand of NW_024340849.1, from coordinate 337,960 downwards.
GTCACCGCGTCCTTGGAGGAGGCCGCCAGCTGCTGTTCCCAGGGAGGCCAGGGCTGGGCACAGGGCCACAGGCGACTAGACAGGGACACTGGAGGTGAGGCGGCCCGATGGAGGGGGGAGGTCGTGCAGGGGACACATGTCGTCGCCCGGCCCACCAGTCGGGCTGACCACAGCGCCCAGGTATGGCGAAGCCACAGGGCCTGCCCAGAGAGGCCCGGCCAGCATGACCACAGCCGGGACCACCGGCCGCACCCGCAGAAACCGAGGCCAGGACACCAGGCGCTTGCCGGCCATCTGGTGTCGGGCGACATTCAGGCCGGTGGGAGATGGTCTGCCCCTCACCGCAGTGTCGTCCGGAGCTGAAAGGCTTCGAGAGCATGGCAGACGCACAGCGGCTCGCTCACCTCCTCTCCTGTAACTGGACGCTGGCCCGTCACCTAGGGAGGGCGGGAACCTGCCCAATGCATTCGCATGGTGCCTGTGAATGGACAGTCGGGTGTCAGCTTGAGCTCCATGAGGACGGCCTGGGGCCAGGCACGCGGGGTGGCCGGAAGGGGTCAAAGGACAACCCTTCCAATTGCCAGATCATTTAACTCAGTCTGTAAAGCTGGGACTCCCACAGCAAAGGTGACCAGATCCATTCCAGCAAGGAAGGGGCCGAGAGAGAGCAACTGATGCCGCCGAGCTGTGTCCGCTGCGACCTCCTCTGCCGGCAGGGACACAGTCATTCAGGAGCCTGGTTCCTTGCTGGAGGCGAGGAGAGGGCTCCGTCCCTGGGCGGAAGTCGATTTTAACACCAGGCAGCTGCCCTGCTCCTTCTCACCAATTTGCTTAAAAAAAGCCACTGTTGAGAGGCGGCAGCTGCTCTCAGCCGCCCCACCCCCGGCCGCGTGGCAAGCTGGCACACCTGAGGTGACAGGGCTTCCGGCCTCCTTGGGCCAGGGGTGCGGGGGGGGGGGGGGGGGGGTGCGGAAAGGGGAGAGTCGGGGGACAAGGCCCTTGGTGGCGGGACTCCCAACTCCCAACCAGTGGGCCATTCCCTCCTGCCCCACCCTCCCCGCGAGCAGAGCAGCCCCAGCTCCTGCCTCCAGGGGGCGCCAGGGAGCTACCGGGTTTGCATTATTTTGTCGTTTTAACCGCTAGAGAATTTCTGAGGTGAAACTGGAAGGTGCAGTAGCCCGAGTGGACCCCGCACAATCCCTGAATGTCCCCTGCAACGAAGCAGCCAGGAGAAAGCCATGGAGAGATTGGCCAGGAATGTGGGCCTCGCGAAGGCGACGTCTTGTTTGCATGTTGCATTATTCCATAAGAGCTTCATTAGAGCAATTATATTTTAATAAGTGTGGCTAAGCGTATAGGTGGCACTGCATTTCATAATAGAACTTATATGCCACAGCAATTAGCAGCCGGAAAATGAGCAGGACAGAGCCGGCCGCTGGGCGTGCGTAATGCTCTCATTAAGGAGCCACAAGCAATCTATTAATCGAAACACCCAGCAGCATGTACGCACGCCTCGCCTCAAAGTCGGTGCTATGAAGTCACCTCCAGTAAACAAAATGCAATGCAGGAGGCAGCATGTCAGTGTGTGACTTAGGGTGTAAACTGAACACCTTTGTGTGATTAGGGCCCTAATTAACCACCAGGAGAAAAGTGTCACAATACCAACAGCCCCACGCAAGGCTGGCCCCGGAGCGCCCGGCCCACGGCGCCTGCGCAGGACGGTCTGCCTGTCCGGGGCCTTAGTCCCGCCGGGTTCACCCTGACCCCACAGCCAGCCTCGGCCCCTAGGAGAATGGCAAGTGGCTGGCAGGAGGGGTGTCAGGGAAAACATCCCGGGCCTTTAAGACAAAAACGTTAACTCCCTGGACCTTCCCCAAATGCAAGTGAAACTGAGCAATTCAAATCCAGTGCAGCGCCTGGAAGGTAATCTAATCTGCCCTCAACCTTCCCCAGAAGAGGAGGCGTGTGGTCTCCGGAGAAGCCGAGGACAGACCGGTGGCTGCCAGAGGGGCGGGGGCTGGTGAATCGGGCGAAGGCGCCGAGCAGGACAGTCTCCCCGGACAGGAAGAGCCGTCGGATACGAGGAGCGGTCCCAGCGCCCCACGCGGGCGCTTCCGCTCCGACCCGCGAACCGGCTGATGGGCGCCCATTACTTTGCAGTCTTAGAAATACTTTGGCCCCAGTACGATTATTTTAAGATACATAAATTTACAGTACAGCTTCTCAATACAAAAGATTACAAAATTGGCTTGAGGTCGAAAGCTGGGGCTGACGGGAGGGCAGCCTTCCCCGTGGGGAGGAGGGGCCTCGCCATCCAGGTCGGAAAGGCCCAGCTGCGCCCGCTCTGAAAGCGGCCCCTGCGCAGCCTCGCCAGCCCAAGGCTGTCGTTGCCTCGTCTAGTCAAAGGCCCAGTGACCCCCTCTGAATTACACGGCAGTGGCTCCTTGCCATTTTGTCACCCTCCCATTGACTGTATTTTCTTTACTGTTAACGCTCCTTCTTGGAACCAGGCGGGCAGTCTGAGTGCCTGGTAGGAGAACACGCCGGAGCCCCAGCGAGAGGGCCCTCCCGCCCGCAGGCCCACCCTCTCCCTCTGCGCCTCTGCCAGGGCCCCCGGTCCGCTGCAGGGAGACGGCTGTCAATGCACAGTGTCAAACACGTAGGGTGATGGCCATCGGGCCCCAGACTGAAACAGACGTGGAGGTACTTCCTTAAAAACGTGTGCTTCTACAGTCACGTGACACACCCATGCCCAGTGGCAGTTCTGGTGAGTCCCACATCGGACATGGGTGCGTGTGAACAGGACTTGGGACGTCTGTGCGACCGTGGTGTGACGTGAAACCACAACTGCTGACAAGCACGGGCCGTGACCCCACATCACGGCGCTGGGGAAACAGCTGGCCCCACTGCCCCGAGCCCCGTGCCACCCGGCCTCCTCCAGGGGAGTCCGGGGGCCTTCTACACCCGAACGCTCAGCAGGGCACCATGGCCCTGGGTCCCCCATACACAGTCATGTGCGCCCTGCCCAGCCCAAGCAGCCCAACGGCAGGGCCTGCCAGGCCAGGGCAGCTGAAGGATGCTGGGACCCTGACCCTAACCCCAGGGCCCTCAACAACCCCAGCCCACCCCCGCCCTCGCTCAGACAGAGAGGGCCCCAGCAGGAGCCCTGGTGCGCACACAAAGTCCCCAGGCGAGGCGCCCAGGCCCGCCCCTTCCTGTGGCGAGGCAGGGAGCAGGGCTGCGCACAGCAGAGGACAGACCTGAGGTCTCAACATGTCGCGGGGCCGGCCACCCTGACTGTCTGGCCTGGCTCCCACCCGCCACAGCCCCCAGGCGGCGGGCTTTCTTCCAAGTGCCCAGGCCCGGGCCTGCGAGCTCGGGTCCCCGCCCACACCACCTTGTTTCATTAGAGCTCCCCCCAGATGGGCCTCGGGAAGAGGACTGGGCTGGGCGTGGCATTGAGGGCCCCGCATCCCTGGGAACCCTGCCCTGGGTACAGTGGACAGCTGGCCACCCCACAGCCCTCGGGTCTCCGGGCCCCAGTGTCACGGCTGCCACCTCGCCTCCGGGAGGCTGAGTGCAGCCTGAGCTCAGGTGCTGCCCCCACACTGGGCCCTGACAGAGCCCCAGCTCATTCTCCACGTCTGGAGCCAGAGTCTGGGCCAGGGCGTCCCAAGGCTGTGCCCCTAGAGGGTCTGCTGGAAGCCATCTCTGCCTCTTCTGGTCTCTGCTGGTGCCGGCAGCCCCGGCTTGTGGCCCCGTCAGCCCAGTCGCTCCGTCCTGTGGTCTCCCCTGGGCCCTCGCATTCCAGGGGCAGAGCTGTAGGACTGGGGCCCACCCGCTCCAGAGCGACCTCCCCTGAACTACATCTGCCAAGACCTCGTTTCCAAACAAGGTCCTGTGGACACGAGCTTGGGTGTCCCTGCTCAGCCCGAAGCAGCAGGACCTGCAGCTGGCCCACTGCTGCCCTCACCACGCCCCCTGCCCCGAGGGCCCACGGCGTTCTGCACAGGTCTTACTCAGGGGTCCCGGGGCCCCAGGGACCTGGGCACTGGGCACTGGATCCAGCTGGGGCTCTTATGAGGATGCTGTCTACAGAAGGGCCACTCTGAACCCCAATTCTGAGCTACAAATACCCGAGACATCCCCGCCCACAGCTGGACGGCGCCCTCTCCAGCCTTGCTTCCCGGAGCCCCCAGCTGACCGCAGGCTGCGGGGCACTCCCACCAACAGACGAGGGCAGGGCGCGGTCTGCACTGCACGCAGCAGACCAGAGCCCCACGGTGCGTGCGGGCAGCACTCACCTGGAAGGTGGCGCGGGCACCAGGCTGCACGAGGGAGCAGTCTCCTCTGCGTCTGGACGCCCCAAGCCCTGGCCCAAACCGCAGCCGGCTGCACCCCAAAGGTCAGCATGAGGGTGCAGCCACACGGCACCCTCGAGGGGCCCAGCTGTGTCCTGCAGTGGAAGCCAAAGGTTTTCAGAGAGACAACGTGGTGACCGTGTGAGACCGGCGAGACGGGGGAGGCCTGTCACGCACGCCAGGACCCTCTTCCGGCGGCAGCCACCCCGTCGCTGGGTCCACGGGTGTGGGCTCAGGGTCTGGAGGCTGATGCCTGTGCCCGGTCCCCAAGCCTGTATGGACGATGGGCTCCTTCCCCAGGCCACGCCTGAGACCAGGAGAGCTGCCAAATCGCTGCGGCCTCACAACTCCATGCCCTCTGGGAAGGGGCGACCGGCCCTCGGTCTGCAGCAGCCGCTGCACAGACCCAAACTGTCCGCATCCAAGCCTGGCCCTGGGTCTCTGCTGAGGCCAGGTCCGCAGGGCATGGGCACCCCTGTGCTGCCAGCTCTGACCACGTGAGGACACACGGGGCAGGGTGGAGCGGACCGCACGGCCCCAGGGGAGGAGGCCAGAGGCCTCCCTGTGTGGCCCGCCCTCCCCTGCACCTGGGGAATCACTAAAAGGCTCTTCCGACCCCGGCAGAGAGACCACACGTATCCCTGGGCAGGGCTAATGGCCCAGGGGGTGTGGCAGGAAGCCGCCTGCCCACCATGGGCTCCCGGGTTTCGGGCCTGCGCCAGTCAAGCACCCGCTCAGTAAGGTGCCCCCCTCCCGCCCCCATCAGCGCCACCGGCCACTCAGCAACAGGACGGGAGGATTTTCTTTTCAAACCTAGCGGAAGGAGGAGATATTCCCTCCTGCTCCACCGTTACCCAGACGCGCCTGCGAAGTGCTGGGTGCACTTCGACGACACGTGCTCGTGCCCCACGGTGTGGCCACGGCCGTGTGGCACCGTCGACCCTGCTACGGACACTGTGCCGGACCCGCGCTCCCCTCGGAGTTCCTGACTGTTCCCCAACGTCGTCTTCTTGTCCCAGGATCCCGTCCAGGATCCCGCATGACGTTTAATGTCACATCCCCTCAGGCTCCTCGGGGCTGTGACAGCTTCTCAGACTCCTGCTGGTTTTGACAACCTGACAGTTTCGAGGATGGTCACATATCCAGACCACATCTGTCACTGCCAGTCATCACTGGTGACCTTCGCCTTGATTACCTGGTGACGCTGGAGAGGGGACCTCGGTCATGAGACAACTGGGAGCCGAGGGGCTCCTCTCAGTGCCCCCCCAGGGCTCGTCCTAGAGGAGGACACCCCTGCAATGGTGCCTGGTGGCCACCGGCTTCAGGACCGGGGGCCCACGGGAGCCACAGAAGTTCACGAAGGGTCAGTGCATGTCCGCTGGGTGTCCAGGACAGCCGTGGGTGGGCGGCCGTAATCTCCCACCCGCCTGACCGCACCATCGCACGCTAGGAGCCACTCTCCCTTAATTAAGCCGAGGCCCAGAGCCTTTGGCCACGCAACCTTACGGAAGCATGATCTTTCCAAATTAGCTTTGAGTCTAAGAATAATGAGACGGCAAGAGTCGTGTTAATTAACTTACAGCGAGCTCTGGGAACTCGCTGGCGGGTGGTTTTATTTGCTTCAAAGGGCACCCGCAGTTATTAAGCAGAGGACATTCCAGGCCCTGCTGGGCACCTCAGGTCTCGTAGCTCAGCACTGAGAGGGACGGGGGCTCGGGGACATGCGGGCTGTGCCCCGTGTTTCCCCGTGTCCGCTCCGACAGTCTGGAACGACACATAGTGTTTCTCCCACACACAGGCTCCCAACATTTGTTTAAGTAACAAAACAAGTGAAAATGGGGCCACATCACGGTGAGGCCAAGCTGCCGCCCGGGGGGACCGCCGCTCACGCCCCATGCCGCGGAGCTTGGGGATGCTCAGACAAGACAAAACGACCTTGGAGCTGGGCCTGCACAGCCTGCGTCCCAGAGGACTGTTTGCAAGGATGAGGGGAAAGCGGATGCCATGACCGCCAGGCTAGGACCACGGGACTGAAAACTAGCACCGTCGTTTAGAATTAGTGTCACTGTGTTGCATTATCTGTACCGAGAGAAACGCCCTCCTTCGAAGGATGTCATCGTCCCCGTCCCCCCTCTCAGAACATCCCTCCCCTCTGTGCCCTCACGGGGACATTGCTGGAGCTTCTGCCTGAAGTAATGATTCCCAAACAGCTATTCTCATTAGCCTCAAAAAAACACTTGTTGCCTCTGACTTTAAAAGGCCTTTTATTTTTACGTTGACATGTTGGCAACTATGAAGGGACCTAAAGTGGCCTTACCTTCAGGATCCGGTGTCCCCTGGAACGAGGCATGGCACCTAAAGAGCCCCTTTGATGCTTCTGTGGACCGCTGTCCCCTCTCATGTCATGCACCTCCTTGTTTGAGGTCAAAGGGCCTTTTCCTAAGATCTGGGCCGGGGGGTCCTCCGAGGGGGACAACTGCCCCAATGCTGGCGGGATGTCACGGGAACATCCAATGGCTGAGCCCTCGTGTAACTGCAATTCCACAGGTAAATGGAAGCTTCTAAGAGACAAAATAACGTCTCAATGAACCCTAAAAGAAACTCTGGCCATTTGAGCATGTGCTTTAAAATTTCTTTCTGTTCGTTTTAGCTCAAACCCGACAAGATATTTCAAAGAATCTAATAACTCTATGTTCAGAGATTTGGCAAAATTAGAAGTCTAATAGGATTTTCAAAGCCTCAGTAGCTTTCAAGGTTTTTCTCCCAATAACAGAAATGTAAACACAGCCCACAGCTGCCTAAGACTAAACAAACCAAAGTAAAAAGAAAAAAATGGGAGGAGAAAGGCCTTTTGACTCTTTGTTCCCAAAGGCACGTGCCAAAGGGCTGCACGGGACCCACTTCCGCTGTGCTCGCCTGGGCCCGGGCCCGGGGCTGGGGCTGGGGCGTCGCTCCATCCACTCCACCCGGCGAGAGCCGGTGCAGCGACTATGCCTGAAGTGAAGGCTGCGCAGGGACCGGGCTCCTGGGGCTGCAGGGCACCGAGGGCGGGGGTCCCAGGGACAAGGGTCAGGGGAGCGGAAGTCAGGGATGGGTGTGGGAGGCTGCCCTGAGCAGAGGCCCGTGGCCCACGGTCCCAGCCTGTGGGGACAGTGTGTTCTCGTTCTGGCATGTCTGTGGTGTGCCGGCCGCATGGTCGGTGGAGGCCTTGACCGGAGGCCTGGTCCACTCACGCTCACAGGCTCTGAGGTGGCCGGGCCTCTCAGGCAGAACTGCCAAAGATGACTGCGCCTCCCGTGGTCCGTGCCTGACCCCGTGGAGATGACGCTCAGGTGGTCACAGGGAGAGACCCCCAGAGGGGAGAGCGGACTGGGGTGGGGGAGAGAGGGTCCCGCCCCCTCTGTGGGCAGGGCTTCTTCGGGAGGTGAGGCCGTGTGTCGCTCCCGGGGAGGCTGTGCCCAGGTCTCCAGAAATGGCCGGACCCTGGTGCTCAGACCCGGCGAGGGGACGGCAGAGCCTCCTGCCCTCCAGGGGCCATGCGGCTGGAACTATGAGAACCCGCAGCGCCCGAGACGGGGCTCTGCACTCACTCCCTCCCTCGCTGGGCGGGCTCTGCGAGGGGAGTTTAGCTTGGTCCATGCGCCCAGGTGAGCAGAGGGAGAGTCTGCTCGTGTGAACCTGGGACCACAGGGGTGGGGTGGCCGCGAGGCCCCGGGAGGGGAGGAGCCCCTGGAGCCCCACGGGGCCTTCGCACGCGACCCCGTCTCCTCCCTCGTACCCCTCCCTCTCTCTGGTCCAGCCCCACGCGTCACTCTGAGAATTCGCCCTTTAGGCTCCATCCTGTCCCCCGGTGCCTGCCCTCATGTGACCCAGACTCTTCGGTCTGACTCCCCAGCCCTCCCCCGCTCCCCACACCAAGCCAGGCGCCTGACCCCACTCGGCCTGTCTCGTCGAGCCCCAGAGCGCCAGGCCCCATCTGCTGGCCCCACAACTGCCTGAGCATCCGGCCTGTCCCTCTGCCTCACCTGAGGGTCCCCCCTGGTGGAACCACTGGCCCCTTCATGGCCTAGAGCGTAGGACCCGTGTGTTTTCTCCGCAAGGCACCACGCAGCCTCCTTGAGCTCGGGGACACGAGATGGCACGCCGGCACTGCGCTTGGGGACGTTTTAAGCAGCAAAATCACCAACACAAGCACAAAACCACGAAGAACCCAGCCCTGAACAGACAGGCGCGGCTCATCAGCCACGCGGACTGTGCCCCCCGCCCGGGGCTGTGCCAAGCTTCCTCTGGTGACTTTTCTGGGCTTGTGATGATTTCAGGGTGCTTCATTTTCTCATGTTAAAGGTGTAGAAATGACGACACCCACCCAGAATTCATTTCTCTTTAAGAATCTAGAGTTAGGATGCTTTTTCTGCATTTCCCACATTTCCTGCAGTGGAGACGTACTGCCATTCACATGCGGGTCGAAACACGTTTTTTAAGGGAAGAATGAGAAGCCAGAGGCCAGAGGAAGACTCGCGGCAGAGGAGGCCGCCGCACCACCGCCCAGGAGGCGGGGACCGTGTCCGGGACCCACAGCGGGCTGATCGGCGACAGGAGCTGGGGGAGCACGTCCCCCCGTCCGCCTCACCGCAGAGAGGAGGGAGGACAGACCAGCCCACGCTAGGGTCCTCAGGGCCTGGCGCCTCCTGGTTCCCCGGGGGACCCGGCCGTCACCTACTTGCTGAGCATGGAACCCAGGCCTGGCAAAGCGTCATGGAAACGCCAGCATGGCTGCTTCCTGTCCAGGAGCGGGGCTCCTCGGGACACGGGCCCTCGGATGGCAGGCATGGCGTGGGCCCTCCACTCCGGAGGGCGTCCTGGACGCAGGAAAGCACGGCTGCAGCCACGACCCTCCCGCTTTCCCCCTGGCACGTTTGGCGAGCCTCACATCACACACCCAACGCGTGCCTTCCGAAGGGGACCCAGACAGACAGGCGGTGTGACGACAGGGGACGACGGGCCCCCCTCGTCACACTGCCTGTCTGTCTGGGTCCCCAGCTGCTGGGCCCGCTGGGCGGCGAGCAGCGTCTTCCCCGTCTGTGCCCTCCTGTCTCCCGCTGGTTCCCCTGTGCCACCACGACTAGGTGACGCCAATGCCCGGGCCTGGTGGCGCACAGACCCAAAGGGAGCAGGGGGTCCGCTGTCCTTTCTCGGGGCCCCGCCGCCCCTCGCACGCCATCAGCGCAGCCCTAAGTCGCGCTACGTAAATGTGTGCATGGATAACTTGACCGGATAATGGTACGTTTGTAAAATAACAACACCAGGGCTAAAATGATGATTTTAGACACTGATTTTGAAAGTAGGTGGGTCCGTTGGCATTAAATTTTGATGGGGGGAGAGACGCCATGAGAGGTCGCTTGGTCTTTCTGAAAGAGGAATAATTTTCCAAATGGATCAAGATGAATAATTTAGCATCGACGCCCTCTACCCCAACAGGAAGGCTTGCTCACTGCACTCGCCTCTCCTTTTGAGGGCAAAGTTTCAGTGCAGACATTGAGATGACACACCACAGGGGTCAGAGGGCACAAGGAAAACTGGGAGTCGATCCTATGGGTGCAGACCCTGTCTGGAAGCCAAGGGCACGCCAGCTGACCTCCAGAGCCCCCCCGCCCCGGTTCCTCCCTGCCACCCTGCTGTCACACTCGAGGGCCAAGTGTGTTCTTTAAAAGGGTGGGCACAGTGGTTACGAAGGGCTCCGTGTCACCGAATATAACCCATTATTCAGATGATTGACTCGTGCACCCTCTTGGGACTTCCCAGTGACACCCTGCAGAAGGGGCCATGGGAGAAAGCCAACTCGCCGAAGCATGAGTCAAAGTCCAAGTACCACTACAGCAAGCACTGAGAAAGGCAAGGCCTTGGTTTCTAGAATTCTCTAGAACATTCTAGAACTACTCATCAGAGAGGAGAAAGGGTTTCCTATGCCCCTGCCTTGCCTTTGTCAGAAGGCGTTGGCTTGGAGGCGAGACCACTGCCCAAGGCCGAGAGGACCTTAAGGAGCAGGGAGTTCAGACCATCATTTTACACTGCCAGACGCAGTGTTCTCGGGACAGGCTGGTCCCAGCAACACGTGACACTTGAGCAGTCTGAGCCAGCCCCCTAGCCCCTGGTACTGCCCAGCACACCATCCCTGTGCCATCGGTGGCTCTGGTTACAGACAGAGCTGCTCTTCTCAGACGGCCCCTCCCGATCTGGCCTCTGGTGGCCGGATGGAGACACCATCACTCTCTAGCCCAGGCACTGTCAGAAACCCCCTGGTGATGGCAAGCGGGACTAGCCTCAGGACGAGGTAGAAGAGGAAGATTTAAAACACAAGCAAGTGTTCAGTAATGTCACTGAGCTGCTGGGTCAAACCATCCTTGAGGCCAATCCCCCCGGACCTGTCAGCTACAGGGACCGATAAATCCCCTTTATCATGTTAGTGTGTAAGTGGGTTTAAACTGACAGCAACCTGCCTAATGTATGTAGGTGGGTATACGCCAAAAGGTAGAGTTTTTTTCACATAGGCCAAATGAAGCGCTAAACGGTGTAATGTAAGGCAGCCATCCTCGACCTCGTCGGCACCAGGGACCCGTGCTCCCGTGAGAATCTAACACAACACCTGACGATCTGAGGCGGAGCTGAGGCGGTGATGCTGGCGCTGGGGAGCGGCTGCAGACACAGAGGAAGCTTCGCTCCCTGGCCCGCCGCTCGTCTCCTGCTGCGCCCGGTTCCTGGCAGGCCACAGACGGGTACGGGTCCACGGCCTGGGGGTGGGGACCCCTCAGGTAAGGGAAGTTCTTCCCCGCATCACGTGAGGATTTGCTGCCACAGAGTCTCAGGGTGGCTCTTAGCTGCTGCCCCTGCTACACTTCACCCCCTTTTCCGGGGACAGCGTGCTGACTTCAGGACTATATATCTGTCACAGGAAAGCCAGTTTGGTGAGATCTCTTTCTAAAGCCTAACTCTCTGTATTAAAGAGAATATTTAGAATAATAAGAACGTTATGCTTTTGAGAGCAAAGTTGCCCCAGCTTCCGTTCAAGAGGCCAGCAACGCGTGCTGTACGCTTTCGCCCACCCCTTGCGAAGGGCCTTCGGTTCAAGTGCAGAGCTAGAGGGAGGGGCCGAGGACGCAGTGGGACTTTCCCACATGAGTGCCCCATCTGCAGCGCTGACATGTCTCACCAGCAGAGAGCTATTTCTGGGGAAAAGCAGAAACAATAAACTGGCCGAAAATACTCATGATCGATCCAGGCTTCCTCTTTCAGAGAAAACCCGGAAGTCTCCCTTCCGTATTCTTGTGGAAAGTCGCCTGGTGTGGGGACACGAGGCCCGGTGACTGCGGAGCAGGCACCCTTGAGCCCCTGCTGTCTGCTGACTCACAGGCTGGGCCCTGCTGACCAGTGACTCCCCGTCGCGTCCACTGGCCCAGCACAGGTGCTGTGCAGTCACCGATGGCAGACACTGACTAACACTGGAGAGGTCCCTCCCTTTGCATTTGGACTTCAGAAATTCCTGTTCCTTCTTGGAAAAGTACAAGAAAAGCCAAGCAAGATAAAACAAAAAACCTCGTTACGGGAAGGATTTGTGCTACCAGCACATTCGAAGATTGGCAAAGACACAACCACTGGCAGAGCAAGGGGCCGGCTCGGGGACGGAGAGGCGAGGGGCGGGCGGGAGGCCCCGAGCAGACCTGAGGATGCTATGGGCGCACAGACGTCGCTCAGGCCGTGTTCCAAGCCATCGGCAACGGACAGGGTCTTCAGTGAACGGTATCGGGACCTTTTTGAAAAACTAATCGAGAACACAGCACTGGGCTATAGAAATTCCAACCAGATTAGAGCCCCGTGCTCCGGGGCTGTCGGACGCAGACTCGGCCCCACCACGCCAGTGCCCACTGGGCACGCGTGCTTTGCTCCTGGCTCACCCACCAGGCTCCAGACGAGGACCTAGAGATGCTGGGTTGTCAGGTGCTGACACTGAGCCGGGCCGCCCCCTGCCCTGCAGGTCGCTCCTGGTGGCACATGCCGGCAGCTCTGCATGTTCCCAGGCCTGGCCCGCTAGAAAGGTCTCACCTTTTGTCTGGTCTAAGAGACATACTGTCAACCCAGAAGCCTTGGGCTCTGCAAGGAACTAACACCGGCCTGAGTCCTCTGTCCCTATGGGGACGCCTTCCTGTGTGGGCTCTGGGGTTAGGTGTGGTCAGCTGACTGGAGCCCCCAGCCCCCATCTGCTGGGCGTCATGAGGACGGGTCTGCTCTGCGTGTGACGTCAGTGAAGTGGGGATGAGGAGAGTTGTTCTCCTCCCTCAGGTGCACACTGGGGGCTGCCAGCCCCCTCCCGGCCAATCTGACAGCCACGCCTGGGCTGCGCGCCTCCCTCCCACCTCCCCCTGGGACCTCGGCTCCACTTCCTGTCCCCGGCCACGGTCGTTCGTGTGCTCTATCCCCAACACTTTCTGGACTCAGGCCAGACTGAAATCAATTAACAGGCTAAGCCCTTAAATACGGGCAATCCCACCTTCCTGAAGTCATCCCCAGGGGGGCGAGCCCCACACACAGAGGTGGGGAGAGGCTCAGTAACGTTCTTACAAGTATGGGTGGCTCTGGTTCTGTTTGTTGCCTCCAGGATATACGCAGAGTCTCTGAAACGTATCAATAGACAGAGGTTCGGATGCAACAGCTGGCACCTATTAGCGCCCACGGTGTCCCCCGGGAGGGAGCTGTCACCCCAGAGCTAAGTATAACTGCATCACATTTTGCGGCCACAGCCATCAGGAAGTCACTGGAGTTTTCCACCCACTTTCGGAATCTGCACTCGGGAGAAGCCTGTGTTTAAAGGCTCCTGACAGACAGATGGCAGCGGCATGTCCACCCGGCCGGAGCCGGCCGCACGGCCCAGCGGGTCCAGCTCCAGCCATCTGGCTGCGCGGAGGCGGCTCCAGGAACCTAGAGGAGGCGACGAGCACCGGGCGGGCACAGCGGCCGCCCAGCTGGCACTCACCTCCAACCCCCAGTGAGCAGGTGGCGGTCTTCCCGCTAAATTCCAAATGCCAAATGGAGCTTTGACCGTCTGTCCTCTGCCTGGAGGTCACCGTCGGGGTGGGGCGCGTGCTGACAGGGCACCAGCACGGAAAGCAGGGGACCGAGTGCGAGCAACCCGTCCGGGGAGGGGCCCCCGGGGGACCTGGTGGAGTGGAGGAGACAGACGTGGCTGAAGGCCGGCCGGCCAGCCAGGGGACAGACACCTCTGCGATGCCGGGGGAGTAACTCTGCGCTCACACTCGGACGTCTGGGCCCGAGAATGGACTCCGGCAAAGGCTGGATGGACAGAGACCTGCTCGAGCCAGGCCTGGGGTCAGCCTGGACCTGGGGTCACGGTGGCCATGGAGGAGCCCAGGACGGTAAGGACTAGCTGCACCGGACGCTTCCCGAGACCCCTCTCCAAGCTGGAAAAGTCCACGTGGCCCAGCATCCCCTGGGTGCAGTGCACAGCGCGCTCCCCATCGCGAGCCTGGACCAAACGGCGTCTGGGCACGAAGGGGAGAAAGAGCCTGAGACGCCATGTGCTTGCCCGGCCGACTTCGTCGCTGCCCGGAGATGCCAGGGGACGGGGCGCGGCCAGGTGGCCACCCAGCAGGAGGGGCTGCCTAGGAACAGCCACCTGGCCCTATGGCCAAGGGCTCCCATGTTCTCTGGCAGGACCGAGGTCCACCCTAGTCACTGTGACATTGCCAAAGGCCAGGGAGGGGCTTGGAGAGAGGGTCTCACAGAGGACCCAGGGGTCTCCGGCTCCCGTCCGATCAGAGCGAACCGCGTTGGCACCACCTCCCAGGGTCTGCAGAGGCACCGGGAAAGCCTGACTTCTGAGCGATGGTTTCTGAATTTGGAGGGTTCTTGAGAGGCTTCTGAGGGTGGGCTCCCCAAACCTCCTCCTCCCCTCTGAGCCGTGCTCAGACGCACACAGACGGGGGCCGCAGGCTGTGGGCTGGTACCGAACCTGTGGGAAGAAGTCCGGCGCGCCTCTGCCCCCCTCGCTGGCGTCTGCACCCAGGTGACACTTGCCAACGTTTGGTCTCCGTCGGAAGGAACCCTGACCTGAAAATGCAGAGGCGCAGCCGTGCCGGTGAAAGCTCTCGGCTGGCAGCACTCGAGATCTTTGGCGTAAGGAAAGACGCTTCATTTTGCTTCAGCAGCCGCAAGGTCTCCCAGGCTATTGTGCCTTCTGAACCCCAAACCCAGGGCCCTGGGCCCAGGAGGACGCCCCCACAGGATGCCTCGTGTGAAAGGGCCGCCGCCCTGGGGCTGCCCGAGTCTCGAGGATGGGCCCATCGCTCACACGTGGCTGTCGCCGGGCACCCACCGGCGTCTCCGAGAGGGGAGGGGCCTTGGACCACGAGAGCGGTCCGAGAGCGACAGCACCTGAAACATGTTCTGAGTGATGGGGTCGCCGCACCACCACGGGGCGGAAAGAACAGAAAAGGGTCACCGAGTCAGCAGCGCCCTGCAGCGCGTCCCACGGGCCGTGTGGCCACCTGCGCCTGTTCAGGGGTCTCTGCTGTGCGGGCGCACACCGGGGGGCAGCTCTGTGCCCGCTCCCAGGAAGCACCAGCTCCACACATGGCCGTCCTCGGTGGGCCCTCTAGAAGAATCCAAACAAAACCCACGTCGCGTCTCTGTCTTTTGACGGCAGAGAACCAAGGCCCCTCTGGAGAAACGGGCGCCGGTCACCAGCC
Organism: Pteropus medius; assembly: GCF_902729225.1. Taxonomy (NCBI): domain Eukaryota; kingdom Metazoa; phylum Chordata; class Mammalia; order Chiroptera; family Pteropodidae; genus Pteropus; species Pteropus medius. The sequence goes on along the minus strand of NW_024340849.1, from coordinate 322,842 downwards.
CACGCGGGGACAGCAGCAGGGACGCCCTGGGCCCCGCATGGAGCCTCGGGGCAGGCCGGTCCTTCCTGTGCCGGCGCCTCCCTCCCTGTGTTTCTGAATTATGGTAAAATATGCAACTCAAATGGACCATCTCAGCCATTTTTCACTGCAGCTCCGTGGCATTAAGTGCACTCAGTGTGGTGCAGCCACACCGCTGCCATCTCCAAGGCTCCTGCCCTCTGCCACTGTCCCCAACATAGGAAGCCCCCCCTCCCCCGGCACCTCCATCTCTCCCTTCCGTGTCTAGAACGTGAGTCCTCCAGGGACCGCGTCTGGGTGGAATCACACAGCATTTGTCCTTGGCGCCGGGCTGATTTCACTGAGCAGGGTCCTCACGGTGCCCCCACACTGCAGCCTGTGTCAGGGTCCCCTAGCTGTCAGGACAGTGGCCAGTCCTCCACTGTCTGGCTGGATCACATCTTCCTTGTCCACTCGCCCGTCAGGGGACACCTGGGTTGCGCCCCTCTTTTGGCTGTCGGTGACGAAGCTGCGGGGACGTGCGCACGAATATCTTTTTGAGACGCCGCTTTCCATTCTCTGGGATACGCACCGGCCTTTGCCGTGCCGTACAGGACGCCACCTTTCTCTGAGCCACTTTGTACACAAGTTTGTAGAATTTAACTCACTCATTTGAGATATTCCTGCAATTACTCTTTTTGACAAGGTTTGTGTGAATAAATGTCTGAGATGGGAGACCAGGGAGGGGGAGGGGGCGAGAAGGGCGGGGCCGGGCGGGGCCGGGCAGCCTGGCGGTCCTCCCTGGCATCCCAGACCCACGCGCTGTCCGGTTTTGCTTCTCCTGCGCTGAGTCCGGTCTGCCCTCGGGCTGCCCTCCCCCACGCAGCCTTCACGGCGCCCCTGCCCGCCATAAGCAGGAAGTTGCCCTGTGTGGCCCTGGGCCCTGTCCTTGAGTCTCGTAGACACTGCCTAAGCTTGGGCTCCAGGTTTCCTCCGTAACGACCGATTACAGCCTGGTTGCTGCCGAGATCTGAAAATGGCAGACTGTGTAAGAGCCTAACTGAGGCACTTTTGAATCACTTCGGCGGCCGTCACCCTTTGGGACACCTTCTAAAACCTTCGCCTTGTGCCCGCCAGTTCTGCTGTCACCCCAGACCTGCCACCTTCAGTTCTGATGGTTTGCCCACTTCCGGTCGGTGTGACAGGCCTTAATCAGGCCCCGAAGATTCTCGCTGAAGACCGCACACCCGCCAGGCCTCGCATCTCAGAACCTTCCGCCTCCTGGGGACCAGGTGGCTCGTGAGTCTGTGTAAACCAGGGCCCATCAGGCAAAAGGGGCCCTAGGTGCAAGCACTGCGGTCCTCACCTGGATGCTTCTCCCTCATTCCTGTGGCACCGGTTACCGCTCTGCCTCCTGTCCCCACAAGGGACACCCGCCTTCACACCTGTGACCCCCCTGTGGTCCGCTCCCTTTCAGCCGCCTTCTCTCACTCTCTGGATAAAATGGCAGTGGCCCTCTCTGGTCAGAGCCCGCACCCTCTCTGTCTCTGCTCACTAAACTGGGTTTTGCCATTTTTGTTTGGAAGATGCTATAAATGTAGAAAAATAAATTTCATCTCACACACATAATGTTTACAGGTCCAACTGTGCCCCAGTGTGGCGAGAGAAAAGAATGCAAACCAGAGGCTCCGGGACCCACATGCGCGTACGACGGGCTCGCTCAGGACCTGACCCAGTGGCGGCAGAACTGAGGACGGAACTGACCCTCCAGCTCCTCCGTAGGACCTGGCTTTCGTAATGCTCGATGGAAGATTCTATCAGCTTCTTAATTCTTTAAGACCAGGTACTGTGTTTATCGTCCAATACATTCATATATTTATTTCCTCAACCAATACGTCTCAAACATTTTCTATCCCCGAAGAGTTTTAAGCAGATGCTTACGACAGGAAATAGAACCCCTTCATTCACTCCGGTCCCGTGACAGCACCCTTCGTCCTCACCGGTCAGCTAGTTCGTGAATTCCCGCCCCCAAGCTGCAACTCCGTGCGATATGAAAAGACCCTATGTCGTCTTGGATTTCTTCGCTCCAGTTTTTTTCCCCACAAAAAGCTGGCAGCTCCTAGACGGAAGAAGGCCACGCGTACTCGTGCGAGGGCCTGAGAATTCCCAGGCAGGGTAACCTACCGAAAGAAAGTCTGCGGTTAGAGGGCAGAAGCCAGACGCCGTCTCTCCAGTGGCCGCTCCGAATACCAGTCTCCTCGCCTAGAGCCGGGGGCCGTCCAGGTCCTGCCTCTCGGGATCGTCACTGAAATAAAAGGGGGCACTGAGGCAGGGCGCCCTGAGGGCCCGCAGCAGGACGGGGAGGGGCTCACTGCCTGGGGGAGGCAACGGGAGCAGGAAGGGCTGGAGAACACCGAGGGACCCAGCCCGCCGAGGTTCACGCCCCTAGTCCTGGCCTGTGGATTCTGAACCTGCGCCAGGACTCGCTAATTACTGTCGGTGCCCAGAGGTCTTCCCCGGGCCGACTGCGTGCGTGACACCAGAGCCCACTCCAAGACGCTGCTTGGAGCCACTGCGCAAGGGGCTGGCTTCCATTAGCAGCACAAGGAAGCTCCAGTTATCAAGGGCCGTTCTCCCCCTGCACGGCCATCGAGGGCACAAAGAAATCACAGGCCTCCAGCTTCAGAGGCCAGGGAGGAGGGCGAGGGAGCCGAAGCCCTCCCTGCTGACAGGCCGGGGTGGACCCTGCAAGGCTTCCCCTCCTGGAAGCTGAGGCCTTTACAGGATCTTCCTGCCATCACTTCCAACTCCGGTCCCCAACCGCAGATGCTCAGGCCCCAGCATGTCACTTCTGCCATAGTTACTTAATACTTTTATTTCATTTTAAACTTAATCCTTTTTTAACTTAGCCTTATCCTAAGTAAAACAAATAACATCCTGGACTTAATGTATTTGTTGTGTTGTCCTGTTACACATTTAGACACATATATAACTATGTAACGAGTTAAATCACAAAAATTTATCTATATGCTACCTAAGAGCCTCTCTTGTACCAAAGGATTCAGTGTAGCAATTCTGAGAAACTGTCAAAAAAGTTACATAGCTCTGACACTGCCTAGCACAAAGCCCTCTCCAAGCCCGTTTGCTCAGAGCACCCACACCTGGCACAACAGGACGAGGCTCCGGGCAGAGAACTTCGCTGGCAAAACGTCTCCATCTAGTGGCTGTCACTCTCATTACACCAAGAGGCAAGCTTGCGCTACGGTGATGGGTATGAAAATGTTCTGGAACCAGGTGATGATGACGGTTGCAGAACTTTGGGACTATATTAAAAACCTCTGAATTATACACTTTAAAGGAATTAATTATATACTACAAGCTATATATTATTTTTTAAAAGAACCATTGTTAAAGGACTCGATACGAACAGAAAGAGAAAATACTGTGTGTGCTTCTCATGGTGGAACTAAATTATCTAAGGCACAGTGAGGGAGTCTTTTTCTTCACTTTGTCTTAGGGACATGAAGTTCTCATCAAGGGACCAGAACTCTTCAAACAGAAATCGGTTCTCATTCACGCGCTGGAAAGCACAGCCACGGTGCCTGTCAAACACGGCTTTCCCAGGATTCACGTATCTGACATTCTTAAAAGCTGTTTCTTTTTACGGCCATTTCTCCCTAAAAAAAAGTGCTTTCACGCTGCAGTCATACGAATCCGAGCGCGGCACACGCCTTCGCTCCTGCCTCACGGCGGCTCGTGGGCGTGTGGGCTGCGCCCGGCCGCTCCGCCCCAGGGGAGGCTGCGAAGCATCTGCTGCTGGGGGCAAACCGCGTGTTTCCATGGGACAGCGCGGGGGGCGCTAGCACACGCGCTCCACACGATCCCACCTGCGGGCGGCGCAGCACAGAACCCACCAGTGTGCCCACCACGCACCAGCTCAAGATCCCCCAGCAACGCGGCGCGGACTGATCAGTGCAATTACTCTGTAAAGGTCTTTGTCAGTGGATGCTAAATAATCAGAAACAGTAATTATTATTATTTGGGATGCAAGCATTAATTTTCCGGCTGAGATGCAGCCTCAGCCACACACAGCTACAGGTGTGGGAGAAGCGAAACGCAAGCCCGTCTGCGCAGCCTGCTTTCAGGGAGGAGGACAGAGCGCTCGCTCCCGACCCCGCCGGGAGCACGCTTGGAAATGCAGCCCCAGGCCTGCAGGGAGCACTGCACAACCCTGGGGTCCGCCAGGACCACCTCCTGTGTCTTCACAGTGCCGAACTCGCCTTCCTGTCTGCAAGCCTCAGAGGACGGCGCCTCCTGCCTGGGGTAGACAGGAGCACCAGCCGTCCCCTCCCGCCCAGCTGTGCGAGCCCCGCCAGCCTCGGCCTCAGCTGCAGGGGCCATCCTGGGCCTGAGCAACAGCAGGAGGGCCGCACTCCCCGGAGGCAGGCCCGGGAGAGCCTGGCCGGTGAGCCGCGCCCGAGCTCGAACTCCCCTGCCCCTCTGCCCACCCCCCAACCCCACTGCCTACTTTCTCTGCTCAGGCAGCTGGACCTAAACACACCTCACACGTAGACATCCGTCCACATGTCAGCCACAGGCCACAATGCACAGGATGGCCCTGTACACAAGGAATTACTGAGCCCAAAATGTCAGTCATGTTGAGCTTGCCAGACCCGAAGCTAGGCCAACCAAGGAAAAAGGAGGCTACAGTTAGCCACCTTGGCAGGGAAAGAGGGAGTATCTACCGACCTCAGTGAAAATGAAAGGGTTCCAGGGGAATATTACGAACAACTTTATGCCAATGAAGAAGAAATGAACAAATCCCTAGACAGACACCAATGATCAAAACTGACTCAAGAAGAAATAGAAAATCTGAATGCATCTTCGACAAGTAAAGAAATTTCATTGGGGATTTAAATCATCTCACAAAAAAAAGCCCAGTCCCAGGTGGCCTTACTGGTAAATTCCAACAAATGATTTAAAGAAAAAAAAAAATTCAAACAATTCTTTCAGGAAAAAAGAGGAGATTACACTTTCCAACTCATTCTGGGAGGCCAGTATCACACTGACACAAAGCCAGACAAAGCATTACGAGAAAACGTCGCACTAACGTCTCTCATGAACATCTACACAAAAACCCTTAACAGAATATTAGCAAACAGGATCCAACAGCATGTAAAAAGGATCATAAACCATGACCAACTGGAAATTATTCCTGAAATAGAGGTTGAATGACAACTGAAAATCAATCAATCGGTGGAAAAATAACATTGACAACATCCAACAGCTAACTGTCCATGGGGGAAAAAAAACACCTCTTAATAAACAAGAAATAGGAAGGAACATCCTCAACTTGATAACGGACATATAAACACCCTGCAGCTAACATCACAGTTGATGGTGGAGGACTAAGTGGCCCCCAAGACTGTGGACAAGGGAGGAGATCTGTTCTTCTCTTCACCCCACACTGTGCCGGAGGCTCCGCTGGGGCACTGGCCACCCCCAAAAAGGAAGGAAAGAAAAGAGAGAAAGAAATGAAAAGAAATTAAAGCCATCATTAGTGAAAAGAAAAAAAAAACAACTATTTACAGATGACCTGATCCTATATATAGGAAATTATTAGAAATCTATAAGAAAAACCCCTACTAAACTAGTCAATGAGCTTATCAAGATTGCAGGATACAAGATCATTATGCAAATATCAACTCTATTTTCATATACTATCAAAATGCAACTTAAAAATGAAATCAAGAAAACAATTCCATTTACAATAGCATCAAAGAATAAAATACTTAGTATTAAACGTAACAGGTATAAAAATTTTTCACTGAAAACTATAAAACATTGCTAAGAGAAATCATAAAAGATCTAAATAAATGGAGACATTCCATGCTCATAGATTGAAAGATTCAGTATTGTTTATTTGTCATTTCTCCACAAATTGCTATAGATTCAATGTAATCACTATCAAAATCCCAGGTCGTTTTTGTAGAAATTGACAAACTGATCTTATTATTTATATGGACATGCAAAAGACCTAGAATAGCCCAAGCAATTTGGAAAAAGAACAAAGTTGGAGAAATTACCCTATTGGATTTCAAACTTCCGTTAAAGCTACAGTAACCAAGATCATCTGGTGTTAGCATAAGGATAGACATAAAGATCAACGGAATAGAACTTGAAATCCTAGGACGTTCATGGTCTATATCGTAAAATGCAACACAAAATAACATTTTAAAGAGTCATCGGAGAGAGATTTCTTTCTATTAAGGACTCTCTCAGCCCTATGCTGTATGCTCATGTCTACTTTGTGCTGGATTCAAAACAGAATGGATTGACAGGCAATCACTCCGACCCATTCTCTGTTTCGAATTACACTGAGATGGTCATCTTGGGACCTGCTTTTTGCAAACTCTCCAGTGGCTGTAATGGAAACTTGGCAGCCATGAGATGAGAAGCAAATTAGAAGGTAATTCATACATAAATTACACGTGGAATTTATACGGGAGGATTATTTCCTCTAATACGACATTAAAAATGTTTTTATTATGAAAGTTTTCAAACGTATGCAAAAATCCTGACGTTCCCATGCCCCTCTCCAAACATTAGCCGTGCGGAAGCCCTCTCCTTCGAGTCCTACTGACAGCCCCAAACCAGATTATTTAGAAATAAATCCCGGGCATCGTATTACTTGATCTGTAAATACTTCCACATACACATCTAAATGATAAGGATTCTTTTCAAGCCAACAGAGCCCAGAGTTCTCTCCTAAAGGCCTTACATCCATCTGATGATGGAAAATCAAATGAGTCCTATGCTCATTTTTTTTAAAATACCTTTTCCAGCTGCAGAGCATACATTACAGTGTGCAATGGTCAGTAGCCTGTTACTGTTATGCCAGGGTAAATATGCTCAATGAGATAAATGTTAAGGTCCATTAATTTGTTCACTACCACATAATATGCTCATCATATCACAGGTGACAACTACAGTCCTAGAAAAGCTGCAAGTCGCCCAGAGGCTATTGGTCTAGGAGAAAGGCCTACTCTCTAGTTCTGAACTTGATAAAGTGAAGTTTTAAATGAAAATGTGTGGCTTGGAGATGTGAATCAGATTCACTGTAAAATGTTCTCCTAACACTTGACTTGAAATCATAATAAAATTAAACCGGAGCCCCCGGGGAAGGCTCGGATAGTGAAACGTCTCAGTGCCGTCTCTACCCTGCTGAATAACAATATGCCTGGTAAACATTCTGAGACCAAACGGAGCCCTGCTAACTCCGTGACTGCCCTAGAATTATGACCCCACAGGTCTCCAGGAGAAGAACTGGCCACAGGCTTCACAGCACCCCGATTCCGAACAGCAAAACAGCAGTAAACAGAGAGAGTGGGAGGAACTGCGGCCGGCCTGGTCCCCTCTCATGACTCCTACTTGGTTCAAAAGGCTAGAAAACGCTGCTGGGAAAGTCACCGTTAGGATAAAATGCGCCCCGGAAGGCTCCGACAGTGGTGGGCTCGGGTTCCACTGTGTCGCCTCTATTCGGGCCCACGTGTGGGGTTATTTACAGGAGATGTGTCTGCTCGATGGTTAGAAATCAGCCCTTTGCACCCTTTATTCAGATCAGGCCTGGTGGCCAGCAGCTGCTCCACGAGTCACACCACAGATGCCCTCACGTTCCAGGGCTCTTCCTGCTCCCAGAGAGCTGGCGGGCAAACCCTTTAGGTGTTCCCACTTGCCTTTGCCCTTCCGCAATTCACACAATGTGCAGATCGTCCCCTTTAAAAAAAGTAGTGTGTTCCTTTTAGCCGAAAGACCTTTGTTTTCATCATTCCTTTCTTTTCTAAGATCCTTTCACTGGAAGCAAAGCCCACGGGGGTGGTAACGCAGGCAGTAAACAGTTGATTAAGCCAGAATGGCCCTCATGCTACACGCTTCGTAGCACGGCTGTAATCGGGCTGCGTCTTGTGCTCCACATACAGCTGCTGTAAAGTTAATCTATCACGCACCCTATACGAACATGTGCTCTATGTCTGCAGACGCCTTCTCTCAGGGAGCTCTCTCCTCCAAGAGACTCGAAAGTCTTGCGTCAGAGGTCTCTCTCTTCCCAGATGTGCCCGTGGTCTCTTCCACTAACACGGCCTCTCCCCGTGTCCACCTTTCCCTCTGCCCCGCTCGGCAAAGTGTAAAGGACTGTGAGCACGTGACTCCTCCAAGATCAGTGCTGTGTGCTGAAAAACAGGCCCCGAAAAAGGAGAAAGAGGAGGAGGGGGAAGAGAAGGGAGGGGACGGAAGGGGAGGGGTAGGGAGAGGGAGGGGGAAACAGCTTCCCTTTTGATCTATTTGATCCACTTAAAAACAGAGGGAAAAAAATCCAGGAGGAGAATCACTTTGGGCACTGTGGCAGCCTGGGTGCTCTGAAGAGCCCTCACACTACGAAACGATCAGGTTCTGAGATTTAATTTTCTAGCCAGTATAGGCTTGACGGAAGGAGGGGACATCTTGAAAGCTCCCAAAGCAAGTAAACCCCTCATGAGCTGAATCCGGGGGTAGGAAACTCCGGAAAACTCCAGAAAACTTCAAAGCGGGGGTGCCTCAGAACGTGCCAGGATCTGAGGCGGAGGGAGGCCTCGGCTCTGAGCAGCGGCAGAGGCCAATGCCAGGCCCCTGAAGGATTCAAAAGTGCTCTCACCTACAAATGTCAGCAGGACTCACAGATTGACACCAGCCAAAAAACAGCTCGCAGTCCAAGGGCAGCACACTAGAAGGGCCAGCAGGGACAAATGCGAACAAGCACACACCTAGACCCACAGAGACATCGATTATTCAAATGGTCAGATTCGGAATCACAAGAAGTAGGTGTGACTAGTAAAGACAAAAGATATAATTACCAAATTAAGTGGAGCAAGTAAAAAAAAACCTATAAATGAACAAGCATAGCCAAATAGAACTTGCATAAATAAAAATTTTAATTTTTAAAGTAAAACTGAAAAGATGAGTTATCAGATTACACATAAAGAGAGATTAATAAACTAGAAGCTACATCTGAACAAATTCCCAGAATGCTGAACAGAAAATAAGAACATAATATAAAAAGGATGAGAGGGATGAATTATAGAATAAGAAAGTTTAACAAATATCTACTCAGAGCTCCAGAGAGACTAAAAAGAAAGAAGTATTTAGAGAGAGAATGATTGAGAATTCTCAAGAACTAATGAAATTCATGAATCCACAATATATTCCAGACAGAATAAACAAAAAGAAATAAAGAAATCCACCCTGGGACACATCATAATGAAATTACAGAACGCCAGAGACAGAGGACAGACCACCTACAAAGCCACCACAGTCAGACCGCCAGATTCCAACAACGGAACCCAGAATCCAATGAAATAATGTCTTCTAAATGAAAACAAAAGCACATGACCCGGTGGCTGTGTGTCAAAACCAGCTTTCCACGACGAAAGCAAATAAAATCCTCTCAGGCCGATGGACACTGAGTTCCGCCCCGCAGAACCTCGCCGGGGCAGTCCTAAAGGGTGTGACCCATGGGGGAGTGCCAGTCCCCTAAGAAGGCCATGGTTTACTCCCACAACATGCCAATGCATATCATACAGAAATGTGATCCACCACACAAACGTTTAGGTAAATACTAAATAGCCATTATTTTAGTAGAATCAATTTATTTTCATTGGAATGTATTTCTTTCCTAATATGTAAATTATTTCATACTAAAAAGGAAGACATGAAATGTAAGAAAATCTGGTGAGCGAGTAAATTGGTAAATATATGTCAAATCAAAATATTGTCCACAAAATAACAATAATATCTCATTTGGGGGTTATAAAAATGCAGAACTAAAATATTGGACAATTATAGCATATAAGTCTGGAGAAGAGAAGAGGCATAGTATTTTAAAATCTATATACTGTTTGGAAGGAAACTGGAATATCAACCTTAAATGTATTAAGTTAGCCATACGAGGTAAAATTTCAGTAGTAATCACCAAAAGAATACAAACGGAGTAAGAGAAAACCAAAGAAGAAAATAAGCAGAGAAGGAGATCTCAATATATCCTCAAAGCAGGGGGAAGACATGATAAAGGAGAAAAAAATATCAATAGAAAGACCGGAAGGTTAAATATAAATGTATTGGACTTCCCAACTAAAAGACATTGTCAAGTCTATGGCCACACCACCCTGAACACACCAAATCCCGTCTGATCTCAGAAGCTAAGCAGGGTCGGCCCTGGTTAGTACTTGGATGGGAGACCGCCTAGCAAGACCAGGTGCCTTAGGCTTTAATTCTTATTTGTATCCATCAACTTGAGGTTAAATTGGTCTCATTGCATCATTTCGCTCAGAGTCGCCCATGTATGACATTGAGGGCCTCCTGTACATATACACACCTGCAGTAAAACACCACGTAAAAGGACAACGAGGAACATGACATTGAGTGTGGCAGATCCCTCTGGGGGATCGAGGGGACGGATGGGATGGTGAGGAACACACAGATAGTTGTGACCGTATTGGTAAGGTTCCCGACTTCGTGTTGGCTAATGGGTTCATTCTAGATCTTTGGTTGCACTTAACTTACATAATGGGGGAGAGAGGAATAAAGGGAGAGAAAGCGATCAAGTTCAAGACCCACCTAAAGGCCGGTAGATGTCACTATTGGGGCAGAAACACATCTGTAACACTCCCCCCAACTTCTGTTTCACGAAAACACTGTCCCCGCCCTCCAAGGCAAGCCCTGTTCCTGCCGGTACCTCAGCCCCTGCCGAGACCTCCCGTTACAGCACCCGCCACACACGCTGGAAGATCAGCCCTCGAGCTCGCCACGGGCCGTAATGCCACTGACCATGCCCTGCTCACTGCCTGACATCTCTGCAGCCACCTTTTCCACAGGAGATGCTCCCTCGCTAATGTCATTTGCACTGTCCCCACAGTATGGCCAGGATCTGCAGCACTGGCTCCACCCCTGCCCACAGACTGACTTTATTTCGTGCCCCGCCCCCAGACACAACAGAGCCCAAGGGCACTCACTGCCCCTCCCCCAGCTCCCCTCCTCTGTCAACTGTCCTCTCCCAGGAGCCATTTTGGGCCCTTTCTTACTAATCTGCCCAGCAAGCAACAGAACGTAGTGGTTGTAACTGAGAGGCTCTCCCTGCAACCACTCCCCCTGGGACTGGGGTCTCTACCTACAGGTCCTCTCGGCCCCCAGCTGCCGCATCGTTGTAAACACAGATCAGATAATCTCATATCTGCTCAAAATCTTTTCACTACCCACTGCCTACAAGGGTGGTTCTTGAAATCTGCTGCCATTAACATAACCCAAAAAGCGGAATTCCTGGTGCTCAGGTCCCATCTCGAAATAACTATGTCAGAATTTTGAGGGATGGGACCGTTATATCGGTCATTTTTCAAACATCCTAGTCCCGTTCCTTGCGTCTTTGCCACAAAGTATTCTATTAAAGGAACCCTCAGAACCTCATCACCAGGGTCCTCATGCCCAGAAGGCCCGTTTCCTCTCTCCCTTGTGTCAAACCCACTCACTATCTCCTTCCAGGTCGGATGAAGCAGGGAGATGCAAGCATCGCTCCTGCTGCAGTAACTCGGAAAAATGGGTGGCTGTCCACATCCTGCTTTAGAAGTCATCAGGGAGCTCTGCGGACTCAGACGATGGAAAATCCGGGGCAGGGGGAGCTGCCCTTGGTAAACTGCCCTCCGCAGCCCTTTTCTTCTCTCGGGCATTTGATGAGTGTGGGCAGTGTCTGAGCTTCAGCTTACACAGGTGGAAAGACTTGGCCAAAGTGAAGACGGGTCACCTGCGTGGGTTTGTGTGATAGACGGGACACAAAGGAGCCCCACTGCACGGCTGGTCTTCCTCGCAGAACATTTGCTTAGGGCAAAGGAAGTACGCAGGGCTAGAGGTGGGACCAGGCTTGCAAGACAGTGTGAAATCTCCTGCAGTTTGAGATAATTTAGAATAAATAAATTCCCACTAGCGAGAAGGGCCTACAACAGCACACAGGGTGTCTCTTTTGAGATATTCGAAGCCAGAAGTGGACTGAGTCGTACCTAAGATCCCAACACAGCCCTGATAAAACGAGCTCTTGGTTGAATTGAGGTGGTCAGCCCTTCGACCCGTGTGCCTACGGAAGAAAGGTTGAAAGCGTTCTTCCTCTACACTTCTTTTATACACACCGTCTGGCTTACTAACAAAAATAATCCTGATAGATGCACTTGGGGTTTTGTAGAAGTTCCAGGGTAAGCACTGGGCGCAGCAGGCCTGTGCAGGAGGGAGCAACGGACCAAGGAATGTCCTGAGAATCTCCTTGGGACAGTACCAGGAGGAGTCAGGAAGGTTCTCTGGAGCACGGCAGAATAACCTCTTGAAGCTTGTGTGACTGTTTGGGGTAAGTCTGGGGAGGGTAGCAGCTACAGAACTTGCAAGAACCATGAGACTTTTGTGACAGCTAGAGTGACCTAGGAGGGTGACAGGGACTAAAGTCAGCTCTTTCTGTCAAGAAAAGGATTCAAGCAACAGAAGAAAAAAATAAAACGGCACGACCAGGTAGGTGAGATGAAGTCGGTGCGTCTCTTCTAATCTGTGTGGGTGGGGGTGGGCCAACTGCCCCTCATGGTAACGACGTGAAAATGGTGTTGCTACCTTCCTAGGAGAAGGGGCAAAATCACTTTAAGAGAAAATATATGCTTTCACCAAAAGCGCTAGACTGTATTAATTCCAGAGGCACTGTACTTGCTTCTTGGATGCCCTGAGAGAAAATCAGCAACAGCTCTTGCCAGCTGGAGTGTGGCTTCTTTCAACCAGGGCCAGGCCTGAAAACCTGGGCTTGGAAAGGGCTCCCGGGGAAGACTGGATGCGGGGACCAGAGGCAGAGACACAGGCCAGGAGGTGGGGGGAAAACAGCACTGACAGCATAGCCGCTTCGAAACCTCTGGAGCCCACTAGGCCTTTCGTGACACTCAGGAAAGGCGAGATTAATTAACTCTTGTTTACGTGTTGTAGGCCTACTCCTATTTTCTATTTCTTCTTCCATTCTGTTTTTGTCTTTCTAGGAATTTATCCATTTTACTTATCTAACTTGTTGGCATACTGTTGTTCATTTTACTCTTAGAAGCCTTTTTATTTGTGAGGTCAGGAGTGCTAGTTCCTCTTTCATTTCTAACTTTGGTAAAGGCCCCCTTCCCCTTTTTTTCTGGTCAATCCAGCTGAAGTTTTGTCAAATTCGAAAAATCTTTTCAAAGAACCAACTTTTAGTTTTGTAGATTTCTTCTACTGTTTTTCTATTTCATTTATTTTGGCCTTAATCACTACTTCTTGCCTTTTCGCTTTGGGTTTGGTTGGCTCTTCTTTTTGATTTCTTATGGTCAAAGACTAGATTATTAATTTATTTCTTTTTAAAATATACTTTAGCCATATATTTCTAAACATTGCATTAGATGCAGCACCCAAATTTTAGTATATTTTCTAGTTCCATTCATAAACATTTCTTTATTGCTCTCATTTCTCCTTTGACACATCAGTTACTTAGGAGTATTGTTTCATTTCCAGGCAACTGTAAATTTCCACGTTGACTTCTAATTCAACTTCATGGTCAGAGAACACAGTTGGCATGGTTTTATTCCTTCCAAATTTTTTGACAGTCGTTTTATGGCCTAGACGGTCCACACTGGAGAAAGCTCCAGGTGGAGACAAAGTGGACGTGCATTGTGCTGTTTTGGAGCCTGTTACGTCCTGATTCACGGCTGCTCCAGTCCGCTACGTCCTTGCTGCTCTTCTAGCTGGCCGTTCTAGTCGTCTTGACCTGGGGTACCGAGGAGCCCAAAGACCACTGTAGAACTGTCGGCCACACTTCGATCCTGTCAGCTTCTGCTTCTTGCGTCTGGGGCTCTGTCGTTGGAACAGGTGCTCCGCTCCACATTTCCAAGGGAAACGCAGTCTCTGGGAATGCTGTGAAGAATGCCCTTCAAGGTCACCACAGACGACCACTTCCATTACTTCTCCTGCACTGCGAACCGCCGTCGGCACCGAGGCCTCCCCACGCGCGGGCACGTCGGCAGGGCGGCTCCGACAGCGAGAGGCTGGGCCAGAGCAGAACACCCCAAACACACGACCCAGCGCGACGTCACGGGCCCGGCTCCCACCGCCTTCTGAACCCCACCGGGCAGCGGCACGCCGTGACTCGCAGACCGAGGCGAGCTGGTCTCAGCACGTGACAGGGCTGCGGCCCGCGTTGCATGCCGGAACTCGTAGTTCTCACGACGGCCGCCTTAGCGCACGACGGGCCCGACGGCGGCCCGCTGGCGTGCGGAGACTCGCAGACTGAGCACTGGCCTCAGCACGTGACAGGACGGCGGGTTCGCGGCCCGCGTTGCATGCCGGGACTCGTAGTTCTCACGACGCCCGCCCTAGCGCGCGAGGGGCCGGCCGGCGGCCCGCTTGCATGCCGGGACTCGCAACGCCTGACGGGGCTTCGCGGTGCGACAGCGCGCGGTGTATGCCGGGGCTCATGGTTTAACGACCTCGGGCCTCAGCGCTTAAAAGGAGTGGCGGCACAGCGGCGCGTGTTGCATGCTGGTACCCAGTGCTCACAGGGTACACTGGGCGTAGCGACATTGTTCCCGCCTGGCCCAGCCCCACGGCTTGGTCCTGGGACTCCTCCAGCACCCATGGCCGCCGCAGCGCCTCTCGGGCCTTGCGTGGGTTTGTTTACACGCGGACGCCCCCCGGCGCACGCGCTCTGCGTCACGTGACGTCACACGCTGTCCGGAAGTCGGCGCGGACCCGGGCGGCGGGTGGAAGCCGGTGCCGGAGTGGGAGTCGCAGCGCAGCCGCCGCCTGGGCCAGGGTCGCCTGCCCGCCCGCCCGCGATGGGTGCCGGGCCTTGAGCGCCTGCCTGCCGCATTTCCGCAGCGACCCCGCCGGCCGCGATGGAGACGCCGCCCGCCGGCCGCGTTCCGGCTGATGGCGCCCTGCCGGCGGCCGTGGCCGAGGTGCGCTGCCCGGGCCCCGGGCCGCTGCGCCTGCTCGAGTGGAAGGTGGCCGCGGGCGCGACTGTGCGGATCGGCTCGGTGCTGGCCGTGTGCGAGGCCGCTGCCTCCACGCAGTCCGCCGGGCCTGCCCCTCCTCGTGCCGGCTCCGGGGGCTGCGTGCGCGGCGAGCGCAGGCTGAGGTCGGAGCGCGCCGGCGTGGTGCGGGAGCTGTGCGCGCAGCCGGGCCAGGTGGTGGCTCCCGGGTGAGTGGGTCGGGGAACAGGAGACGGGAGGGAAGGAGGGAAGGGTGGGTCTCCGGGGCCAGGAGAGAGCACCAAGGCCAGGCATGAGGCAGGAAGAAATGGGTCCCCGGGGCTGCAGCTGAAGGGACTGCGGTCGGGGAGAAATTTGGAAAGTAGGACCCGCCCCCTCCAGCTGCGCGTCTGCATGCCTTTCTAAGGCTGCATGACAATTCCTATTTGAGATTTGTATTTGGAAAGCGGTTGTGTTCGTTCCTTTTCATAGTGGGTGCTTCTTCCCAAGAGTTCGTATTTGTAGTTTAGGAAAACTCGAAGCGACCGCAAATACTGAACGAATCAGCACGCTCCACTCTTGTCATCGCAGTGTAAAGTGTTGGGGTGTCCACTTTAGATTCTCGTAAACCTTGTGAGACGCGGTTGTAAAACCTGGCGCAGTTCTGCATCATAGTTCAGAAAGCAGGGGCAGGTGGAGCACAGGTAATTCAGGGTGACGGACTGGTAGCTCACCCTCCTATACTACACAACAGGTTCTAGCTGCGGGTAATTTAGGTTTTAACCTCACAAAGCGGCTGTTTTCCTTTTTCGAAGCGCGTGAACTTGTCAGCATACTTCGTGTCTGAGTTTACCAGTGTTATGCTCCTGAGATTGGGTTGAAGTGTGGGCACAGGCATGTGCAAGAGACTCGGGGTTGTTCCCATTGTCGGACAGAAAGCCAGGGCAGGTGAGCGTTCCCACCTCCTGCTGTAGAGATTGGTACACAGCTCCCCTCTGTGGGGATCACAGTGTGTCCCAGGCTCCCACTCCCCTTTCTGTCCACTCTTGTCTTTCTCTGGCGGTGCTGCTTGCTCTGGTTCAGCTCTTCTTCCTGTGGCTCGCACTGACCCTCCAGCTATTGAGCATCTGCTCCTTCCTGGAAGCTGACGACCAGGACGGCTTGGGATAGGACCGGCCTCCATCCCAGCACCTGGAGCCTCATCTTACGTCCACTCTCTCTTTGGAGATAGAGCCCAGGTCCTAGGCCTCCAGCTCAGGGGCCCATGACATCCCTCTGAATGCTGGTGGGACGGGCTGGACATGGCCTCAGGACTGCACCCTCCACTGAAGCTGTTTGCCTGGCTTCCTTTAGAAGGGAGGGGCTCACATCATGGTATGCTGTCATCATCACTTTGAAGTCAGAGCTTGCCTGACCTTACCGGGGCCTTAATGAGCCTGTGGGTGATGGCGGTGAAGCCCAGTGCTAGTGTGTCACCGTGTAGAAAACCCCTAAGGCGAAGCGCTCTTCTTGCCATTCTGCTCCTGATCGGACCCAGAAGGCCGCCTGGGCCCAGGCGCGTCTGACAGCACAGCTAGTTAGTGGGGAGCTCCACGTGCAGGTTTGTCAGCCGTCTGGCGAATCAGAGCCACCCAGGGATAGGGTCACCCAGTTACTTATCTCACCAATCAGCCTCACGCCTGACGGGACGACAAGTTTCCAACAGTGAGTTGTCTCTTCTTTTTGGGGTCTTAGTGTTTGAGGTCTGGGGTACCCTTCGGCAGTGGTTCAGCACAGGGCTCTTTGAGAAGCTGATGGCTGATAGAGTTTCTCCTGGAACACAGGTGAGAGAATGTGTGTGCAGTGCCATTGGAGAGCCAGGCCCGCCTAGCTAAAGTGTCCGTTCTTCATAATCACTGTCGTCAGTGGGCTTCGTCTTCACCGCGTTGCGGGTTACTCAGCAGCAAACAGTTTTAGGAGCATAGAGTGCTGGCTTTCTGCTGTACAAACAACCAGTTCATCAGTGGAGACTCATGGGTTCTTGTCTTATCCAGTGGATTACGTCACTGTTGTGTTGATGCTCATTATCCCCGCTGTGGTCGATGGGAGCCCCTTCAAGCTGGCTCCTCCGACAAGGCGCAGATAGTGTTTAGGCTCCAGGTCTCTCAACCCCAGTTCTGGAGTCAGCCGTCCGTCCTGAGGAGTTCTGCTTCCTCTTGGTGGGGAATGGCATTTGGAAGCCAGGATCTGGGTGCACAGGGCACTCTTACTTTCCCCAGGCCACCCCGGGACTCAGTCCTCGGGCTCAGGACAGATCTTCAGCCTCCCTGCTCTGTTGGGGACCTGTGCTGGGCCCGGGCCCGTCCAGCCCAGCATTTACTGGTGAGTGCTCTACCTGCAGAGTCCAGGGCATGCAACCCTCAGGGCTTTGCTCTTGCCAGTACACCGTGCTCTCTGACCTCCTTGTTAGAGCAGATGAGAAAGCAGATGAGGACAAACGATTCAGGAGAGTTTGGTACATGTGTATCTTGGCAGTAAATAATTTGTTTAGAAATTGCATTTCATGCTTTTTCTGTGCATTCAAGGACAAAGCAGAGAAGTTAGAAGGGCCCCTGGCCCTCCCTTGCTCTGTTTCCCAGGGGACCTTGCCTGCTGCTGGTGTCCCTTGGAGCCATGGTCTGCCCTGGAGAGTAAGGCTGACTTGGTGTTCCGAGGCTGGTCTCCTGGGCTAAAGCAGGGTCTCTCGGCTCGCCGTGCAGCGCTCCTCCACGGATTGAGAGCAGAGATGCTGAGGTCCTCAGGCTGTCCGTCCCTTGTCTCGTGACAGTATTGGCAGAAATGAAGGGTGGATACGCCCGCACTAAGAACGTCACCCTCATGTGTTTCTGATCCCCTGTCTTCTCTTGGCCATCCCATCTTTTTTCTTTCTGAAAAGTTTTTAGGCTGTGCAAAGCTGCAGAAGTGCTGGGACTATGTCATACTCAGCTCCGACATTGCAAGGCAATCCCGAATGATCTTTGAAATGAGACAGAAAATAGGTCTTTCTTCCCCCTTTATCGTAGAGGTGGTTTCTGAGCGGTCGTGCCCGGGCCTGATGCAGTATCGGTGAGTGGCGGGAGCAGACCATCGTGGGCTGCCCTTGGGCAGTGCCATCTGTGCATTTCCGGTGCAGTCCAGCCTGGCTCTGCGCCCTGGGCTCCTCGAGCTGCAGGAGGTCCAGAAACCCGGCTCGATGGACCGTTAGGCAGGGATGGCCGGATGGCCGCACGCAGCAACGTTATCTTTAGCCAACCACTGTCCTGAACGTCTTGGTGAACACTTAGGACTCCCGCCACGCCATTTGAGTGGAGATAGGTTATACTTTAATCGCTTTTTTTCCTCGGCCCGGCAGCTGTAGTGTTAGCATGCTGGTTTGGTTTGTTGACAGCGGTAGGTTTCTAAGTGACGTCACCGGGGCCCCTTTGCAGGTTGCAGCACGCTGTGTTTCCTGACTCGGGTACTCGGGGAACGTTGTTTGACATTTCACTTCGCTTTGACAGCTCACACCCCACCTCCTCTCCGCACACAGCCTTCCTGCTGGTGGCCTCGCCAGCCCCAAGCCCAGGAGGGAGGAGAGGTGCAGACAGACCGAATGTGCGCACAGGGAGCCGTGCCTGTCGTCCTAGCTTGTGTACTGTGCGGAGCCTACCAAGACATTAGGTGACTTGGCACAGGCTACTAGGCCAAATGCAGGTTGGAGACCTCGAGCTTAAATTTAACAAATGCAAAAATGTTTCATTTAATACTTGGCAAATGTGGAGTTTTGAATTCTCAACATCTGCAGGTGGGAAAAGGTAACACGTCAAGAACAGACGTCCAGGTTTAAATCAGGGCGTTCCACGAGGGTCGAGTTGGCTGATGAGTTCTGCACATGTGTTTCCGACGTGTTCGCTGACAATGGTTGTGCATACGTGGGTCAGCATGCGTGGGACCTGTGGCTTCGCACAGCACCCACGTCTGTGTGGTTCTCGGCATCCAGCATCGTCCTCTTTCTTCAGGTCTCAGGTGATTGAGCTGTCTCACCAGCCTTTCGTGAGCAGGGCCTCGTAGATGTTTCCTGGCCATCAGTGACGCTGTCCTCTGGGGGGCAGATGGCTCCGCAACGTCGGGGACACCCAGGCTGCTCATGGGTGTAGCTCTGGAATGTCCACCAGGAGAGCCTTGTGAACCGGCCCCCACCCTTTAGATACCCGGGGCCTGCTCCAAGCGATGACAGCGGAGACGTTGCCAGGTGCCCAGTGTCCCTTGGAGCCCTGATCTGCCCTACAGAATTAGATGGGCGAAACCTTTTATCCCGGCACAGAGAACTACACGACTCGTGACGTCAGTATGTGAAGCACTTCAGAGAGAGGCGCAGGAGCCTGCGGCATGCCCTCGCCCCGGGGCCCTGCCAGCTGCTCTGTCTCTGCCCAGGACTCAGAAACAGGGTCAGCGCCGGCTTCCTCTTTCAAGGACTCGGGGTCCGGTCGGCCTTCAGGTTATAGCAGGACAGGCAGGGCATGCCATGTGTCACCCAAGGCAGTGGGAGCTGAGAGGACGTGCAGTGTGAGAGACACTCGGGCTGTTCAGGCAGAGGGACCTCTAGCACTGCTTGGGGTCACGTCATTGGGTCACGGTGGCTGTGGAGTGGTATGATGAGGTCCCAGGGGTCTGCAGGGTGACAGAAGGTGGCCTCCATGTGTGCACACGTGTGGGTTTCTCTCAGCCGTAGGGCACAGGTTAGAAGTAGCCTAGGGATGGGGCCGTCTGTGGAGCAGATGTGTGTTGGGGATATGAGGGGGGCGTGGGGGCTAGAGGCACGAGTCCCCTGGAAGCAGCCTGGACCCTCCTGTCCTGCTGCTGAATTCTGCTGAGGGCCTTTCTCAAAGGTCACCAGCAGCTGTCAGTTGACAGATCTGATGGCCTCGGCCTCGTGTTATGATGGGCCAGGACCGTGCTGCGGCTCAGGTGCAGCCTGGTGCACGTCGACAGACGTGTACATGTGGGGACCAGCGCCCACAGTCAGATATGGCCGCCTCCCTCGTCCACACACACGTGCCGACCCCATCCGGTTTCTCTTGGAGGCATTTAACACTCACCCTCTCTCTCCTGAGATGTGCTCTCCGTGACGTCTGCCGTGGGTCTCTGTGAACACTGATTTTTTTTTTAGATTGACCTTCTTTTTTCTGCCTATCTTTAATCGTGAGGCTCCCCCAAAGACCCTTTGGCTGTTTTCTTGTTGGGGTCACATCCTGGGTCTGGCCACATCCTGGGGCACGTTTGGCTGTGCCCACTGCCAGTGGCCTTTGGCTCTCCCTCGCTCTGTTTTCCGGGAGAACTTGCTGGTCTTGTTTCTGTCTCGCTCCTGTTTCTTCCCTTCTCCTTCCTGTGTTAGTCGTCGGGGGCAGGTTGCGTGCGGCTGGCTTCTCTTGGTCCGGCCTGCCTCGGCCACCTTGCTAGTGTGCGGGGCTTGTCTGCTACCTGCTCTCGGCCAGGCTCCCTTCAGTGGCACCCCCTCGTCTCAGAGCTGCCTCCTGCACCCACCCTGCTCTCACCTCAGGAGTCTGAGCCAGCACCTCACCTGCTTCCTCTTCTTTTGTCAAGACCCAGATGTCACCTCGTCTGGGACTGTCCTGGAAGTTTCTTTCTGCCTAAAGCAGAGTTAATCTTGTGGCGTTAGCCGGCCCCTTTGGGTTCCCAAAGTGACCCCAGGCAAGAGGTTTCTTGATGAGGACTCCAAAAAGTTGACATATCGGATTTCATCAGAATCAAGACCTGGGTCTTCAGAGACACGTAAGAAAACAGAAAGACGGGCTGTGGACCCGAAACACACTCTTTACCAAGCGTGCGACCTATTTATTTGGTTGAGCTGGAGACACCGAATATTTCTTCAGGTTAATGTGTTTTGGGGCGATCGATGAAACCTTTCTGGTATGTTTTTGAGGATTCCTAAAAAGATGTTCTCTAAACCATAAGTTTTAGTTTAAAAATAAAGTGAATTAAGTGCAAACTTCTGTCAGTTTTCATTGTCAGCTGCCCATAGAGAAGCAGCACCTGGACATTGGAGCCTGGCGCCTCCATCACTGGTGCCGTGTGGCCTGCATGTTCTCACGTGACGGGGGCTGGCAGGACCTGTCATTACACTGTATGCAGGAGCAGCACTTGAAGCCTTGTAGTTTGGCGAATGAACCCATTGGTTCTCCAGCTTCCCGGGGGCAGAGTGAGCAGTGTTTACCGAGTCCCAGGGCCCCCCTGGCCGGTCTGTGGCTGACTCTGCCTGTGTACGCTCAGGCGGTTCCTTTGGCCCTCTGTGCCTGGTGGCAGGGTGGGGGTTGGTGTAGATGGAGTGGCGGAGCGTTGGAAAACAGCTCTGGGAAGTGGGGTGAGACCCCAGGATGTGCAGTCTGCACAGAGGGCGTGTTCTCGATGCAGGAGCCCTGGGAGATGACCACGGCAGGTGAAGAACAGGGCGCTGGGCTCCTGCGGAGCTTGGTGAGCCAGCAAAACTGGAAGGATGGTATCCGGGTGCCTTTGGGGGGTGGGGTGCTGCGGGCCACGCACGTGGAGAAGGGCAGCTGGCCCGAGGTCTTGAAGCTGGGCCTGAACGCGCCCTAGAAACCAGAGCACAGACTCAGCAGTGGGGGCTGAGGAGATTCAGGTGCCCAGGGAGGTGGGCAGGAAGCTGGGGCAACGAGGGTCCTTGGCCAGAGCCCATAGGGGCACTGTGTGGGGGGTGGTGGAGGGGTTGGCTCACGGCTCTTGTTTGTTTGAGATGGGAAATTGGGGCAGGTTTTTGGAAACGATTTGAATGGTGTTAACAGCAGGGCAGAGCGCGCCCCAGGCAGAGGGTAAATGACGGGGACCAGCAGGTGGTGCGTGGCGCAGACACGTGGCGGGTAATAGGGCCCCAGGCCTGGGCCCAGTCAGGGTGCCTCGAGTGATTGGCTGTGAGCAGTAGAGACGGGGCAGGGGGAGGGAGGAAAGAGGTCCCGTGTGACAAGGGGGTGTTGGGGTACCATTTGATCAGTGGCTCTGTCTGCCCACGAGAGTCAGGTGCGGTCCAGAGGCTAGGGGATGGAGGCGAGTGACGGGGTCGGGTTTGGCACTGACCGGTGGGCCAGCCCTTGCCCGCAGAGGAAAGCCCATGAGGAATGCCCCCCACAGGCACCGGGGCGCTGACTCCGGGGTTCTGGTCACGCAGCTGGTAGGCTCAGAGCCCATCGGCCAGCCGCCTTCAGAGGCTGCTTCCACGCAGCCAGGCTTAGATGTGACCCTCCCAAGGAAATGGAGTTTCTGTGTTTATAAAAACTAGAAGCATTATAATAGTTCTATCAGAAAAACAGATGAATCATAGCCTCTCTCTGGACTGGGAATACGTGGGAGGCAGTCGTTTAGTAGTTGTCAGTATCAAACTAAGTCGTTCCTTTCTGTGTTAACAAAGTTTCAGTTTTTGCTGCTTACGGGAGATGTAAGGATTGCAGGTAAATATCTAATGCGATTTGAGACATTTCGCATTCTCCCCAAGTCCCCTCGCCTCGTGGACATCCAGGTCTTTGAGCTGATGGTCTGTGGGGCAGCCTGCCTTGCCAGTGCAGCCAGGGACGTGGCCCCCAGGGAGGTGCATCCGGCCTGGGGTTTCTGGAGAGCCGCTGGGAGAGGCGGAGCCTTCATTCCCCCTCAGGTGCTCCGTCTAGGGTAGCGAGGCACAGCAAGGGGTTCCAGCATGCCCCCACCAACGGGTGACTATGCTTCGTTTCCAGGGCGGTCCTGGTGCGCTTGGAGGGCTGTAGCCACCCAGTTGTCATGAAAGGCTTGTGTGCCGAATGTGGCCAAGACCTCACCCAGTAAGTACTGGCGCTCGGGAGTGCCGGCGGTACCTGTGGTGCCGACGTGCACCGGAGGGGCACGGGGGCGTGGGGACCTGACTGCGGTCGCAGGCGGGCGCCGTGGCCCGGCTCGGCTTCCTTAGGCCTGGGAGCCCTGACCGCCATCTGACGCTCGGCCAGCATGGGAGGGTGGCGCTGGGGGGTCCAGGGTGCTTTCTACCCTTGTGCCCGGCGGCCGTCGCCACCCCGCTGTGCACGTGCCGAGCGCTTTCCCTTTGGGGTGCCCCGTGTTTCAGTGTGGCCATCACGGCCTGCGGTTGGGAGCATTGAAGGTGTGGCCAGAGCTCGGTGTGTTTGCCGGCTTCCCTGTGTGTTTTCAGTGGCAGGGGGCTCGGCAGTCGCCCCGAGAATGAGGGCGGCACTAGGGTAAAACAGCGCGTCCCCTCGGGCGCCCACCTCACGGCCCCTCTCCCTCCACAGGCTGCAGAGTAAGAACGGGAGGCAGCAGGTGCCGCTGTCCACAGCCACCGTGTCCATGGTGCACAGCGTCCCAGAGCTGATGGTGAGCTCCGAGGTGAGTCCGCCTGGCTGGGGAGCGCCCACTCTGTGGTCGCCCTGTTTCCAAAGTAGCCGCTGGGGGGAGCATGCTGTGCCTGGCCCCTCCCTGGAGGCAGGCCTGGGGCTTGGTGAGCAGGGGTCTGTGAAGGGCAGGTCTGGTCCTGGAGGCCAAGGTCAGGGTCTGAGGGTAGACGTGGTGTAGCTGGCCTGCTGGCGAAGTGGCTGCGGGCTCTGGGGCGGGCGAGGGGCGGTCTCTGGGCACTTGTGTGCCAGCAGGCACGGGGACACAGGGATTCACATGCTGTCTGAGCAGATAAGAAGCTTCGGGCCTCACCTTACGTTTTCTTATTGTCCTGCATCCCACAGTCCCGGGGCGGTGCTGGTCGCAGGCATCCTGACAGCCCACGCTGTCCTGGGTCGGGTCTAAATGCTGGAGTGAGTGAGCATCACCAGGACAGATCACAGGGCCCAGGTTCACCTCGGAGTTATCTAAAAACTTAGTTGTGGTGCAGGTTCGGAGCTGTGCGTTTCTGTGATACATTTTTCAGTGTAACAATTTTGTTAGATTTGTGCTTTTAACTGGTACCTACTTTCTGTTTTGTGGGAGGGACAGAATACCAGGTACACGATTCTGGCTTTTTTTGGATTATTGGACTTTAAACAAATGTAAATACATGAGTAAGTGTGTGTGAAACAAAATTACGAAGTTTGTGGAGAAAAGAAGAAAGTGTCTTCCGTCGTCGCTGTACCAGCAGAGTAACTGTGGCCTTAATCCCTTTCAGGAGCAGACAGTGGACTTCTGTCCACCTGGTCAGGGCACAGGGCTGCTCACACTGGGACTGGGTATCAGTTCAGTGAGAAATTGGAGGGGGTGTGTGCCGGCTCTGAAGCCTCTGCACAGCGCATGTCACCTCCCTCCCGTGGCCGAGCGAGGTGACGTGCCTGGGTCTCTTCCAGGGTGCCACCCTGCTAGTGTCCCTGGTTGTCCCCTTTCCCAGCACCCCTTCCTGCTTCCCACACTAATCCTGAAGCTCCCTGATGTGGGGCTGTTTCATTGCATCCAGCTGAGTCTTCGTGGGGACGACACTTGCTTTTGCCTCCTTTTTTATTGGTTTATGTACTTTGCGAAACTGTAGGGTTAGGGTCACGAAGCAGAGTGCCCTGAGTGGTGCGGACCACACGGAGCCGGCGAATAAAACGAGATTTTGTTTTAGATGGTAGTATACGTACTTTGGCGTTTTTTTCATTTTAACCTCAGCAAGCGGAGCAGCTGGGAAGGGAGGACCAGCAGCGGCTGCACCGGAACAGGAAGCTGGTGCTCATGGTCGACCTGGACCAGACGCTGATCCACACCACCGAGCAGCACTGCCAGCGGATGTCCAATAAGGTGAGCGCGCTGGCCTCCCATGGCAGCTTCCTCGGGGCCGGCAGGACGTGAGGGGCGGACTGACGGCCGACCCCGTCAGCCTCGCCTGGCGGGGCTGGGCCTCGGGCCTATGCTCGGGTGGGTTCCCCACACTAGTCCTCGTCAGGCGACACTCTCCCCTTCTCGTCACCCGAGCCCATCGTGGGCCAGGCTCACCCCCAGCCACGTCAGGCAGTGGGGCTTAGACCTTGCAGAGAGACCTGGAAGGCCCCGGGGCCAGCAGTGGAGTGGACACAAAGGAGGGCGGTCTTGGGGGAAGATGAGATTTGCTTAGGAAATTTCACGCTCCTGAATTTTAACAGCCTCATTGTGAGAGGTTTAACTAAATGCAGAGTGAGTGAAAAATTAACAAGTCTGAGGTCGCTTACCTTCCTTTTTTGGTGGTGGTTTAGAGTATATTTTTACCAAGAAAATCAATGATAAACAGGATTAAAAGGATCCAGGTTTAGCTTCCCAAGGAGAGTGAGCTTACTTGCACATGAGTCGCATGTGAGCCAGTTGGTGTTCCTTGATTTAGGATACCGTGTCAGCTTTAGGTTGTGTTTGTAAGTTAAAGCTGCGTCTTAAAATGGTCTGAGTCAGATCAAGTTAGGTGGGGACGTGTGGCTTACTCGTGGATGACTGAGGAGGACGCTGTCCCCACAGTACTGAGTTGCTGCTGCTTGACAGACACTAGTGTCTGAAGAGTCAAACAGGTGCGTGGCAGCACTCAGGGACACTGCTTTGTCCACGATCAGAACGCATGTGGACGAAGTAGGAGGAGTAAGGGTCTGCGGACGTGCGCAGCCTTCCCTGACGCCCGAGTGACTGAGTAGTTGTCCCTGTTCGTAGGTAGAAGCTGCACTTGTTTGTGCGTAAGCAGTCTCTGGGTTATGACAGACGTTTGCCTTGCTTTTCGTAGGTGGGAACCGTGAGTGTCAGAGGCAGGTGCTGGGGTTCTTCTGTAGGTAGCTGCTGCATGCAGCAGAGAGGGCTGAGTCACACCGCAGAGCACGAGCGCAGAGCGCGTTTGCGCCCCGCAGATCACGCGTTGGGGGCCCCTGGTTCTGACGACAGAGCGTCCGTGTCACCCTGGGGGCCCTTTGACCGGTGCCCCTCTCTGCAGGGGATCCTCCACTTCCAGCTGGGCCGAGGCGAGCCGATGCTGCACACTCGCCTGCGTCCACACTGCAGGGAGTTCCTGGAGAAGGTCGCCAGGCTGTACGAGCTGCACGTCTTCACCTTCGGGAGCCGGCTGTACGCGCACACAATCGCAGGTGAGGGGGCGGCTGCTGACCCAGCCGAGCGTGTTGCGACCGGAACATGCAGGCCGACCTCGTTCCCATTTCCTGTGATGTTTTCTCGAAGATGAAGGAGGGTCGGTTTCAGCCTCATGTAGAGCCAGCAGTTTGGGGTGGCCAGCCAGCGTTAAGTCTCTGCATGTGCCAGCTCCTTTTGCCCTGGGAAGAGGCCTCCCGGCTCTGCTGGGACCCCTCAGGCCAGGCCAGATGGGCGGGCTGCTGTCACCGAGGCCAGATGGGTGGGCTGTTGTCAATGTGGCCAGCCGCGCCCTGCAGAGCAGTTTGGAAGTTGGTCAGGACAGCAGATGTGAGAAGCTCTCTACGGAAATGTGCTTCAGACAGTTTTGTGAATGGGTTCGCCCGCAGCCCTGGAGCCACGGTGCTCGCGGCCGTGTGCACTGAAGCAGAGAGTAGACCGCGGTCTCGGCAGCCAGCCGGGTGGCGGTTTCCCATCAACTGTCGTGGTGCCAGCCGAGCTCGTGCAGTGCGTGTCGGCAGAAGCTCCGGCCACGCAGCGTTCCCCACAGCGGCAGCTCTGCCTGGGGACAGAGCGTAGGGCTTGGGCCTCACCTACTAGAGGCAGCTGGGCTCCGGCCCCCTGTGACCCATCGGTGGACGCTGGTGCCTGCACTGTAACATCACTGCTTCGTTTATCAGATGCGCGGTTGTGGAGTTCACAGGTTTGTTCTGTCTTATTGATGGAGAAGTGAATGTCGCACCCCCATTGACGCGAGTGTTCTAGGAAATTTTAATCATGAACGTGAAAGCAACGCGATGAAGTTAATTTACTTTGTAACTGAAATTCAACATGTTTGCCGTTGGTATACGGCTGCTGTGTGGCTGCCTGGGAGACGTGATTTGAAAACTAATGTCCCTACTCAGAATTCTCAGATCCCACGTGAAAATAGGAGGTTACGTCCTTCAAGCACGGACCAAGTCACTGTGGCTTCACCTCTGGAACCTTGATGTCTTTAGATATCGATTCATAAGGCACACAGTAACAGTGAAGAAATGCCAGCTTCAGTAAAAGTGCCTGCGGGAGGTGTCCCCAGAGGCTCACAGCGCGTCTGCACGGGGCCCGCCCCGGGGACCTGTGCAGCAGTGCTGTGGCCTGAGTGAGGCCTGCCTGCAGGCAGCCCGAGCCTCCTTATTGTAGGCTGGGCTTTGTCCTTTAGAATTCCCCATTCCAGCACGTTCAGAGACGCACAGAGACTGCAGGTCAGTGTCCCAGTTAAGCAGGGTGTAGAGACCCTCAGCAGAGCAGCATCAGATCAGGGTGTGCACGGCTGCCTGTGTGGCTGCCCTGACACTGGCTGGGGCATCGAGACCGCTGACGTTTCCCATGAGAGGACCTGGGAGGGAGCCCATCTCCCACAGGACAGACGCCCATGTGGCTCTGAGGATGGATAGGCCTTCCGACAGCAGGGCGGCCTGGGCGAGGCCCAGTGAGGCCGCGGTTTGGGCGCTCTGAGCTTGGCGCTGCCCCAGTCGTCGTGTTTGTAGCTGAAAGGGGTCAGCGCTTATCCAGGCGATTTAATTATTCGCACATGACAACCACCGCCTGAGACTTTCTGATACATGATCGTGCCTTTTAACAATAATGGTTTCTGAGGCTTTTAGCTTTTTATTTTGAAAGTTAACTGTTTTCACAGAATGTGAGTTTTTAGTATAATTAGAAGTATTTTTGTTAGACTTTCTATTTATTATTGTAGATAACTAGTAATTTTATTAATTTCCAGTTTAAGCCACTGAGTGGCTTCCGTGTTCATGTGAATTTACATGTTCTTTATATAATAAAAAACGTGACAGAAGAGCAAGTATTTTCTGTTAACGAAATGCTACGACTCAGTGATCTCAGGGATTTGAACCTCTGGAGGTGACAGCTGCGTCTGTTCGTGTTCAGCTTGGCTTCAAGAAGAGCATGTGCGCCCCACGTGTGGTACACGCGGGCAGTGTGGGGGGGACTGAGGGGCACGGAGAAACCGCGTGTTTAATTACGGCGTGCGTACATCAGCCGACAGTGCGACACAGTAAACCGTGTGTGTCACACTCGCAACTTCAGAGATCTGGTTCGGGCAGGGTGTGGGTGGCGCAGCTGGTGGAGCCTGTCTGAGGAAATGGTGACGACAGAGGGTGATAGACACGCCGTGGCAAACCGGAGTCACAGCCACACCGCGGGACGGCCACTCGTCCAGGGTCAGGGGTCCTGGCCCATAGCGTGGTGGGCACAAACCGTGCGGCCACATGTTTTCTGCCAGGACTGAGCTTCCTGGGGAGTGACGCTCTGAGTCTCGTTCACCTGTGTCTTCCATTCCTGGCACAGTTCCAGATCACGTCAAGTTCAGTTTGTTTCGTGACAACTGCCCTTAGAACGGTGAGGTGAGAGAGCAGCCGTGCGTGGTGGCGGCCGTGACAGAGAAGAGCGTGTGACGCCAGTGCGGGGTTCCCGTGTCTCTGACGCTCTGTGCACGGGGCCCTCAGTGGGTCTTACACACGTCACCTTTGTCCTCTTTTCTCTTCATAGGCTTTTTAGATCCTGAGAAGAAGCTTTTTTCTCATCGAATATTATCGAGAGACGAGTGTATTGACCCGTTCTCTAAAACAGGGAACCTTAGGTACGTACCTGGCCACGTGCGCCCCGCGGCTCACCGTTCGGTCCCCCCGTAGAGACTGCATTGCGAGCCTCAGAGCAGCGATTCCGTTTACTCCCCCCGTTCTGCCACTGGCGTCGTGGCAGTCTTCTCGCTAGACCCCTTCCTCTTGCCGCCTCCGAGTGAACTCCTGGGGGACTCGGGCCGGAGCCCGAGAAGACAGGCATGGGGCGGGGGGACTGAACAGAGCTGGGGGATACAGGGGATGAAGGGGACGATGTGGGCAGGAGAGCCCCAGCTTTCTCAAGTGCAAGGCAGGCTGTCGGCTGGGTCTCGAGTTTGAGGAGGCGTTTGCCTGGGTGTGGGCGTCTCTGGCTCACATTTCCCCGAGAGCGTAGCTGCTGCTAACGCCCTGAGCATTTCGACACCTGGGGTCTCGTCCCCATCTGCCTGCTCTGCCACGCTCACGCCGTCACTGCGCGCCTTTCCCGTCCTGTCCTCTGTGCTTCTGCGACAGGGCCGTCACCCCAGTCCCAGGCTGTTTTATGTCCTCGGAAATGTTTCGCTCTCTCTGCGGAAGAAATTTCCCCATTTCTATGCAGGATGGCAGGCCCCAGTATGATCCTGTATCAGGTGGCACTTGGATTTTTGGACGCGGACGCCTCACGAGACCAGATGAAACAGCTCTGGTCTCAGTGGCCTCTTGGTTGGTGTTGGCCACCCTCATCTGAGATTTCAGCTTTGGGGTGTCCACACAGACTGAGACCTAGTCAGGTCAACACGAACTGAGAGTCTGGAAGTACTTGTTTCAGAAACACTCGCGTTTGCTAGTGTCAGAGTGAGCAGATTGACGAGGACAAAGGAAAATGTGAGACTGTGCTGGAGATTTATTAAGGAGAAAAGCCACCCAAGACGAGCACATTGGGGAAGGATGAGCCTGCTCCGCGATGGGCACAGGTGGCAGGCCCTGGCTCGTGTGGATGCTAGCAGCCCTCGATCCAGAGATGACACGCCAGGAGGCGTCACTGCGTAGGCTGCTCAGGGTTCACTTCCGCAGAGTGGCCCTGTGGTCGTTGTGGCCTTCGTTATTTATCAGCAGCTGGAGAACCTGAACAGTGGCAGGCGTTTCTCCTGGGTCTGTCTCCTGATCTTAGAAGCGGCCGAGGAGTAGTCATTCTGGATTCTGAATGCTGTGAGCCTATGTGCATCTCAGAGGGGTGGACAAATGAGATCTGACAAGGCCACCAAAAGGGTACCAGAGCGTGTCTGCATCCAGTAGGGAGCTTGGGGACCCTTGTCAACAATTCTGCTTGCCCGCCACATCCGAGTGGCTGTTGGGAATGCAACAGGCATCTTTTGGGACTTGACGAGACATGTTGGTGCTCGGCGCTTTCGCTTAGCTGAGCGTCGAGCTTTGAGCAAGGCTGTGCCCTCCCACATGCCTGGAGCCCCCTGCGGGGGCCACGTGTCAGTAGCCTTAGGCCTGCAGGCTGATAACCTGTTTGTAAAGAAAGTCGTACTGGGACGTGGCCACAGCTACTCGTTCAGTGTTGTCTGTGCCACCTTTGTGGGGACCAGGGCGTGGCCACCTATGCACTGCTCTTTACTCTCTGGCCCCTGGAGAAAAGTGCTCAGTGGGGAAAATTGTAACTGTTTCAGCAGCATCTTCTCTGGAAACAGTTATTCAAGGTAAGCTGAATAAAAGCCCTGCCCTATGGTTTGGGTCTGTTTCTGATTAGTCAGCTGTCTGTCCACTGGTTACACGTAAAAGATTATTTCGGCTTTGGTTTCATGACTACTTTTTTATAAATTGCTGTAGAAGTTTTGATATGTGTTTGCTTTTAGAAATCTCTTCCCTTGCGGAGACTCAATGGTGTGCATTATCGATGATCGAGAAGATGTCTGGAAGTTTGCCCCCAATCTGATCACCGTGAAGAAATATGTCTACTTCCAGGGCACAGGGGACATCAATGCTCCCCCTGGGTCCCGGGAGCCACAGGCGAGAAAGAAAGGTGGGTGACACCTTTGGTCCTCAGAGATGTAGTCAGCGTTTGCTTCCCTGTCCGTGTTCCGTTTGTCACCTATGTTGTTACTGCTCGAAAGTCCGGACTCACTTTGTTTCTGTCTATTTATATTTAAGGAGATATGGGGCGGGGGGGTAGTTACATTATACCGAGAAACCTGGTGTTGCTTGGTTTCAGCCTGGGATTTTTCTTGCTAGCACTGATCTGGACGTTTCGTAGTTGAGTGAGGATTAAAGAAGTCTGCTGAATTTAGTACATCTGAACGTGGCCTTTCGTCCCAGTCTTCCTTAAAGGCCAAGTGGGACACTGGAGGCCGGGCTGCAGCAGTCCTTGCAGAGAACACACAGTAGTGCAGGTGGCGGCCTGGCCGGGGGCCTGCAGGGCACGCGGCTTAACCGGTCAAGCCAGCGAGCAGCTAACGTCTGTCAGGAGAAAACGTAGTGTTGGTATGAAGTGATTCTCGTGACCTTTAGTTTCCAAGGAAAATACTCTGAGGCATACAGCTACTGCCACAGTGACTAACAGAACTCGGAGGTCTAGGCCAGGAGGAATGTGACCCAAGGGTGTCCCTGCCCAGGACAGGCTCGATGGCAGAGCTCGAGCGGGTGTGACAGGCTGCTGCCCAAGGCCAGTCTGGCCCATGATCTAAGAGCGTGTTGTGCATTTTTAAAGCATTGTAAAAACCAAAACATGGGGAGCGTGCCTGAACCCCATCCTCTCTGGCCCCATGCAGGGCGCAGCCCGGGCTCGAGGTTGTGGGAACCCTCCATGGGATGCAGGACGACATGGGAGGTGTGCTGTCTCCCGTTTCAGGAGGAAGTGTGCTGACTTCTCCTCTTGTGTGCCGTGCAGGGAGTCACCCTCCCAAAGGGGCAGACGTCACCGAGCAAGTTCCGTCCTCCAAGGACGCCGAAGAAGGCAGGCAGGCGTCCGGGGATGAGCCGAGCAATGGGCTTGGGAAGCCCACGAGGGAGGTCAACGGGGCCTGGCCCTTGTGTGGCCAGGCAGAAGAGAGGGCCGCCCGGCCGGCCGGCCGCGCCCCGCTGGCTGATGGGAGGGGGACACTGGTGTGTGCGCAGCAGCACGGCCGGATGTCGGCCGAGAAGCGGCCCGCCCAGGGCATGGCCGGCAGTGACCTGGACTTCGAGCTCTCCAGCGACAGCGAGAGCAGCAGTGAGTCAGAGGGCCAGTCGTCCTCCGCCGCTTCTGACGGCGAAAGCGGGGAGAAGAGGGGCCGGAAAAAGCCGAAGGCTGTGCGGGACACTGGCAAAGTCGTGCTGCCGGGCGGCGCCCCTGGCCCAGGAGGGGCGACCCCCGCAGGGGCCGGCCACTGCGCGGAGCCCGGGCCCGGCGTGCACGCGGACCTGCAGGGCGACAGCGAGCGCGACAGCCTCTGCGCGCTGGCGGGCGGCGGTGCGGACAGGAAGGAGGCCGAGACCGAGTCCCAGAACAGCGAGCAGTCGGGCATCACCGTGGGCGAGTCGCTGGACCAGAGCGTGGAGGAGGAGGAGGAGGAGGAGGACGCCGACGCCGACGACCACCTGGTGCACCTGGAGGAGATCCTCGCCCGTGTGCACTCCGACTACTACGCCCGGTACGACCGCTATCTGCGCGGGGAGGCCCCGGAGGCCCCCGACATCCGGAAGATCGTGCCCGAGCTCAAGAGCAGAGTGCTGGCGGACGTGGCCATCATATTCAGCGGGCTACACCCCACCAACTTCCCGGTGGAGAAAACCCGGGAGCACTACCACGCCACGGCCCTCGGGGCCAAGATCCTCACTCAGTTGGTGCTGGACCCCGACGCCCCGGACAGGGCCACCCACCTGATCGCGGCACGGGCAGGTAAGTGGCGGCTCCCCTCTGGGCCCCGGGGTGGACCGTGCTGACCCCTCAAACGCCCCCTGCCTCCGGGGCGGTCAGGAGCGCCTTCCAGGCGCGTGACGACCCCATGCTGGCTGGGCTCTGCCTGTGGACCGTCTGGTGCGTGCGACCCTCAGCACGGGGCCCCCGGCCCCGCACGGGTCTGAGCGCCTTGTCCCACGCAGGCACGGAGAAGGTGCGGCAGGCCCAGGAGTGCGGCCGGCTGCACGTGGTCAACCCCGACTGGCTGTGGAGCTGCCTGGAGCGGTGGGACCGGGTGGAGGAGCAGCTGTTCCCACTGAGCGACGACTACGGCAAAGCCCCGCGGTGAGGGGGCCCGCGGGTGGGCGGAGGCCGGTGTCCTGGGGCGGTCCCCTGGGCCAGCAGCCTTCCCGGTCCACACCGGGGCCCAGGCGGCCCGCCACTGCGCCCCAAGCCCTTGCTTGTGCCCTGCTCGCCCTGCCGCCACCCCTTGGGGCTTCCCACGCACAGGGCGTCTCAAAGGCGACCTAGCGCCGGGGGAGGAAGTCAGGGCAGCTCCTCTGCTAACTCGGCGCGGTTCAGCAGCCGCGGCTATAGCTCACGTGTTTCTTTCTCGGCTGCAGAGAGCTGTGCGAGCTGAGTGCCAGCTGTGTGAGGGGGCCGGTGACCAGAGCCGGAGGGGCCGGGTGGCAGCCAGATAGGGGTGAATACTCGGGTGGCAGTGCAGGAGAGAGGCCTGTGTGCTGGGGACAGTGGCTCTTTTTGTTGAGAAAGGCTTGAAGATGCTTCCATTGTCTGTTGGGGCTCGAACGTGGCGTTAGAGGGGAAGTTCTCAGACATGGGAGAATGGCAGGTGCGGACACCGCGGGGGTTCCGGGGGGCACACCCCCCTGGACACAGGCCGAGTGGCACTTCGCACCCAGTACTTGTGCTTCAGAATTAAGGAGTCACGTCCGCATCTTTGTCCTTGGCTCTCGGGCTGCGACGGTGGGCGTCCTGTGTCCCCGCCAGTCTCCCGCTTCCTCACGAGCCCCCTTCTCACCCCTCAGGGAGGACGGCCCAGCAGCCTTTCCCGAGAGGCAGGGTGCACTCGCGCCCACCCTGTTCCACCCGACGCCCATCCACCCGCGGGCCCAGCCGGGGCCTGAAGTCCGGATCTACGACGCGAGCACGGGCAAGCTCATCCGGAAGGGCGCCGCTGGCCCCGGGCCCCCCAGCCCCCCGCAGGTCCACGCAGAGCGCCCCTCCTTCAGGTACGTGCATCCCCGTGCCTGGGCCCCAGGCCGGTGCCGCCTGGCCCCGGCTCTGAGCCCACATCATGGACACTCACTCACTTCCACGTCCGGTTTTTCTCCCTGTTCTCTTTCCCTGTCTCGGTTCCACAACTGGGACAGACCAGTCCAGGGTCTCTTCTCTGACGCGTCCCGCACATGTGTCTAGGCATACACGGGGTCACACGTGGGTCAGTGTTGTTCTCCACAAGCACTGTTCTTTGCTGACCAGACCTGAGCCATGCAGCAGATGACAGGCCACGGAGGAGGCCAGACCTCGCCCCTGCCTGCCTCGCCTTTCAGTCTCGTCCCTTCCACCAGACAGAGAGCGGTTGTCACGGGGGACAAGGGACAGCTCTGGGCCTGCAGGAGCTGGCTGTGCAGTCCCTGCTGAGCAGGCCCAGCCTCCCCTGGCCGTCCTGCCTGCGTCAGCACTCGGCCCGGACGGGGGGTGGTGGTGATGGCACTTCGTAAATAGGGACGTAGGGGAGAGAAAGCTGAGGGGGTTGGGGCCGGCGCCGCCTGAGGGGCGGGGGGTAGGGCAGGGCCGGGAGCCCACTGAGCAGCAGGCCGTCCCCACACTCCACTCGGGCCCTTCCCTCCCTCTGCGTGGACCGGAAACCCCGCTCAGCCTGAAGCCACCCCCTGCACTCCTGGCCATAACCGCAGGGCCGTCTCAGGCATAATGAGGGTCTCAAGTTTGGTTTTTAAAGCATGGCTGTCGTGTGATATCCCCATGGTGAGTGCGTGGGGTCCTGCATCCAGGTCTCCACTCCTTCCTGGAGACCCCCGATCCCAGGAGCCATCCACACCATGAGCAGCCACGTGTGGCAGTGGTGTTTCTCCTGCCCTGGCTTCCGTAGGCCCCCCAGAGGGCTCTGTAAGGATGAGCAGCGACCTGGCCACGTGATGCTTCGGAGCGCAATGGGTGGACATGGAGCTGCCCCCAGGACCGCGGGAACTGTCACCAACCCCACTCTTGGACTCCAGGTGCAAGTAGACAGCCTGGGGTAGTCCGGATTGAGTGGGTTTTTGGCTGGTGGTTTATTTGTGACTGAAGGTGTCATCGCTGGTTGAACTCAACCATTTAGAGTTACATCGTGACTTTGGGGTGTTGCTGTTCCTCAGGGTCACCCCCAAAGTGGTATTGCTGAGTGAAAGTCTGTGTGTGTCTTCCGTAAATGCTGTCAACTCTTTGCTGCAAGTTGGCTGGAATTCACGGTCGCACGCAGCAGGACGTGACCCACCGTTTCCTTAAGTCCAGCACGGGCGTCACAGCACGTGTCCTGCTGCATCTCTCCTGTCGCCAGGCTGACTGCCTCCCTCTGATCTCATGGCCGGCCCCCGGGGGGGATCAGACGGAGGCAGTCAGCATGAGCAACCGCACGTGCTGACTCGCCACTTGGATCCCCCTTCAGTCACCTGCCCTTTATGTCTTTAAGTAGCTTTACCAGGTTCTTGTCGTTTCTTTGTCTCGTTTCTTCTGGGAAATGTTTACTAAGTTAGAAAAACATCCCGAAGGTGCCGCGTCAGTGGGGAGGAGACGGTGACGCGTTGGCAGCGGCGTCTCCCGTGGTCCTCGCTGTGCCGCATCCTTCACCTCGCTTTGGTGTGTGGGGCGCTGGCTGTTCTTCGTAGTCGGCGTCGGTGGCTCAGACACTGACAGCGTGCGGTGTTCACTGCCAGACCTTTCTTGAACTGCTCCTCACAACGGACTCCTACGTTCCACCTTCTTTTTAAAAACTGTCCTACTGTCAGTCCAGGTACATGTTTTGAGGTGCCGCTTTTTCTGAGGACACGAGGACAGAGCAGGTGCGTGGTGTTCTATCTTGTCAGCTGCATCTAAATGGCTGGCAGCCGAGCGAGGTTCCGCTGAAGCACATGGGGGACTTCACTCAGTTAGTGGGGGGCGTGTGATCGGGACAGACGTGTCTTCAGTCTTTGAGAGTAATTCATTCAGGTTGCCCTGCAAAATGCTGGACTTGGGTTCGTAGGCTGCGCTCTGCTGTCCCAGAGTGTCGGATGGTTGGGTGACAGGTGGTTATGAAGGGGCTTCGCCCAGAGAGGCTCCCACGCAGCGCAGACAGCGGGAGCCGGGCGGGGGCGGGACAGCAGCTCCTGCAGGGGGCGCGTTCCCACGTGCCCTGGTGTCCCTTGGACCTCCACAGAACTGTAGGATGACCTCCACGTTGACCTGGTGCTGTCGCGGTGGAGCAGTAGAGACCTGTGGCCGTGGTGGCTGAGCCCAAGGGGGGCCGGGTAGCGGTGCGACTGCTGTGTGTCCCCATGCAGGCATCCCCCAGACCCGGGGTGTCCGGCATGGCACCGCGGGGGTGGCGTGCCCAGCCAGGAGCGAGAGTGAAGCCCCAGCTGGCTGGACGTCTGGGCTGTGGGACCTGAGTGGAGGGGCCTGTGATGGATCTAGGTTTCCAGTTTGGACAACAGAAGCGATGACATAGCCACGAAGGCGAGACCCACCCCCTCCCGTGTTCAGGAAGTTGTCCCGTTTGGACTTGACCTTTCAGTGTTAACACAGATGACCCTTGAGCAACTCAGGGCTTAGGGCACCAGCACTGCCCGGTCAAAAGTCCACATATAGCGAGACTCCCCAAAAAACTTGTCCTTGGGCACCCACAGGGATTGGTTCCAGGACACCCTCTCCCAAGATGCCAAAACCCGGATGCTCAGGTCCCCTGCGTGAAATGGCGTGGACGAAGGCACCCCATCCCCTGCGTCTGCAGACTCCCCGCGCGCGTCAGAAGCAGTGCAGTTCACTGCGCACGCCATGCCGTGCTGTTCCGGGTCCAGGGCCGCCGCCTCCATCGGGCCCGTCATTCCTCCTCGTAGTGGGCTGCACGGTCCTCCCAAGACCACCCTCGTGGTTGCTGCCTCGTCGACATGAGAGGTGGATTCGTCACGAGCAGCGGCAGCGACAGCGCCTTCCAGGGTGTCGCACTTGGCAAGCGGGCTTCGGGTTTCTGTGCTGGGTCACGTGCGGTGCGAGTCACGGTTTGGTTTAGTGGACGGAGGATGACAGGGCAGACCTGCGCTGAAGAGAGGGTGGCCGAATGCAGCTCGCAGTGGCAGCTCGCCGTGTTGCTGCGAAATCTGTAGCCGTCACTGCGCATTTTCATCAGCGATTCTTAGTTTTTAGAATCTGCTTTTCAGATCGTTGGAAATAAAATCAAAAATGTTTGATTTATTTCTCTTGATGGTAAGGAACAAGGGCATGTGGTCTGAAAATGTTTAGAATGTTTAAAAATTGGGAACGAAAATGGCTTTTGGAGTATGCAGTCTTGCTGGAGTAAGGGGCGGCAGGCTCGGGGTGTCTGAGACAGGTGAGCAGTCAGGAGGCGCTGGCCGACGACAGGCGTGGCGGTGGCATGTCAGGCAGCAGGTGCCCACACGTCTGTCCTGGAGTTCGTGCCACCCGCGTGGGCAGAGGTGTTTCAGGGTCAGGTGACACTACAAAGAGACGGGTGTCTCACCTCTGCTTGTTCTTCTGAGGAAAATTCACTGGAGTGTAGTTTAACGAGTTGACTTTTGATGGAATTTTCTTCTCTTGAACTTGGAAGTGTGGTTTCCAATACCGGTTGTGTTGAAGTTATTGCCAGCGCGTTCCGATGCACAGAAGGACGCTAACACGGTTCGCGAGGTCGTGCTACTTCCTGTAAGCTCGTAGCAGAGCCGGCACGTCCCCTAGCAGAGCCTGTCATCTCAGAAGAGAGCTAAGGTTTCTTTTCAAAATTATCTTTGTTAATTTTTCTCTGTTTCTTTCCTCACTTGTACATGTGGGAAAGCGTATGTTTTTCTAAAATCACTGAATGTTTATATAGTTTGATCTATTTTCGAAATCGGGATGACCATCTTTATAAAAAACGAGACCTTCGTCGTAATCCCTGCCCCAGTCTAGACAGCACGGGCACTCGTGGGGGGAAGCAGGGGCCAGGCGGTGCCCCCCGGGCGTGCACGTTCACGTGCATTTGCCTGTGTTCCTGGTGACGCTGCAGTGACAGCCGCGCTGCCGCATGCCCTGTGTTTCTGTGGGGAGATCCCACATCTCAGCACCTATCAGAATATCACCTTATCACTCAAATCTAGAGCCGTCTCCCATTTATGTGATTTCAGGTTGTACTCACACACACCTGTGTCTTTAATCTACCTGCCCACACGCGGTCACCGAGCATCCTCAGGACGTCTGTCCCCACAGGTGTGAGCTGTGCAGGCTGCTGGTCCTTGTTGCTGACTGGGTCTCGAGGGCCCCACGCTGGCCCTCCTGGCACCTGTGTGTTGAGGGCCATGCAGGAGGCAGCTTCCCCCAAACCCTGGGAATGGTGACTCAGCCTGTTCAGTGCCTGGAACCTCTTGCAACCAGGTCCCTGGAGGCTCTGAGAATCCTAAGTCTTTGTGGGTCTGGCTGCGATGTTTTTGGTTCCGGGACCAGGTGCTGGCTCGCCTGGGGAACTTGGAGTGTCCGAGGTCCTGGGTGAGTGTGGGGCGCGCTCTCTGGCTGCTGTCGGCATGTGGAAAATGTGGGGTTCAGAGTGGTTCCCCTCAGGCAGCATTAGCTCAGGGCTCACCTTGTGCTGAGGCCACCATAGGGTGACGGGCAAAGTTCGGTGGACAGTCACCGAGTCTAAACCTTGGGCTTCCCACGGGCACCGCCGCCAGGAGTGCGTGGGGTCATGGCCAGAGGTCCTTGCCCGGGGCATGTGGGCGTTCCCCGTGCAGACGCGGGCACCAGGAGGAACGCCGGGGTCACGGCCTGGCAAAATTCTGAAGCCTTTTTGCTTCTCCATCTTTGCTGTGTGCCAGTAGTTGTGAACATTTAATTTTTTCTTTTAATTAAAGGTTTTGTTTTAAGGCATTTGGAAGTTCACAGCATTTGTAAGAAGTAACATGGAAAGACCTGGCTTCCTCCAGGGGTAGCATCTGGCCTGCCGCAGCCAGCCTCACGGCCAGGACGGGATGCTGACACCGCGCAGAGACGGGGCACCCTCCGCCCCAGGCCCTCCTGTCACCCCTTCTAGCCACAAGTACCTCCCAGCCGCCCGGCCACCAGCCATCTGTGGCCTCCGCAGCCCTGTCGTCTGGCGTGTGCCCGTCCCTCAGCACTGTGCCGGGGACGTCTTCCAAGTCGTCCTGTCCTCGCTGCTGAGTCGTATCTCATGGTAACTGTCCACCTGCTGTGTCCCACGGAATCCTCCGTGTCCCCAGGGCACACACCAGGGCCGTGATAGTGCGGTGCTGAGTGCCGAGCGTGTGTTCAGTTTTGCACGGGCTCGTCTGGCGTGTTCCGTGGGGTAGAACCTGCGCGTCGGGCGCGCGTGTGTCAGCACCCTGGCCAGCGGTCGGCGTTGCTGCTCGTCTGTATCGAGCGCGGTGGGTGTGTGGCGGCGGCTCGGTTTCAGCCTGCGCCTCTTCCAGGCGGCCGTGTCGAGCGCTCGCACTGGCGTCCTGGCCCTGTGCGCCCACTGCAGCCCAGTGTCCCTGTCTTTCGCCCGTTTTCTGTTTGTGAAAAAACTGCTGCATGTCGGAGTTCGCTGTGTGTTTTGGGTCCTGGCCCGGTGTCACCGTGTGGCAGACGTCTCCTCCCTCCTGTCGCTCGTCTTTGTTGTCGGCAGAGTCTTTGGCAGAGCCACAGTATCTGTTTCAGTGAGGTTTCGTTGTTCAGTTTTTCTTTCACGAGTTAGACTTTCGGTGTCAAGTCTATCGACTCTGCCTTGTTCCCCTGTCCTAAAGGTTTTCCTCCGTTGTGCCCTGGAAGGGTCCTAGTTCCATGTGAGGTGTCAGTCCGTGGTCTGCTTGAGGCAGTTCTGACGTGAGGGGCTGGCGGGGTCACTGTGACAGCAGCACGTGAGGCGTAGGCGGCCTCCCTCCGCCCCGCGCTGTGCCCAGTCCGGGTCCTGCGTCCGTGACTGTCCGCGGGTCCGCACGCAGTCCTGCCTTCCTCTGGGCCTTGGCGGGGCCATAGGGCCCTGGGCTCTGAGTGCGCCCCCCGCCGTGGTGTTCTGGAGACGCCCTGCCTCCAGGTGAGCGAGGTCCCGCACCTCTTAGTCGACCGGCGGCGTGAGGGGGACAGCTCTCCTTCCAGGTGCTGGGGCAGGAGCTTTGAGTCTGTGGAGTTTGTCTGCCAGAACTCACGTTAAAATATTTATTTACTTT
This sequence comes from Pteropus medius, assembly GCF_902729225.1. NCBI lineage: Eukaryota > Metazoa > Chordata > Mammalia > Chiroptera > Pteropodidae > Pteropus > Pteropus medius. The sequence goes on along the minus strand of NW_024340849.1, from coordinate 282,836 downwards.
AAAATAGCAATAAACATAGCGTGGTAGCACAATAACGTTTTTTTAGTGAAAAGTGATTATTTTCCAGATCAGAAAGAAACAGAGAAGAGTGACTTGTCTGTGTTTTTGCCACTGTATGGCCGAGTGAGGGCAGTGGTTCCACCGTCCGTGTGTCAGCCTGCAGTGGCCTGCTGTGTGCTGGACACACGGGCGGAAGTTCTGGCCTCCCCCAGCGCTTGGCAGCTGTGGGACCACCCTCGGCTCGGTGGCCGCAGCACAGGGCCTGTGTCCCAGGGCGAAGAGCACGGCGCTTCTCCCAGTGCTTGTGCCCGCAAAGCCTTGGGGCCCAGGGGCCCCCCTGGCCAGCTTCGAAGAGGGACATGCTTGTGCTTCCGTCCTGTTTTTTTTTAAACTAGGAATCCACTTTTCTGAAGGGAGGCTATATCACATATTATTTTTTTTGCCACTTTTCCATGTTCACAGTCGGAGCTCTGGGGGTTTGGAGCTGACGGTAAGGGGTGTGAACGGAAGCGTGTCCGGTATCTGTGTCGGTGCTTCCTGGTCGGTGGGGTGTGGGCCCCAGACAGTGTGGGCTTGGGCGCCGGCCTCTCACAGTCAAACCTGCAGGTAACTCTCAGCTCCCAGAAAACTTCACCTGTCCCTGAGTACCCACAGGGGACAGGTTCCGGGACCCCCATGGAGTCCCCACGGCGGGCAGGAAGTGGGCCAGGTGCTGCCTGGAGGAGGCCGACTTGTGGGCAGGCCTCCCGTCACGCCTCTGCCCTGGGTAGACAGCCGTAGTGAACGCTTTGCTCCAGCTTAAAGAATTTTCCTTTCGTTAGGTAAGCAATAAGCACAGTACGATCGCTGCTTTTTAATTTTGTTTTAGACTTAATCCCCCCGTTTTTTCAAATGATGCGTTTTTACTGCGATGTCGTCAGTGTCTGAGTGGGCGAACGTGGTCGGTGACAGCAGTGAGGGTTCCGCGTCCGGTCCCCGGCCCCACAGAGCAGCGGGCTGTGGGAGCGGCGCTCAGGAGAGTGTGCCTCCCAGCTTGCATGAGCCCTCGTGGGCGCCGACGTCGGAACACTGTCAGAGCACGTTCACGAGGTCTGACGCGTCAAGGTGAACGTGTGTGTGGGCGGAAGCTTAAATGGCTTCAGGCGGAACCGTAATTGTGACATCATTGAAAAATCTCTGTGGCGTAACCGTGGCGCTGGCGCTGGAGCAGAAGCATCCTGGATCTGGGTAGTTACTTCATTAGATTAGTACTTTAACCAAACTGTGACATGCAGTTCTCAATCACCTTTGTCTGCTTTTCGTGGACAGAGGATTTGGACTCCAGCCTAGGGCAGCCTGTTTCTTAAATTCGCCATCACTCTTTTGGTTTTGTTTTGCGTTTATGGCCTGGATAGTATAGAAATAGGTTTTGGGGGGTTGTTTTTTGTTTTTTTGTTTTAACTTTGTGGCCTGCTTGACCTTATTTTGAGGCTAAACAACACTTCTTGCTGGTTTCTAAGAAGTTTTTCATCATCTCTCTCCACATTTGCCCTGTGTTCTAAAATGGGCACAGGCAGCCGATGCCCTGGGGGCCGCGGTGGCTCGTGGACAGAAGGCTCGCTCTGCCCCTCGGCCACGCGGCCTGCGGAGGCTGGAGCGAGTGAGCAGGCGGCGCGAGCCGTCTGTGCACGCACGCGTTCGCTCACCTGTCCCGAGAGCCAGGAGTCTGACTCAGTGCTGGAAAGGTGAATGCAAACCGACTTTCCTCATGTGGGACCTAAAATATTCATTTCAGAGCTGTTGAGCCACACCAGCAGCAGCTGTTTGGTGAAGAGTTGCCAGATAACGCAGATGGAGAGCAGCCTGGTCCTAGAAGAAAGCGACAGCCCAGCATGTCAGAGGCCATGCCGCTGTACACTCTGTGTAAGGAGGACTTAGAGAGTATGGACAAAGAGGTGAGCCCCTCGGCCTGCGGAGCCGGTGCCCTTGGCGCCGCCCCGGTGGCCAGCCCCCCTAGGACCCGGCGCAGCGGCGGCGGTCCCAGTGCACCCGACGTCTCCTGACGCCCGCCTGCGTGCGGCGTGGGACTGGCACTTTTGTTTCCGTTGAGAGAGATTGGCAGCAGTGTCGAGCGATGTTATCAGTGTAACAGCAACATGCGGCAGTAAGTACCGTAGTCAGCTTCACCTCACGACGCCGTTGGTGGCCCCCCCCCACTCCCTGCCTTACCTCGAGGGCACCCGACAGGCATCTGGAGCTGTCGTTGGTGAGGGGGTACCCCAGGCATCAAGTGGGTGGGCAGTGCCCAGGACGGGTCCACAGCGCCAGCAGGGCCGAGGATGGGCCCCGGGTGAGGCCGGGCTTCACTCACGCACGAGGGACGGCGGGCCGTGCGTTGGAGCAGCCGGCCGTCACACTGCTGGCTTTCGGCGGCGTCGGCGTGTGCGCTTTCCAGTGCTTGATCACGGGGACAGTGACGACGGGGCCCTGAGCCCGTCTGACGTTGGAGGTTCAACACAGCGGGGTTCCCTTAGGGCCAAAGCTGCACCACACATAGCTTTGTAAGGCAGTGTTGCTGTCTGTCTCCTAGCTCGTCTTGAACAGACGCTCTCTCGTTAGCCCGTCCTTGTCCCCTGTGCCTCGTGGCCGCCATGGCTCTGACTGCCCCTGCCTCCTATCACGGGCCCGGCCCCGTTGCCTGCGGGTTGAAAGCATGCCACGTCCCCAGGCACCTGCTGTTCAGGGCCGGTGTTGAGAGGGGAGACAGCAGCACCAGGGCCCACCTGGCCTGGCGGGCCGGGGCCTCCCCACTCCGTCTACAGACAAACCACTGGCCACACGCTCACCGTTTGGCCGTTTGGCATGACAGGCCGTGCAGGCAGAAATCTCTCGATTTTCCCCGGGGACGCTGGGAGAGCAGGGAGGAAGAAGGTGGTGTTTCAGGGGGCTTGGAGGCAGGTGCTGATGTTCAGTGACACCTCACCAGGACCTCAGGTTGTCACTTCCAGACTAGAGTCTTTCTCGTGACAGTTAAACCCTGTTTTCGGATGGGCCGATTCCTCTCTTTGCCATCGTCTGCCTTTTTGAATATTTAGCTAGTACACAGCTGTTTGTTCCGTAAACGTGTTTTTTCTGAAAGAATTTCCTCAACGTGACTTCTCTGGCTCCACGCCCAGATCTGGGACATTCCTTCTGTAAGGGACACCACCCACTTAGGAGGGGCCAGGAAGGGCAGGCACCTGGCACCCGCATTTCTCTCCTCCTGGCCACCTGTCCATCTTCCTGGTCGGTTATGCGATGACTTCACTGCCCTGTCCTCTCTAGTCCTGGTCACTTGTAGGATGTCTTCATTGCCCTGGTCCTACTAGTCCTGGTCGGTTATGGGGTGAGTTCAGTGCTGTGCCCCGCGTAGACACTTTGTGCAGTCTGTCAGGCAGTGATGACATTTTTGGTTCTTAATTATTTCATGTCAGAGGAATCTAATCCTTAATTTCAAATGAAAGTGTTAAATGCGTCTGTCAGCCTGAAAGCTAATCTTTCGCACAGAAATAAACGTTAGATTTAAAGACGTAGACAGTGCTCTCTGGACCAGGAGGAACCGAGGCGAGGGCCATCCTAGACGCCCTCCCTGGGGCCACTGCCCTGGGAGCGGCTGAGGTCAGAGCGACTGGGGCTCTGTGCTGGGCTCACAGCAGGAAATGGCTTCGGTGCTTGTGGGCTCGCGGGGCGGGAAGTGGAGGTTGTGGTAGCTGCCCGCCCCGCCCTCCTGGTGGGTGTCCTCGTCCTCAACCTCGTCCTCTCCTCCGCCCCGCCCCACCCCGCATGGCGGGCCAGGGCTGTGGGTTTAGAGTTCAGAAGCTGAGGAACGCCGAGAGTAGCAGGCGGTGCTGGCTTGGGCTGCTGTCCCCGAGGCGGCATGGGACAGGGAAGGGCCCTCTGGAGTCGCCCGGCAGCTGAGCAGGGGGATGTTCGCGCTCAAAATTGAGTAAAGCCTGCTGCCCCTTTGTCCTTGGCTGCTAAAGGTGGGTCACAAAGTGAAGCTTCCCCTCGCATCTGCTCCCCGAATCCCGTGCGGGGTCCCGTGCGCACGCTGGGAGCTCAGCAGGCGCGCCTGACGGCCCGCCCCCCGCACGCGGCTCGCGAGGCCCAGCTCTGCTCTCTGCGCCGGCGCTGGGGGCAGGGGGACAGAGCCCGGGCCTGGAGGGCTTGTGGAGACGGTCCTGGGAGACGAGCCCATGGGCTTCTGAATACGGACCCGTTGTCAGAGCCGAGTGTCCCGCCAGCTTGTCCAGGGGTCCTCATCCTCACAGGACGATTCACGGCAGACGACGTCTCAGCCCCCTGCGATTTCTGCAGAAGTCCTCGCCCGTGGGAGACTTCTCTCAGGTGGCCTGTTTTGGGTGCGTTCTGCTTTGATTTATCAGCAAATGGTTTTTCAGCCCAGTGACAGAATGCCTTTGGCATGAATTCCTTCAGTGGACTCTCTGCCGAAAACATTTATTTCACGTGGGTTCTAGGAACCATGGGATCTAGTGCCGTCACCTGACAGGGCTTGTGTGACTGCCCGGTGGTGCTCTCTGCTCAGCTCAGTAATTGCAGAGTCCTGAGAAGTGTGATGGAACCAGAACCCCGCTCGCCTGTGCCGTCCTGAGGCCCTGAGCTGGCGCCGTGACTCCAGGCCTGGTGTAGTTGTCGTCGAATCCACCAGAGGGAGCTCTCCAGTCAGGCTGTGCCCCGCGTGCACAGACGTGTTTACTGTGTGCTCACCTGCTGTAAATTCTCATGGCCACATCTGGCGGCCCCACAGCCTGGGCTCCGTCATGCTCTCCCCAGGCACAGCTCAGCCGCCCTCTCCCAGGACACGTCCTAGGGGGTCCCGCAGCAGCCCCGTGGGGCTGACAATAGCTGCATCTTCTGAAGGGTCGTGAAAGTGCGCGCGTGTGGTGTTGGTGCTGCCTGGTTCTGCGTGGCATGCTGTGCGCACACACGTGAGCTCTCCCCGGCGGAGGCTCGCGGTGCCGTCAGCGTTTGCAGGGCTCGGGCGCGGTGGCCAGTTGTCCACGCGGGCAGCCCTTGCGGTCCAGCACACAGGTGGGTGTGAGACGGTGAGCGTCGTGTCCGGGCAGGCACCTGGTTGCTTGGATTTGTATGTTTGTGAGCGTAGTGGGCCTGTCGCCTGTCCGTGTGTCGACACGTCGTTAGCGTCGGGCACAGATATGCCGTCTGGGGAGTTAGTGTCCTGAGGCGGCCACATGGCCCCAGGAGACCTCGGGACGCGCACATGAGCCTGACAGGCGCCGGTGCCTGTCACTGTGCAGATGTGCCGTCCTGTCAGCACTCTGGGCCTCCCGGCGGTCCTGGGAACCCCAGGGTGACCTCAGCCTGCGGCCGCCCCACACACAGCTCCTTGGGGCGCGAGGCCAGCACATGCGTGACTCTCTACGGAGCGGCCGGTCTGCCCGCACGGCGGCCCGCACTGTTTCGTCGTCACTGTGTCCCGGATGAAGCCGCACGTCTTCCACTGGCCTCAGGACGCGGCGATGAAGCGGTGCCTTCCAGCAGCCCTGGGAAGCCAGCCCCGGGGACGGTGGGAGGGGGAGCGGCCCGTCATGGGAGTGTCCCGGTGTCTGCTCGCAGGCCAGCACCATCCGCGCACGTGACCCCTCGCCCGGGCATGAGTCTGTCCGTGTCGTGCTGCTCTCTCACACGAGGAAGGTGCGGGAAGGGGCTGGTGAGCAGGCTCAGGGTGGGCCGTGGGGTTGGCGATGCTGCTGGCGGGGCTCCGGCCCCCTGCCCTGCTGTCCTCCGTGCACTCTCAGGCGCCTGCTCAGTGCTGCAGGTGTCCGGCCCTGGGAGGTGCATCCCGTGGGTGGTGAGGGCAATGGACAGTGCGTGTGAGAGCCCACGGTGCGGGTGAGGAGGCAGGCAGGGTGGGCGTGCGTGCACCCCACCCCGTGCCTGGTGGGACACACCGGTGTTGCGCTTGGCGCTGACCGAGCGGCCACAGGTGCGACCGCAGCTCCAGGGGCAGTACCTGCATGGCGCCTGCCATGCCCTCGGCTCCGTTTGCACGTGTGTGTGCGCCCTGCGTGTGTCTCCCAGAAGTGTCTGTGTGCTGGCCTCAGCTGGCCGCTCTGTTCCTGCCCCGGCCACATCTGTCGCGTGTTAGAACTTGGTGCTGGTTCTGCTCCTTCATTTCGTCGACCTGCACGTAACTGGCCACAAGCTAGAACTTGATCCAAAAGTGTGCGCGTCATTTTCTGAGGTCAATGAGAGGTTTTTGTGGCGGGGTGTGTGGATCCTGACCCCACAGCAGAAGGAAGACTCCACCTTTGAGTAGGAGTCACATCATGTGCACGCGAGGGTTTAATTCCACGGGGAGCACGAGACTCGTGTCAGGGCCGGGTAACCGGCGTCAGCCCCGGTGACTGGCGTCAGTCCCGGTACTCATGGGACTGCCGGGGCTAAGGAGGGCTCGCTGTGGGGCGGGAGGCACCCCCGCCATCTGGCAGGCAGCGGAGCCCTGTTGCCTATGCCGGGCAGGGGTCGAGGGGGTCCAGCCTCAGCATGGGGCGGAGTGGGAGGTGCCCTGAGAAGAACCAGCGTGCAGGTGGTTTCCTGGTGTTGTCCTGCCCACCCCACCCCCGGCTTTCTGGGCCAGCCCGCCATGAAGCTGTCTTGTCATGGTGGACAGGCCCCTGAGATCAGAGTGGCGGGGGACAGCCATTTGTTTCGTGTGCCCTGCAAGTGGCCTGGCGCCCGATCTCAGAGAAGGGCCCCTAGCTCCGCAGACAAGCCGGCCCTGGGCTCACCGCACGAGCACAGACATGGGACAGACCCCAAGAAACGGTCAGAGGCCATTTCTGCGGTGGAGACCCAGGGCGCGGGGTAGACAGGCAAGACGCAACTTCCCGTCACAGCCTGACCAGTCTGGTCGTGTGTCAGGCACAAAGCTCGTGTCTGCAGAGGCCCGAACAGGATGTCATGATGTTTGAGATGTCCAGGGCACAATCCAGAGGTTCCTCAGTGGTCACTGGAGACTGGCGTATTCCCGAACGGGCGATGGCAGATTTTCTGGGGTGGCCCAGATGTAGCTGTCAGACCCTGTGAGGGAGCTGGGGTGGGGCAGCCCGACGTGAGCGCAGCCTGGAGAAGAACCGCGTGGAAATGCTAGAACCGAAAAAGTCACCGAAGTCCTCTCGGCCTGCGGGGGG
>NW_024340849.1:217629-275600 GCF_902729225.1 Pteropus medius | reverse complement strand
AGAAATTGCAGTTAAGCAGGGGAACGGGTTGGGGGAGAAATGATCCGAGCCTCAGGGATACTTGGGTCAGTACTTGATCTTCAGCATCTGTGTCACCAGAGCCCCAAAGCTGGGAGGGGGACTGGGGCAGAAGACACTGGAGAAGTGGCCGGTGGCTGCCAGCCGTGGTGGGGCCTAGACCTGCTGCCCCGGATGCTGCGCCCCTGTTTGGCCACTTACAGAGTCATCAAAACAGAGCCGTGTCGTCCACACACTGTGTGCCACTGCTTTGCCCCCTGGGGTCAGAGCAGACTGGGGAAAGGCCACATTTGAGAAGGGCTCTGCGGAATATTCCAGGTGAGTCGTGGCACAGAGACAAGGTCGTACTCGGTGTTCCCTGGCACCAGGGGTCTCATGCATGTTTTACGAGCAGGTGGTGCGTGCGCAGGTTTGCCGCTTGTCCTCTGCCGTCCTGGATCTTTCTCGGTGCGTTACCTCCAGCCTGCGTGGGCGGCCGGGCTTGCTGGGCTGTTGTGTACGAGTGTGTGGCCTGAGCTGCCTCAAGGTCAGTGTTAGATTGGCATTCTGCTCGGGAGTGTGACCGAGCTCCAGGAGGGGGCAGGGGCGCCACGGCAACTCGCCAAGGGACTTCTCGATAGGTGACGTGCTTCCATGGGGCAGGTGTTCGCGGGCCAGCTAGTGGAGGTACGAGATTCAGGGTTTATGTGGACGAGTCCCAGAGTCGTGTTTCTCATGCACGTGCTCACACACGCACACGAACCGGTGCTAGAGGGTCGTCTGTCCCAGTAGGCAGTCCTCCTGTGTTGTGCCTCAGGAAGCAGGTGTGTGCACATGCCCCTAAAGGATCGGCACCCCCTGGCCTTTAGGAGAAGCGATTCCAGATGACACGTGACAGTAGCATTGTAATATTAACAGTAGTGGCAGGGGGGGCACACGTCATGGTTTAGTTCTCATTTCCCGGCGTGCCCATCCCTGGAGCCTGCCAGGCCCTGTCACCAGGGTACGAGCAGGCAGCTCACCCGAAACTCAGCCTTCAGGACTGTTTCCTGATTGACCACTTGGGCCGAGGGACGGACGGGGAGGGCCTTGTCCCATTGCCACCTCCCAGGCCTTTGTTGGCGGTTGCCTACTGGAGTTGAAAGACCGAGAGAAACTCGGGTGACCGCTGGCTCGCCCACTGCACACCCTGCAGCACTGTCAGCTTGCACAGGTGCGTAAACGCTTGCGGTTCCACCGCTGCAAACACCCGGCCACGGAGAAAAACGCATCTGTCGGCTCCAGGTGCTTTCGTGAAGGTGGTGTCGTTTTAAGCTCAGCTGGACAGTTATTCCGAGGCTGGGGCGGCGGCCTGCTTAGAGGGGTGCTGTGTGCGGTCACTCCCCCGGGACAGCGCACGTGTGCATGTTTCTGCTTCTGCCTCGTGGGGGTCCCACAGCCACCAGGGTTTGGGGTGGTTCCACCTATCATCTCAGCCGATTTTTACAGTATGGAATTTCTGCCAGGTCCGGAAGGGACTGTATTCAGGTGTCAGAGACCCTTTTCACAGGTCCTCACAGAACGAGGGACGCGCGAGCACTGGGGCTGACAGCAGGCCCGAAGCGGGTGGAGGCCATACGCTTCTGGGGTTCGGAGTTTGAAAGCCTGCGAGAGAACGTCCCTGTGTTCCCTCGCTGGCCGGGCCCACTGGCCGGGCAGCCCTGTCACCGACGTGTGCTCCCCCGCGGGCACACGCAGTAGCGCTGCTGCAGGGTCGGCTGCCTCTCCTCTGTGTCCCTCGAGTGGCGTGTGGCTCGTTGGGCCCCCCCCCCGCTCATGGACATTTTAGGGGGTTCGGTGTCGACTGGAGACAGGGTGGCGGGTCGTTACTCGCGTGGGTGACGGTGCCAGTTGCCCAGGGCTGCAGCTGGCTTTGCTCTAAGAGTGTCGCTGTCCGCTGCAGCCAGCCCCAGGTCCCCTGGCACCCTCCACACCCCGCTGTGCTCCGGCGGGGCGGACCGGCCCTGCCCTCCTGGATTCAGGTCAAGAGATGGGTCGGCTGGCAGGCCATTTGTTGAGATCACTAACGGACAACACTGTGTTCTCTGCTCACAGGCACAGGACACTTACATGACCAGAGGTGTGGGTGTCCACACCAGGCATTTCAGCCACTAAATGCCCAGACCCCACAGCCTGGGCGCTCAGTCCCACCCAAGACACCAGCTACAACTAGTGCCCCAGCTCGTAAGCTGGACTCTGACAAGCGCTGTGAGCTGGGGTTCCTGCACCCCTTCCTCGTGACCCATCGTTTGCCAGAACGGCCCGCAGGACCCAGGGCAGCACACAGCCAGGCTCACCGCATCTCTCTGTAATGGGGGATGCGGTGCAGGGTTCTGGTGCACAGCCTCCAGGTGCAGTCCAGAGGGGCCCCAAGTGCAGGAGCTTCTGTCCCCTGGAGCGAGGGACACCACCCTCCCAGCACCTGGCTGTGTGCACCCACCTGGAAGCCCCCAGCCCATGCCCTGGGGACTCGGGAGCTTCCTGGGGAGAGCATGGTGGGCCCTGTCCCCTCCCTGGGGCCGGAGTGGGACCGAAGGCAGCAGGCTTCTCAGCTGATCCAGGAGCCACCCAGGGTCACGTGAGAACAGAAATGCTGCTGTCACACAAGGGAGACAGGGCAGAGACCAGGAAATAAGTGTCTCCTCATTTCGTGCACATGCAGCAGCTTTACAGACTAGACAAACTTACTAGGTAATGGTCTCTCTGAGGTCATAAAAACGTGATTGCATTGACTTACAGGGGTTTGGATACCAATGTTTGCTTTTTCTGCATTTATCTTTTTGGAAAAAACAAAAACACTTTCGGTGTCTGCTTGGGCCCCATTTGTGGCCAGTGTGTCCCCCACATTAGATAGGGCTGCCTCCCCACACCCCCTTTTCGCCTTTCTAAGTAGGTTGATGTCGCCGTCTTTGGACACGGGCACTGCCTTAGTGGCCCATACACTTAAAGCGAAGGGTCGCCCAGCAGGGCTTCTGAGCCTAGGAGCTGGGTCCAGGAACATTGTCCTCCAGCTTGACGTCACTGCAGGTGCAGCGACAGGGGCTGGCATGTCTTGGGTGCTTGTGACACATCTGCCGGTGTCCTTGGGCCTCTGCCAGCCGGGCCGATGCTGTCAGCAGAGCGCCACAAGGTCGTGGTCGTCTCGGTGCCGGAGATGCACGTCTTCCTGTCGCATGTTCGTCAGGGCAGAGTGGTTAAGGACTCCAGGTGTGCTAGCTCAGCATCACTCGGGAATGTGGCGGCGTTCCAGAGCCGGGGCTGCAGGGCGGGGGGCTGGCCAAGAGGCTTCTCGTGCTGTGGCTGTCGCCCGGCGTCTCCTCTGCTGAAGGACCAGGGTAAACGAGAGGGGGCGCGGGGTCGGCCGGAGGTCACGCCCGAGGAGACGGCAGCCAGGGTCGCCCGAGTCTGGCCCAGTGGCTCCCTCGGGCGCGTCTGGTGGTGCAGCCGGCCGTGCCCCGGCCTGCTTCCCAGGCCGCCGCGAGGTGGAGCCAGGCCCGTGGCCCCGGGGAGTGCTGCAGCCAGCAGCCTCTGCCCCGTTCTCTCCCCGCTGCGCGAGCTGGTGTCAGCGGGTCTCGGCCCGCCCTCCTCCTGCGCTGCTCGCTCCCGTCCCCTCACTTGGCACGTCTGTGGGTGACGAGGCCTGAGATCTTTCAGAGAAAAGCAGCATGGGCACCCTGTGGTGGGACGCCCCTCCCGCACACAGGGCTCCTCCCAGAGAACCGCTGCTGCCACCCACTGCCTGGCGCCGCCTCGGAGGATGCCACCGCGCACCGCAAAGCTGCGGTCCCTTGGGGGCACGCGGCGGGGAGCGACCCGCATGCCCCGTGCCGGCCAGGGGTGGCGTCCCACGGCCCCCGCTCTGTGCACGTAGCGTGTCTCGGCGCTGCCGTGATGCAGCGTGGAGCAGGGTGGGGCGCGGTGGGTGCTGGGCTCGGGGTGGGGCCTTGGCCGGCCGTGTCTCCCTCCCCATAGAGAGTTGGTCTGTGCACATGCCGACTCCTGCTCGCCTGTCTCCTTCAGGTGGACGACATCCTAGGGGAGGGCAGCGACGAGAGTGACAGCGAGAAGAGGAGGCCGGAGGAGCCGGAGGACGAGCAGGAAGCCGGGCCTCAGCCCAGGGAGCCCATGGCCCTGGGGGCCCCGCGGGGGCCGAAGTCAGCCAGCCAGAGGGGCACGGGGGACGGCCGCGGGCCCAGGTGAGGACCCTGGCGTCCGGGTGGGCACGCCTGGTGGAGTCGAGCGCGCGGCAGGATGCGGCGGCCTCTCCTGTCTCGCACAAGGGAGTCGTGCAGTCTGGGGTGCCGGGGTGCTGTGGGTGCTCGCTCGTGGTGTGTGCCGTCCGCATGGTGTCTGCGTGCTCTGTACGCATGCAGACTCACACGTGCTGCGCCCGCCATCATCACACACGTGTTTCACGTGTAGTTACACGCTTGCCACACATGTGCTATACATGCCTAGTCACATATCCTACACGTCAGGCCGTGACTGCCGTTATGGCACATCCCCCGGCCGGGCTTGGGGACTATCGTGGGGCTGGCACTGCCCAGGCCGCTCGTCGGGGCAAAGCTGGGACAGGGGCATTAGGGTCGTGGCTGGGTGTCCCTGGCAGCCTGCAAGGCGGTCGTTGGCAGGTTGGACTCGCTGCTTTGGGAGCTCCGCAGCGTGTTCCAGCTCACGTCCCCAAGGTCATCAGTGGAGCTAAGTGACCTGTAGCGGCTCAGGAGGAGGGCTGATGGCCCTTGCTGGTTACGTAACCGGCTGCTGTCGGTGCACTTGTGGCTCATCAGAGTCCTTAGTTTTGACGGCTGCCTGCGGACACAGCCGCTCGGAGGCGCTGGGCCAGGGCGGGCACGCACCCTGGCTGGGCCTTGGTTTCCGGGCCTGTGAGCATCCGCAGGTTCAAGCAGACCAGCCGTGCCCCTGGGGCTTTGGGTCACCTGCTCGTACCTGGCGGTTTCCTGCGGTGACGGTTGCCAGTGTCTGGGCTGTGGGGGAGACCGGTCATGCCGGCTCACAGGTGGCACGGTGGTCAGGGTCCCCATGACTGCAGACACAGACGTCTGTCGTGTGCTGACAGCACATCCTCACCGGGAGGTGGAAACGTGACTCCACGGGACCTGGGTGAAGGCGTCACCATCTGCAGTCACCTGCTCCGTGTGAGCAGACTCGCGGGCCCAGGCCTGGGCCTGGCTTTCCCGTGAGCCCCTCCAGGGACAGAGTGCCCCGCCCAGGCAGGTGCCTGGCCATCTCCAAGTCCCTCCCGAGCCACTGCAGCCAAGGCCTGGGAGCTCCCAGTGACTGTGGGAGGCTCGCTGCTCTGCCCCCCTCCGTCCCGTCCCTTGTCACTGTAGCCGCATCACTGTCCCCCTGAACGGTCCTGGCCCGGTGGTCTCAGAGTCTCCCGGTGCATCGCTGACCCCGGGTGGTTTCTCAGCAGCATTGGGGAACTCGTCCCCCACATCTCTGTCCTTGGCAGTGTGAGCCTGGCGGGGAAGGGCGCGGAGGGAGCCTGTCTGTCCTGGTCCCGGGTCGGGCGGCCCACTCGTCCTCGGCCGCAGCTGACACCGCAGCCCCGTCCCCGGGCCGCGTGCGCGTCGGGCGTCTCAGAGCGCGCGCTTGTCTTCCAGAGGCCACAAGAGGAAGCTGCGCGAGGAGGACGCGGCCAGCGAGTCCAGCAGGGAGTCCAGCTGCGAGGACGAGGGGAGCAGCTCGGAGGCCGACGAGATGGCCGCGGCCCTGGAGGCGGAGCTGGACCTCATGTGAGCCGCCCCGCCCGCCGCCCCCGTCGACGCCCCGCGCTGGCCCGCGCCCCTCCGACGGGCTTCCCTTTTCTCCAGAAAGACCTGTATGTTTTGCAAAGCTCCACATACAGAAACACGTTATTTTGCAGAAAGAGGTGTTTTTAGAAGTTCTACTACAGGAAAGGCTTCTTTTCTGGGACGGGGGTGGACGTAGGGCTCAGAGCGCGGCTGGGGCCGTGATCTGCAGCGTGGGGGAGGGGCTCGGGGGTCGTTCAGCATGCGGCATGTCCAGGTGAGGCCCGGCGTCCGACGGGGCACAGCGCTGTGGCGTCCTGTGCTCGCCCACAGCCAAAGCCACCAGCACGTGGAGGGCCAGGGGCCCACGCCACGCGGCCTGACCGTGTCCCGCTCCTCAGACATCGGATGTAAAGTTTTTGTATCTATTTCATATTTGACCCCACGCAGGTTTTTCTTTGATCTAATAAAAACCCTTTTTGTAAAAGCTGCTGTCCAGTGTGTTGCAGCAGCAAGCGGCCTGTCGCGTCCCTCTTGGGGACCCAGTGCATGCCCCATGCGCTCATGCGGGTGGACGAGCCACCCCTGAACAGCTCCCTGCCTCAGAGCTTGTAAGACGGCGGACCGAAGGTGCTAGAAGTTTCCAGGTGAACTACCCTGCCTCGGGCGTCCAAGCGGCTAGGAGGTGGCCCGCCCTGTTCGCCGCCACCCGGCTGTCGGTCTCCGTCGGGGTCTCGGAAGCCCCGGAAACAGCTAGCAGTGCCGACCTAGGACCCTCTCGCTGGCACGTGGCCGCACAGGGTCCCTCGCGTCTGGCGTGTTAGGGGACAGCCGGGGCATGAGACCCAATGCAGTGCATGGTGGCCGCAGGCGGCGGGCCCGAGGCGGGGGCTGGGCTCCGCTGAGCGTCGGGCTGCGGGTGGAGGACGCTCAGGCCAGAACATGAGCCCCGCGTGGGGTGACGACCGGGCTGTGCCCCTTCCCAGCGGCATTTGTCACGAGCATCGCACCCCCTGAGAGGGAGGGACGCCCACTCGACTCTGGCAACCGCGGGGCCTTGCCAGGCGTCCTCTCCGGCAGCGCCTTGGACTTTGGCAGCTCAGCCCTCCCCCTTCAGCACGTGGCGAGGGAGGCGGCGGGTCCGACGGTGCCGGTGCCGGTGCCGTCCTGCACGCCAACTGTGGGTCTCCTCGGGACACCTGTCCCTCCCTATCCCTGGGAGGAGCCAGGGTGGGAGCTTGTGCTCTTCGGTGCTTCGAGACGCGCCCCCGTTGGCCAAGCCCGGCAGCCCTCGAGCCGCGGGCAGGAGCAGGAACCAGGGCAGCTGGCGTCCTGGCTCTAGGAAGTGGTCATTCACGCGTATACCTGTCCCCTACCTGCTGGTGACATCTGCCGTGTTTTCAGTTTGTTTTTGGTAAGTTAAACCCCAGCCAGGGTCACCGGTGAGTGACGGCCCCAGAGTCGCAGGCACATGCAGCTTCGTGCCCTATGTCCCCTCACCCTGTCACTGTGTGCTGGGGCCCCTGGGCACTAGTGTTCTGTTACTGACGGCGAGGAAACGGGACTCCTCCCTGCTGGCCGTGTGACTCGTGTAAGCGTCAGCTCTTTGGGTGTGGGTGTCCAGCGGTGTGAGCTCCATCAGAGGAGACACCGCAGTGGTGGGGGGCGTCACCTTCGCCTGCCCCAGCCCCGGCCTGGGTTCAGTTCCCAGCTCGGCCACCTTCCAGCCAGTGACGTGGCACGTCTCACACTTCGGGCCTAAGTTCCCTCGTCCACAAAATGGGCAGCATGCCGGCGCTGATTCCACTGGGCTGTGTAAGGGTGACCGAGGTCGTGAAAGCCGGACGTGGCACCGTGATAGGGCCATGAGCCACGGAGAAACCTAGTGGCCAGCCCAGTTCTGCGTCTGGGTCGCAGCCACGGGGCAGCCATGCTCAGGGTTCAGGCCGGTCACATGCTCTCACTCACTGTGCTTTCCGGAACTGTCACGGCATTGTGACTGGCCTTCCTTCACCGGCTGCACGTGCCCCGGCTGAGGACGAACTGCAGACACCCTCGGCAGACGCGGGCCCGCGGCCCGTCCCGTTCACCCTCCCTGCACTGTCCGGGAGTGTTGTCCCGGCCTTCTGAGCTGACACCAGTGTCACGTCTCGCTTTTTCATGTGCCAGTTCCCCCTGGAAGCGCCATGACCAGATGCGCCACCGTCCCCACAGTGTGAGCCTGAGGGCGGCAGGGCCCGGAAGCTTTGCAGAGAAGTGGTCTGGGGCCAGCTGTGTTTTCAGGACCAGCAGTGCCTCCAAGCCCTACGAGGAGCGAGGACCGGTCAACATTGACGTCAAGCGGCAAGTGGCCAGAGCCATGTCCATCGAGCTCCGAGGGGACACTGCGGAGCTCCTGGTTTGGACGCAGGCTGGGAGCCGGCGGGGAAAGGCCCTGAGCACCTGCTTCTGTTTGGCTTCGCTGGGTCACGTGATCGGGGCAGGATGCTGGCTTTGCTGGTCCAGCTGTCTTGGCAGAGGAGGCACAAACAGCCCCCCAGGACTGAGCCCCAGGCCCCACCGGACAAAGCAGTGGAGGGGAGGTGGGAGGGGGCGTCTTTCCTGCCACACACCCGTGAGGCAGTGGGCTCGGGCGGTCCCTGCGAATGCACGTGTGAGCTGCCTCAGGAGGGAGCCTGGCTTGCCGTGCCACGCCACGAGACAGGAAGTCGTCACGTGCTGGGCCCTGCTCTCCTGGCGAGCCCAGCGGACAGAGAGCTCAGGCCGCCGGGATCGCAGCGTGGGCAGGAGGCAGGCAGGTGAAGGGCCAGGGCCTGGAGACACTGATGGTCAGGTCGCCCCAGGCCATCCTGCATGCTTGGTGATACGGCTCCGACCTTGGTCGCAGCCCCGGCTGCTTCCCACACCCGGGCCCCCAAGCTCGTCGACCTCGGTGGGAGGCCGTCCGCAGGTGCTCTGAGATCCAGCGGCAGTCTCGCACTCAGCCGTCCGTGGTCTTCACCTGGAGGAAGACGCTAAATGCCAAAACGCCGGCGGTGAGGGGGACGCAGGCAGCCGCCATGCTCGGCCTGTCGCTCCGTCTGTGGTGGGGACCGGTTTGCTTCCTCGTCATTTCCCATCTGTTTTCAGCTCAGCCCTATGGCCCATGACAGCAGCTCACGTCACGGCCGCTCACCAGGCGCGTCCAGTGGCCCCCCTCACGGTCCACACCCGCCCGCAACCCCAGCCTCGGCTTCAGCTGCTGCAGTGAATCTGGCTGGCTCAGTGTCTTCTCCATCTGAGGACCACACACAGTGCAGCCTTGGGCCAGCCCTCTGTACCCAGGTATGGTTTCAGCCACCTTGCCAATGGTGTCTCGACTCAGTGTCACCTGTCCACTGTGCTCCTGCATTCCCGGGATCAGAATGTCTCCAGCTGGTGCTGGACACGATGTAAGCACCTGCTCCGTACCTGCAGATAGTAGGGAACACCCTCTAGACGTGCATGCGTGCACATGCACGCAGCGCACACACAAACGCATGCACGCACGTGTGCTCACGCATGGGGCACACACACGTGCTCACACCCAGCCTCTCTGGAGTTGACGGGTGTCTTAACTCACATAGACCCCTGACCTCGGATGCAGCTGAGCCAGAAGTGGTGGTCCCTGCCGGCCCGCGAGACCCTCCGGGGATCCGGCCTCCGGGCAGAGCCACGCCCAGCAACACGGCTGACAAGGCACGAATCCCAAGTGGGACAAGGTTACAAGGTGGCTCCACTTGAGCAGTTGAACGTGTTCCGGAACGTTCTCAAGACAGCTTCCTGACTGCCATCTCCCCAGAGACACAGTGTTCCAGAAAAGTCAGTCCAGGTTTGAGATGGAGCTTGGATGGGGCGTCTCAGCCTCTTCTTGTGTCGCAGACGGGAGCTGGGGCTACAGGTCAGGACTGACCCAGCTCACGCCACACTGCATGAGCAGCCTCGGTCCTTGGCCAGCCCCTGGCGGTCAGTCCTGGCGGTCACTGATGTGCCCAGTCAGCCCCGCAGAGGGCTCAGGGCCCCCTAGGTCTGAGCACCCATCGGGTAGAGGGCCTGAGCGAGGCCGCCCAGGGCTCATCGGGACCCCTCGTCCCGGCAGACCTGCCTGTGCCCTTCTGGGCAGCTGGTCCTGATTCCAGATGTGTCCGGTGCAGTGCACGTTCCTGAGCTGCGCCAGGCTGGGTCCCTGGGTCCCTGGGTCCCAGAGAAGACACCGCCCCGCCCCCGCCCAGGCACAGAGGCTGGGCCAGGCCCGATGCATTGCTTCGGCCTGTGACAGCTGCCACCCAGCTCTGCCCACGAGCATCGCTGCTGAGAAGGAAAATGGAGAATGAGGCCAGCTGTGCTGTCCTCTTCCGGGGGTGGGGACAGTGAGTGGCTTCCTGGCGGCAGACAGCTGTGCGGGGGGGCAGACACCCGGGGGCTGCTGCCTGGGCCGCCCCCGAGGGCCCTGCCCGGCTGGGCCTGGCTCCATGGGACCAAGGTGCACAGCGTCCAGCACGTCCCCTCGTAAGGAAGGGGGAAAGCGGGGTGCCCACCGCTGAAGGGGTGCAGTGCGGCGAGGCTACAGCAGCCAGAGGGCCAACGCCTTCCCCCGCGGGGGCAGCCCAGGCCACTCTAGAGGGCGGCTCGGTGCTGGCAGCGGTTTGCCAATTCAGCAACAGGGCAAGGCGTGAGCGTGAACCGCGCCTGTGAGCTGGCTGAGTTTGCATCCGCCACGCCGCGAACACGTATGTGCCCAAGCGCCACCGCCGAGCAGGCTCGGCTCCCGCCCCCACTGTGGCTCTGACCCGCGGGCCCGACCACGGGCACGAGGCCTCCTCTGTGCCCCCTGCTGACATGCCCCAGCCCGGCAGGCTGAGCCCTGCGGGACGCCACCGGCTCCTTAACCCAGGCACGGGAAAGTGCCAGCATGCAGCAGCCCTCTGACCTGCCCGGACGTCCCCCTCGCTCTGCAGGTGTCCACCTCACTGCCCTCTGACAGGCCCCCCAGAATGCCAGGCGCTGATCTTTGATGCCAGGTCGAAGGCCCTCCAGCGCCGAGTCAGGATGGGACGGCCGTGTGTCATGCGGCTGTGGCTCACCCTGTCCCCTGGCAGGGCCAGCATGAGGCTGGAGGCCCGACCAAGACCAGATGGTGGGGATGAGCCAGAGCACGCGGGAGGAGACAGCTCGCCCGGCTGGTCTGTCCGGGAGGCTGACAGCGAGTCGGGGTGCGGTGTGCTGGACCCGAAGGTCTAAGACCCCGGCTGCCAGCCCGCAAGGCCACGGCTGCCGTCCACCCTCTCCAGGAGAGGCCCCGTGATGTCCCACGGCCACACTGATCCCCAGACTCCTGGAGAGGAGGGCGCCCCGCTGACGCCAGGCCCACCGGCCCAGCAGCCGTCCGCAGCGGGGACCCTGGCTGAGGGAGCTGTGCCCGACACGGCCCTGCGGGCAGAGGTTCCCGAGTCCCAAGCTGGGCTCCGAGCTCAGGCCAGAGACTGGAAACCGAGGCAGCAGGCAGGGAGAACGAGTCTCGTTAGTGGCCGAGGGGGCGGGAGCCGAGGCCACAGCGAGGCCCGCCACTGTCCTCACCCAGACACAGACAGGGGCACCGACCCACGGTGTCTTTGCAGGGAGATGCCTGCAGTCACAACCCTCTGTGTCCGGCTCGGCACCGTGGGGACTCCCGGGCCATCTGCTCTGAATCAGTCTCTGCAAGTGGACTGGCCAGTCTCGGCCTCCAAGGGCCCCGCGGTGGGTGAGGGGACCAGAGCCTCTGCACGCGCGTGCTGGGCGCGGCCTCGAACCCGGCTCTGGGCTGGCTGAGGCAGAGGGGTGCCGGGTCGCTCGCGGCTTCGGGGGCAGCCGGGGGCTGGCGCTGAGTGTCCGTGCAGGACCTGCTCCTCCACCACCATCCCCAAGCCTGCGGGTCGCACTCTGCCCCTGAGGCGCGAACCGCACTGTGGTCGAAGTGCCCGCGTCCTCAGCGCCAACCAGAGCTTCTGTCACACGAGACGTGCGGCTGCCCCCACTGCAAGTCACGGTCCCGAGGCCGGTGCCGGCCTGACGAGAAAGGGCACGCGACGTGAGACAGCTGACGGCCGCTGGCCCGCTCTGGCCGGACCCGCAGTCAGCGGCCCCTCGGGGGGAAGCGTGAGGGGGCCTCGCCCGGGAGTGGCAGTCTGCCTGGCAGGAACCCGGCGCCTCGCTGACCCCAGCATTGTGCCTGCCCGTCACGCAGGGGACCCAGGGACACCTAGCATGAGGACACAGGACAACTATGCCACTGCTCTGTGGCCTTTGGCTTCAACTCTCAATTACTGAACTGGAACGTCGTGGCAGACAGTGGTGACCCCAGCCGGGTGTGGCTGGAGAGGCAAGCATTCCGGCCTGGCCAAGACGGTGCCCCCTGCAGTGCGACGTCCTGCTGCCCTCTCCTGTGACTGCTTACTGTCCTGCTTGGGGGCGGGGAGTCCTGTAGCTGGACTGTCACTGTCACTTAAGAATGCCGAGTCCCCAGAACTGCTGTAAGACTTTACACGTGACGTGTTCGGCCATTAAAGGTAACTTTCTTATGAGTTCGTGCATTTAGCGAATATTTGGTGCTGAACGTGCGGCCATGAGCGAGGCTGAGCATCTCTGAAAAGGGTCTGTGCAGAGGGGCTGGTGACACACGGCGGGCAGAGCCGCGTGGCAGGCGTGGTGGCCTCGCCCCCCGCGGTCGCCTGCACCCGTCGCCCCCGGAGGTTGCTGCCGGGTGGTCTGACCCTCTGTTGCCTCCTGATTGTGTCCAAGTAGAAAGGCGGCCTGGCTGGTTCACACAGAGCCGGTCACACCGCCTGGGCCATGGCACAATTAGGCGGTCAGGGTGGAGGAGGAACCGGTTTCAAACATAAACACCGAGCAGCCACGTGGACGTGCCCAAGAGGGGCGCAGAGGGGTGGCTCGCTGTCCAGCTGGACCCGGAGCTGAGGGGCCACTGCCTCCCTAGCATCAGGAGGTAGGGATGATGCAGGCCGGGCTCCAGATGCCCGAGAGGACCAGGTGCCCCTGCCTGAGATGCTGAGGGTCCGCTGAGGGCCATACATTTCTCACCTGGGCTGGGTTCAGACACAACACAATAATCCAAAATGTGGAACAGAACTCAGGGGCTGATGAGCTTTGCTCTTTAATATGTTTATGTCCTGGCAGGTTTATAAAAGCTAATCGTGGATCCCCGCTGTTTAACGGCTGCCTTGAGCTCAGCCAGTGAGGCCGCCTCCGCCTGCACCGCCGGGCAAACGTCGGATATGCACAGGTTCTCCCCTACATTCTGAGATGCTCCCAGGTCCCTTTATAGCCTCTTACGAGCCTCTCTCCTTTTCATAGAATCAAATAAATGCAGAGCTGGAAACCTCAGAGATGGAGATGGGGGGAGTCGGCTTCCAGAACCTTCTCAGGAGGGATCCGGGCATCTTGTGAAAGGGCTGGGGGTGGGGCCTGAGAGTTGGCTGTTTGCAACAGCTCTGGGGCCAAGGCCACTGTGCGCAGACCACACCGTAGGCAGCACAGCTCATCCACCTGCTTTCCTTTGAGGTGAGGGACCAGAAGCCTTGAGGACAGCACTCCCTCTCATGTCACTCAGGCTGACGAACTGTCCCTCCCTGTCATCTGCTTTTGTCAACTTGCCTTCATCTGCCTTTCTTCTTAATAAGCTTATTATAGACTGTCAGCTATTTTCAGTACATGCGTACACACCTACACACGCTCACCTACACGCACACGCACACACACAAGTATACACACCTGTGTACACACACATGCACGAACTCGCCTACACGCACAGACACGCATGCTGAGGCAACCGTGAGACGGCATCCCCAGCACATTTGGCCGTGTGATGACAGATGTGAGGCCTGAGGCCTGGAGCTGGGGCCGGAGCCAGGGGTGTTTCTCCGGGCCGCGTCCCTGGCACGGGGTCTCAGGGACACGTCGGGCACGGCTGCACGGGGTCAGTGCAGCTGTGATCAGGCCTGAATCTTGCGGGCCACGCTGGAATTGTTTGTCACAGTGCCACCACATGCAGTGTCTGGCCTGCCGTTCGTCAAGTCGACAAACATCCCTGGTTCCAGAATTGAGCAATGCCACCTCGCTGAACGTGACGCAGCACCGCACTGCACGCGTGAGCGAAGGAAGGCACGCGCCCCACGCAGCCTCCGCTCAGCTGACGGGCCGGTGCAGGTCCGGGATTCCCGTGAACATCCGCAGTGTGCGCCCACGTGCAGCCCCTTGGGTCCGCGCAGACTCCTAGAGCAGACCCCTGCCTCTCCGGGCACCGTGGCGGCTTCTCTGGCTGCACAGGCGGCCGGACCGGGGGTGGGTGAGCCCCCCGGGGGACCACTGCCCTCTCCTGCAGGACAGGCAAGATGGGTCACAGGCTGGAAGGGTTAAAGGTCATGCCCTGGGAAGCTTGCAGGGACCAACTCAGAACGAAGGGTGCTCCCCTCGGTAACTTCTGCAAGACCTTCCATCACTCTGGAGCCAGGGGCTGCTCTGTTTCCGTCTAAAATTCAAATTTTCAGTTGTATAACTTGGCCAGAGTCCAATATGACAAAAAAGAAAATTTTAAATCTAGCAGCATTTGGCATTTTTCTCTCAGGAGCAACTGTTTGCCTAACTGCTTCACCATCCTGGCGTTCCCATAGCTGCGTCCGAGGCGGGCGGGGGGCCTTCCACCTCGCGCTCACCTGTTCAAAAAGCTGCAGGTGTCTCTTTATTTTTGGTTTAATTTTGGTTCGTGGGTGTCGAGAGATGGGGAATTTTCCAGTCGTTCCTCAGCAAATACAGGAAAATAAGTGAACAGGGTGACCACTCACATCCGGCCTGCCGCTAAACAACTGCTCCCAGAGCTGCACGTGACCCAGGGGACCGGAGTGACCAGGACTCAGTCCCGTAGCCGTGGATGTCCCCGACACAGGCCCTGAGGGCGGGCGGTCTGCCTCGTATTGGCCGATGCTGCCCCAGCACAGGGTGGGGCCTTGGAGACAGCCTGCTAGGGAACAAATGAGCAGACAGGTCACTCCGAGTAAATGATGCTTTTCGAGCAGTCTTCCCTTTCAAAACACTGTCATACATTGGATGCCGGTTTTAGTCACCCTGGGGTGGCGCTGGCTGCTGCTGCTGGGAGCATGCACCTGCTCGGCCTCGGCCTCCGCACCCGTGACACTGACCGGAGTGCCTGTGGGAGCGAGTGCCATCAGGACGGCTGGGGTGGCTGCTAAGGTGGCTGGGGCGGGCGAGGCCCAGAGCTGCCCCAGAGTCACCTGGGAGTACAGAGGTGGGCTTCAGACACCCCCATGTCCACCTGGCCCCGTCCCCGAGGCACCGCTCCCTTGCTGTCTCAGAGTCGGGGTCAGGGGCACGGACCGCTGGGGGCCCTTTCCACGGTCTTCAGACAGGGTGGTCTTTTTAAAAAGCTCCTTCCTGTCCGTGCTTGTTATGTTACTGTCAAACGAGGAAACCCTCACAACCAAGCAAACTTGGTCTCACCTTCCTGCCAATTACCAAGGCGGGTTTTACTTACCAGTTCTCACCTGGCGATGAACTTCCCACCTCTGATGATAAGTGGGAGAAGGCATACCCGGGGGGGGGAGAGCATGGAACGGGGGGGGGGGGGGCGGGGGGGGGGAGGGGACTCACAGGGCAGGGAAAACGGCTCCAGCCATGCTGCCTACCCACGGGTACGCCTCTCCATATGTGATGTCACATGGGACGATGTCCGGAGATGACAGAAAGAGGTGACCGCACGGCGATGGTGTCACGGGACGGCGTTGCCCAGAACGGGGCCTGGAGCCCGCCCTCTGACAAGAGTCCAACTGTCCTCGGAGCTGCAGAAGGAGACGTGAGCTCAGTGAGTGAGTCGCTGGGTCTGTGCTTCCCGTGAGGGCCCCGCACCTCCCAGAAAAAGACCGCCAGCCCCACCCTCTGTCCTGCAAACACGCCACCCCGGGGGCGGGGGCCGATGGAGCTCTGTCCTGCCAGCGAGGACACGTGTGGGGCCACCTGGCAGGGAAGGGCTGGGGCGAGGAGACCAAGCAGAACATGCCGGGCCCTCTGCCCCGGAGCCCCGGGCGCCCGCCACTCCCGGACGGGCCATAGCCCTGTCCTGACTGAGCCCGCGAGGGCCACGTGTGCCCTGACGCCCTTGCCAGTGCAGACCCGCAGGAGGTCACAAGGTCACAGAGAGCCGTCCCACACGGTCATGGCCCTCGGCTGTCCCTCAGCCGTGACGGGGAGCTGGACTCCAGCAGGCGGCAGCTGGGGCCGTGCGTGGCAGAACTGGGGCCCACGGCGTCACCGTCCTGCGGGTGTAGCCCCATCCTGGCAGCATTGCCTGTCAGCTGATTGAGGGTGATGGTCTTGGTCACCGGCCTCCCGGCCTTTGGCACGATGGGCCCGCTCGCTGCGGCCCAGCCTCCCACAGCCTCCCCCTGAGGCCGAGTCCGTGTCTGCTCCCAGCTAGAACATTCTAGCAACTCTGCTTTCTGGGACTGGCGTAATGAAAACAAGTTTTTGTTTTCAGACCACACACTCCCACACACACGTTCACGCACACTCACAAACACACTCACCTACATTTACACACACAGTACTTTCTAAGTCACTCAGTACTTTCTCAGTGTGAAGCGAACCGGGGACAGGACATCAGAAATCATGAGGGACCAGCAGAGGTGACATGCGGGGTGAGGCCCAGCAGACGGGGCGGCCCGAGGCGCGGTATGGAGACTGCAGCCCCAAGAGCCGGGCAGCGCGCCCTTCCTGGACGGTAAACGGCGGGGTCTGGGCTTCCGGCAAGTTCACCCCCCTCCCTCTGTCCTTCGCCCCCGTAAGAGAGTGCAGGCGTGAAGCCATCGCTGTGTCGCTGCTCGTAGAACGCAAATTCCACTGGTCCGTTCCTCTAAGCAACTCTAGACCCTCACTAGGTGCCAGCTCTCTGAGGGGTTGGCAGTGACAGATGCAGCCCCATCCTGGGGGAGGCACACTGATCCAACACCTGCGTGTGGCAAAGGGGAGTGCTTCATGGTGGCCTGTCTGCCTGCACGGTCACACCCACCTGCCGGCACCATCGCACCTGTCTGCTTGATGCCTGTCTCCAGGGTCTGTCCCCCAAAAGAGCAGAAGGCCCTCGGTGACGGGAGCCCGTTGCATCGCGAGCGCCTGCCACAGCCCTAGCACTGAGGAGGTAACCGAGGAATGTTTTTGCGTGAGTGAGGAGATGTAATTTTACTAGGAAGGTCGGGCGCCGCCGTGGAGTCCACGCTGACCGACGTGTGGCTTCGGGCCGGGACATGTCATCTGACAAGGTTCAGGTGCGGATACAGCTGGCGGCTGGGCGGCCTGCGGATGCGGCATGACCTCACGCCCTGTCTGCACCATGCGGGGCGGTCCTCTGAGGACCGAGCCCGGGATTATCCCAGCGCGAGCACCCACGGCAGGAGCGGCGCCTACGCCCTCGGGCCTGGCGCCCGCTCTGTGCTGGCCCTGGGCACCGGCCGAGCTCTGGGCACGGCCACGGGAGGTGCTGGCAGCCCGGCTCAGAGGATCGTCCGCGGGCCCAGCCCTGGGTGCCCTGCCCCTGGCCGCTGTGGCCCCTCTGCGGGCCTGGCACCCAGGGCTCGGCGAGGGCTAACCGGACCTGGCTGGGCCGGGCGGCCTCGGGGCGCACGTAGCGGTCCTGCCTTGGGGCGCGCTCTGTGCTTCCTCCTCGGCGCGTTGCCAAGATCACGCCTCCCGTCGCAGCGATGACAGGGCGGCCCCAGCACAGGCCGTGAGCCCGGTGCTGCCTCCCCCTCTGGGCCATACCGGGACCGGTTCACGGCCCCGTATGTGGACGGGGGCAGGGCCAGGCGGCCTGCGCGTTGCTCGAGATGATGGAGAACCTCCTGCTCTGGCTGCCCTGCTGTCCTCACCCTTCTTGGCCCTGGCCGCCGGCGGAGGACAGGGCCACATGACCCAGAGGCACCTCGCCCAGTGGAGGGTGCTGCCTGGCCCCGGGGGGGCGTGGGGTGCAGACATGAGGTCTTCCGGAAGGCAGTCCCGGGCACACCCTGCGGGGAGCAAGGAAGGTCCCGACGGACGGGTCCCTGCTCTGGGGTGACGGTGGCGGGGCCCGCTGTCTGGGGGTGTCTTCGGTCCTGTGTTTAACGAGGAGTGGTGTCGGCTCCGTCCCCGTGCGGGACACCTAGTACCTGTGCTTTGCTCCGTGTCGCAGGCCAGTGTTGTGTACCACGGTTACAGCGGAAGATCACGTGCACATTTCGCCGGCCGCCGGGTCCTAGTCCTCGCATAATCAAGCAATTAATCTGAAAAGTCTTTGAAGCACATGCAGGGAGGGGACACCATGCTGCTGGCCGTGGCCGACTGGGCGGGCGGTCCTTGTGTCCACAGCTGGAGAAGCACGACCTCCCCGCCCCCGGCAGCGCCCGGCACCCCCACACCCGCCTCGGCACCCTTTCTCACTGCTCCTGGTCTCAGTGTGGTCTTGGTGGCAGCGATGGGACCGGCAGAGGGTAAGACGTGACAAGATGGCTTCAAACGTCCAGGGGGAGAGAAAATGGCCAGGAATGGCTCCAGGAGGCTTTCATTTATCTGAGAAAAAAGGGCTTCAGCAGAAATGCCACATGAAAGCGGGTGACAGTGGATGAAGCCATCTGCGTCACCTGACCGGGGAGCGTGTGGCACACCTGCTCCCCACTGCCCAGCGGCTTCCACACACAGACAGCTCCAGTCTGCGCGGTCATCCCTCCCTGTCCCACCCCGCTCAGAGCCGATGTGACTGTCCCAGCTGAGGACGCCAACAGCACCTGACTCCCGCACACCTCCAAGAGGGTCACCGCTGACAGGAACCTGAGTTCCACAGACTGAGCACACACGGTGAGCATGGCACACATGGCGATGACACGAAGTGTGGTCAGGGCTTAGCCGCTCCGGGAGGGGGCGTCTCGGGGGTCCTGGACAGTGAGTGGGGGTCCCTGGTAGGCAGAACCGAGGCTAGGTTCTGGCCACAGGGCAAAGCTTGACAGGGCAGGCCATGTCCAGGCTCACCCTGAGTGGGGGATGCCACCCCCAGAGGCCGTCACCCGCGGTCTGCCGCCCGCATTTCTGGAGCAGCTCTGTCCAAGGCCTGGCTTGTCCTCAGGTGTGACCACGTTCCCTCTGGCCCCCTGGGAGGGACAGCCCCCTGAACTGCTCAGACGTGTTCAGTGCCGCGGGAAAGGCAGGCAGCCACGCGGGGCGGGCTGTTCTCTCGGTGGCAGATGCTGGCAGGGTGGGCGCAGATGGAAGCGTGTCAGAGCTGCAGGAACGCCTTGTCATTACAACTGGGCCTTGAGGGCTGTTCGTGGCATCCGTCAGCACAGAAACACGGAAGCCGCGTGCGGGGTGCAGCTCCACCCCGCCCCGTGCGGGGCCCTCGGCTGTGCCCCGCGCAGCCGCCCAGGGCCGGGCCGACCTCAGCCCACCGAGCAGGGGACCGCTAGCAAGGGCGCGAGGCTGAGATCTGACGGAAGGACATTTCCCCTGAAATGCCACACACTGTCTAAGCAGTGGCCTTGCTGTTCTGGGGGAGATGGGCATGTTTTTATCAAAGATGGCGCAGGAACAATGGCCAGGTGCGAAAGGGCCAGCAGGGCTGGAATGGCCTGGGGGCGAGCGCTGCGGGCCGGGCCCTGGGCCAGGCGGCCGCTGGGCCTCGGGCGGATTTCAGGACCCCAGCGGGGGCGAACAGGCCCCACCTGCAGACGCCGAGGGCCAGGGCACCGAAGGAGGCAGCTCTTTTCTCTTTCTGCTGAGGGGCGCCAGCCGCAGTCCCATGAGGAAGGCGGCGGCCGGGAGAGCAAGAGCCGGGAGGAGGGGCCGCGGTGGCTCCGTGGGCGGACGCGACCCCCTCCCCGAGGGCGGCGGACCCGGCGGCTCCGGCTGCTCCGGCTGCGGGCGCTGACTTCCGACTACCCCGTCTGCTCGCCCTCCTCTGCACGTCTCCCACACCATTTTTTTTTTCTTATTCAATTTATTTATACAAAAAACAAAAACGGTCCACCATTTCCTCCTCTCTCTCTCTCTCTCTCTCACATGCGCGCGTGCACACACACGCACACGCACACACACACACTCACACCCGGCAACCAGCAATCCCTTCTCCGTATGCATGAGTTTGGCTTTTTTTTTTTTGACCTCACGTTAAGTGAGATCATACAGCATTTGTCTTTGTCTGACTTATTCACTCAGCATAATGGCCTCTAGGTCCATCCGTGTTGTTGCAAATGACAAGATTTCATTCTCTTCATGGCCAAGTAATATTCCACTGCCCACATGTGCCACTTCTTTACCCCGTCATCCATCGACGGACACCTAGGTTGCTTCCATACCTTGGCTGTTGTGAGTAATGCTGCTGTGAACCCAGGGTACGTGTATCTTTTTGAAGTAGTGCTTTCTTTTTTTTTTTTTTTCCGATAAATACCCAGAAGTGGAATTGCTGAATCTCCTTTTTTGGAGAACCTCCGTGTGGTTTTCCACAGTGGCCGCACCAGTTTGCAGTCCCACCAGCAGTGCACAAGGGGGCCCTTTTCCCCACATCCTGCCAACACCTGTTGCTTGTTGATTTATTGATGACAGCCAGTCTGACAGGTGTGAGGTGATATCTCGTTGCAGTTTTAATGTGCATTTCTCTGATTAGTGACCTTGGGCATCTTCTCATGTGTCTATTGACCATCTGCATAAATGTTTACAAACACGTCCTCTTTGGAGAAATGTCTATTCAGGTCCTCTGCCCCCTTTTTAATCGGATTGTTTGTTGCTATTGAGTTGTATGAATTCTTTATATATTTTGACTACTAGCCCCTTATCAAATACATAATTTGCAATTATCTTCTCCCATTTGGCTGGGTGCCTTTGCATTTTGTTGATAGTTTCTTTTGCTGTGCAGAAGCTTTTTAGTTTGATGTGGTCCCACTTGTTTATTTAGTTATTTTTTTGCTTTTTCTTTTGCTGTCAGATTTTAAAAATCATCACCAAGAATGACGCCCAGGAGTTTACTGCCTGTGTTTCCTTCTGGGAGTTTTATGGTTTCGGGTCTTAAGTTCAAATCTTTAATCTATTTTGAGTTAATTTTTGTCCATGGTGTAAGATAGGGTCCAATTTCACTCTTGTGCATGTATCTGTCCAGTTTTCCCCACGCCATTTATTGAAGAGGCTGTCTTCCCAATTGTATATTCTTGCCTCTTTTGTCGTAATTGCCCATATATGCGTGGGTTTATTTCTGGACTCCCTTTTCTGTCCCACTGATCTATATGTCTGTTTTTATGTCAGTCCCATGCTGTTTTCATTACTCTAGCTTGGAAATCTAGTTTGAAATTAGGGAGCGTGAAGCCTGTAACTTCGCTCTTCTTTCTCGGGATTACTTTGGCTATCCAGTGTCCTTTATGGTTCCCTACAAATTCTAGGATTGTTCATTCTATTTCTGTGACAAACGTCATTGGGATTGTGACAGTGACTGCATTGAATCCGTAGATTGCTCTATTTTAAGAATGTAACTCTTCTAATCCATGAGCATAAAATATTTTTCTACTTATTTGCGCCTTCTTCTATTTCTTTCATTAAAGTCATAGTTTTCAGAGCCCTGGTCTTTTACCTCCCGGTTGAGCCCATTCCTAGGTATTTTACTCTTTTTGATGCAATTATAATGGGACTGTTTTCCTAATTTCTCTTTCTGATAGTTCATTCTTAGTGTACAGAAATGCAAGGTTTTTATGTACTCATTGCAACGTTACTGGATTTGCTTATTTGTTTATTAGTTTCAGCAACTTTTGGGTGGAGTCTTTAGGGTTTTCTATATATGATTTCATGTCATCTGCAAGCACTGCCTGTGTCTTCCTTTCCGATTTGGATGCCTTTTATTTCTTTCTCTTGCCTGATTGCTGTGGCTAGGACTTACAATACTGTGTTGATAACAGTGGCGAGAGTGAGCCTCCTTGTCTTGTTCCTGGTCTTAGAGGGACGGCGTTAGGCTTTTCGCCATTGGCTATGATGTTAGCTGTGGGTTTGTCATTGCGGCCTCGATTATGTTGACATACGTTCTTTTTACCACTTTGTTGTTTTTTTTTTCATAGATACTGAATTTTGTCAGAGGCTTTTTCTGCATCTGCTGAGACGATCATGATTTTTATCTTTCATTTTGTTAGTGTGGTGTATCACACTGAGTGACTTGTGGATGTTGAACCATCCATGTGTCCCTGGAGTCACTTCCAACCGATCGTGGTGGAGGTGTCCGTGCCGCTAAGCCCCCCTGCATGTCTCTGTGACCGCGGTTACTGTGACTTGCAGGAGCTCCTTGGACTTTCCATGCAGTTACTCTGATTCACTGGGGGTTTTTCGGGGAAGGTGGCCACCACTTATTAATCCTAAAATGGCTCTTTGCTCTGTCTGGGTTTGTCGTGTGTGGGAGAAGACGTATCTTTTTTTTTTTTTTCCTCACTACTGTCTCTTGCCTCTGTGATCCGAGCCACCTATTTTCTGTGGAGATTGAAGTAGGTGGCTCATGTTTTGGGAGGAAGATTTTAAAGCCCACTTAAGGGCTGAGCAGAGACGGATAAGCCATTGGCCTCCCCATGTAGCGCCCCAACCTCCCCCATCTCAGGGCTGCCGTCCCATCCCCCACAGGTTTGATGGCCAGGGGGGCTACCTGCATGGGGTGCTTTCTTCTTTGAGTCAAGTCCCAGCCTCTCGGGGCACACCTGGCACCGATAGGTGCTCAGCTGACATGTGGACAAATATTTACTGAACTGAGTCGAGGTGAGTGATCTGCCCTCCAACACTGAATAGCTGCGGACTCCACTC
This sequence comes from Pteropus medius, assembly GCF_902729225.1. Taxonomy (NCBI): domain Eukaryota; kingdom Metazoa; phylum Chordata; class Mammalia; order Chiroptera; family Pteropodidae; genus Pteropus; species Pteropus medius. The sequence continues at coordinate 252,933 of NW_024340849.1, read as the reverse complement.
TGTTCACAGAATGAAGCAATTTGATTACTTTCAAATGTCCTTACGTCAAATTTGAGGTTGTTTCTGAGATGCATGACACACGCAAAACCAAGGGTTAAATTCATAAGCACCAAAATGACAGAGGCGGTAAAAGGTTCTTGATTCCACTAAGGATTTAAATTAAATGATAAGAGACATTCTTAAAAATACCACGTTGCTTATTGGATCAGGGACAGTTCATACCAACAAAGCAATGCTGAGAAACGTTCTGTAAATTTGCCATTAAGATGCGACTTTGAACATTTAGAAATACAAAGCAACGCAGCCACGCTCGCGTGGCCGGCCAGGGAGAGAGAAGGCCCAGCCACAGGAGGTGCGCCCCATGCTTCCTGTGCACCGTAGGGACGTCCGAGAGCCAGGCCTTCGCGCCCGCAGCTGAGAAGGAAGCCGAGCGCCTGCATGGAGATCGGCAGCGGGCTGGGCAGAGCGGCTGCGCTCGAACCAGCCCGCGAAGTTACGCGCACAGAACTCAGGAGCACACCTGCCTCCCGAGTGGACACCGTCGATTCACAGAGCAGAGCTTTGCCCTCAGGAGCTCGTGTGGCGGGCAGCCTGGAAGGCAGCACCGAGGGAACGCGTCACACTGGGGGCTGCTTCCCTGTCTGGAGCTCAGAGTAAGATGAGGAAATAGAAGAACAGGAATGTGGGACTCGGGGGCTCAGGGCGGAGGACGAACAGCTGTGAACAAAGGAGGAAACTTGAGAAAGCTCAGGGGGTGCAGGCTTTGTGAGGGAGGTGTTTGATCCATCAAAGCGGGCATGACAGAGCGGATGGGAAGGGAGCCGGGGAGGGACAGCCGAGCATCGTCGTGGGGGACGCACAGGTCGGCGGGCGTCTGGGGGAGCTGCGAGACGACCTGAAGATGAAATGCGCGGACGCCCGCGCGAGAGGAAAGCCAGAGGGTTGCGCGCGGACGGTGTCGTCAGGCGGCCGCATGCGGCAGTGGAGGAGGCGGCGGGAAGGGCCTGGCCGGGAGGGCGGGCCGGCCTCTCCCTGCAGAGCGCGGTGACAGAGGTAAGACACAGACTCCTTCTGTGAATAAGAAGAAAGAAACAGAAAGCCAAGACCCGGGCAGATACGCCACCAGAAGAACGAGCGTGTGCGCAGGGCCGGGGGCGCCAGGAGAGCCCGGAGCTGCGGGCGCTGGGGGCCCCGCGTCCCCTCCAGCTCTGAAGAGCCAGCGAACGGGACGGGACACACAGCAGAAGTCGGCGTTGAAGGGCGGGGGCTGGGGAGGGCTGGGCAGTGACAAGGACCCGGGCTCCTTCGCGGGTTGCGACGTGTTCTGCGGCCGATCGTGGCGGTGGGTGCAAACTCTGCGAACCCATCGACGTGCACGCTGGGGACGGGCGAAGCCCACGGTGTCTGGATTCTGCCTCTACACAGCTGTGGCCCAAAGCAGGAGGGAACGGATCATCCTGCTCGGAAAAGCAGCCGGGAAGTGAAAATTACAGTTCAATGTCTAGAAGAAAATTACTACTTTGGAAAACATTGGTAAAGAAGGAGGAGACTCCCTCGCGTGCAGCCGGGGACCAGCCCCTCCCTCGTTCGTCCACACTCAGGGTCACCGACACGCTCAGGCGCCAGGCCCTGCGCTGCGGACAGGGAGAATCGTGGCCCTGCCTGCGCGGGGCACAGCCCGGCCACACAGCCGTGGCCCCGTGAGCCGCCGTGGTCGGGGCTGGGTCCAGGCACACCCATAACAGCGTCGACGGCAGAGCATTTTGTAAGACGGAGGGAACGTGTCCAATAACAGAGGCAAAGCCACACGAGTGTCACTTCTGCTGCACTCATCAAGGTGCTGTTGGCGCCTGGGAAGCATTGCGAGTGTTCGTTTCCTGTTCAGGTTTGAAAATCCAGCCTGTATTATGATGCTAGATTTACATATAAACAAAAACATTTTTGTGGTAAAAAAGTACCAAAATAGTAACAGTGACAAAGTTTGAAGGATGGAGATACAGAGATTTTCTTATTTTCTCCTTTACATCTCTCACAGAAAGGTTACTAAGTTTCTACGAGGCCACTTGTTACATATGAAAACCACGAAGACCTCGCCCAGATGTTGCTCCCTCCCCTGAAGCAGAGGCTGCACGGAGCGTGGACGCAGCCACCAGGACACGAACGTGGGGTCGCGCAGGAAAAGCAACGGGGAGCCTGCTGGGGGACAAATGCCATCGCGTGCAATCCTGTCCTCGGGCGGCCCTGCCTGACCCTGACGCCACCTGACCGCAGTCTCAGCAACGATCAGAAATAGAGTGAAACATTCCGAAATCCAGAAACTAAGCAACAAAAACAGTGAAAGGGAACGAGGCGCGAAGATAAGGGAAAGTGAGGGGCTCGCAGAGACGAGAGACGCTCCGGCGTGAGGCGCCATCCGAGGGGGTGTGTGGGGCCCCTGGACACACGTGCTCGGTCGCGGGGAGAGAGCCGGGTTATCCGAGCGAAGGCCGTCGGGGGACACGTGTTGTCAGCAGCCTCTGCAGGCACTAGGCAGAGTCGCTGGGCGGGAAGCTGGATGGCCCGATGTCCCCGAGGGCCCCCTGCGTCCCGAGTACCAAAGCTCCTTGGTTTGCAGACTTGTCCGGGTTTTGCTTCAACATTCCTGAAACAGTCTAGATCATTGCTGCTTTGTAAGCGTCTGAAATACCCATGGTGATTGGCTTATTTGCTACGGGCCAGATGTGTCCTGGTATTAACTCAGTTCATCAGGACGACAAACAGCGAAGCAGGTTCCGCTATGATTCCCGTTTTGTGGACAGGAACCAGCACAGCAAGTGACTTGCTCAAGGACACACAGACTTCTAAGCGATGGCCCAGGATCTGCTCCTGCTGAGGCCAACAGGCGAACACTACACGGCTTCAAAAGCGGGGTGGGAGGGCTACAAGAAATCATACTGAACGGACCACATTTGTTTAGGGTTTGGGTGTTTTGGGTAATATTGGTGGACCCACCAGTTCAGAGGCCTGATTGGTTATATTCGATTTCAGAAAGGCCTTTAATTGTCTCCATTGATACCTCTCCCCGAAACGGAAACTGCTAGAAGTCTGGAGGGAGACAGCTGATCAGGCCCCAGGCAGGCTGAGTGTCAGCGGGCACCGAAGCAGGGGAGTCCGCAGCTGCCGGGCCGCTCCCATGAGAACGCTGACCGTGGGTTCCGCCTGGGCTGAGGCGAGAAAGTGCTGACAGTCACCTGATTACGAGTAAGACTCCGAAACAGGCTGGTAAAAACGAATGAGATCAGACTGAAAGGGAATCAGCTGTAACGTGCTGCCGCTGGATCTCAAAGAACCAAGTCACCGAGAGTTATGAATCAGGGACCTGGAACGTGGCCGCACAGGGAGAGACGGCAGAGATCCGGGGGCTCTGCTGGCTGAGACGCTGGGGCTGAGGGAAAACGGGGCACGGTGCCAGGAAGGGCAGGCGAGCGCCGTGGCAGGCGGGCTGGAACAGGGAGGTGACCGGCTGGCGACACTCCACCTGGTCACGGCAACCCAGGGGCTCGATGCCAGGGGCAGGCCGGCGAGAGGCTGCCAGGGTGGACTACCCGAGTTTGTCTCCCGTGAGGGACAGGCATGGGACTGCTGAGCGGGAGAACCCATATGCTCTCACCGGTGGAAAGAGAACTCCAGTGCTGGGCACTCGCTGTGCCCCGGGCACTGCCGACAGCTTCCGGGAGCTCTCTGTGTGCTTGCTTGGTGCAGCGCATGTTCCTCGGGGTTGGAGGCTTCTGTGGTCACAGGAATCCCGCCTCGTCGACAGGCGGTGGCCGGTGCTGGGCAAGGCAGACTCTGCCCCACCGGAGGGAGACTCGCGGACAGACAGCCGCCAGAGACACCTTCCCAGGGAAGTGGCCTCGCTGGGCTGGGCGCCTCAGGCCTCTCTGCACAGGAAAAGAATGCTCTCCGCTGCGTTCAGGCGCAAGCTGGGGCAATGCCCCCTTCTGTAAGGCGACATGACAGCCTGGTAATCCCCAGCCCCTTGGCCCCGCTGGCCTTCGCCCAAGGCTGCTTTGGGGTGCGTGGGGGGGGCGCTCTATGCCTCCATGCCACTGTGTGTGTGCGCGCGCGGGAGTGTGCTTGCGTGAGTGTGTGAATGCGTGCACGCGCATGAGTGTGAGCGCGTGCACGAGTGCGCGTGAGTGTGCGCGCGTGTGTGCGCGTGAGCGTGTGTGTGAGCGCGTGTGTGGGTGAGTGTGAGTGTGTGTTTGAGTGTGTGCGCGCGCGTGTGAGTGTGTGTGCCTGCGTTCGTGAGTGAGCCCGTGTGCCTGTCGCGCTGGTGGGCGCGGTGCGCAGCGCGGTCCACACCTCGTGCGCCCCCAGAGTTCGCTCCCAGTGGACACGGCTCCGGCTGCGGGCAGCGGCGCCGGCGGGGTCCACCCGCCCTTGGACCCGCGGCCGGGCGCGAGGGGGCGCCGCGCCACCGCAGCCGGGCGGATCGCCGGGGCCGGGCCGGGGGCGGTGCGCGGGGCGGGGCCGGACTCTGCGGGCTGCGGGCTCCGGAGACTCCGCGCTCCGCCCCGAGGAGGCCGCCGGCCGGGCGAGCGGAGTCCGGCCCAGAGGTAAAGTTGTGCGTGCGCTGGGGCCGGGTCTACACCGCGGGGTCCCGGCGCGGGTGAGGCGGCGAGGGTCTACACCGCACGGTTCGGGGCTGGAGCGGGTCGGGCGGGGACGGTCTACGCCGGAGGGCGCCAGGGCAGAGCGTGGGCTGGGGGAGCGCTGGGGGCGACCCGCAGGGCTGGGCGGTGGGCGCTGGCGCGAGTCTGCAGCGGCCACGGTCAGGCGCGCGGCGGGCAGAGGACGCTGAAGAGAGAGACCTTTGAGGCGCCCTCGCTCCACGCCCCGGGCCCCCGGAGCCGGGGCGGGGCGTTGCTGGGCGCCGCCCCCAGCCCCGCAGGGGACGCGCGGGCTCCGGCCGCTGGGTGAGCTTTCGCCGAGGTCCGGGCCGCGCGGGAGCCCGGTGCCTGCCGCCGCCCCGTCTGTCCGCGTCGGACCCACCGGAGCCAGGTGCGAGCAGGGACGGCAGGGACGGAGCGTTGTCCACGGCCGGGGGGGGGGACTCCCCGCGCACGCCCTGCGCGGTAGGTGGGCGCTGCCGGCGCCCGTGGGCGAGCCCTCAGAGCACCCCGGCCCTGTGCTCGCCGCCTCACACCGCCCCTTGGTGGTGAGATGGACGCCGCCCGCTCACTCTCACACACTCACGCGCACTCACGCGCGCACATACGGTCACGCGCGCGCACGGCGCCCCCCAGCCCTGCCCTCTCTGGCCAGGGCACGGACCCGGGAGGCCGTGAACGGGGAGGAAGGAGCCTTGCTCCGGGGGCCAGAAATTCTGCTAACTCGGGCCGAGGGAGCCCCTCACTGGCCCGCCGAGCCGGGGCTGGGGGCTACAGGGTCAGACCCGGGCGGACAGTGTCCCCGCGGGCGCGGAGGGCGGGCGCTGAGCAGGTCCTGGGTCTCCGCGCGGCTGGTAGGCGCGCCGGGCAGGGCGAGCTGGGCCCTCTCTGTGACACTGAAACTCCCAAACCCGCGAGTCCCCGGGACCTCACGGCCCCCGTGCGCCCCCGCGTGTTTGTGCTGCCGTGGTCTCGGGGTGACTGGTGGAGCCCCCTTCCAGCCGGCCTAAGTCCGGCGAATTCGGTTTCTGGTTTCCGGCTCTTGGAGAGCAGGTCTGCGCTCATGGGCTTTGACTCCCTTTGCCCCCTTTGTCACCTCTCCCGAAACCGCAGCCCAGAGCTGGGTTGGGCGGGATGGGTGCCCCTCGGCCTTTCCAGTTCCAGAACGTCCTTCTCCCCCCACCCCGCCTCGCCCCGCCCCCGCTGGTTCCTGGGGTCTGTGCTCAAGGTGGACGTTTGGAGCAGGTGGGTGTGAGAGGGATTTGACTGTTGGTGCATCGGGTGACTCCGCTAGGAGGTGGCCTCTGAGGACCCCCACGTGCCCAGCTGCTCCATGCCTCAGCCCTGCTCAGGGGCAGCTGCTGGAAAGAAGACCTCTTTAGGGGAACTCCCCAAGGTCAACCAGTCTACCGGGCCATGAAGCAGTGCCCTAAGTCCAGAGAGGGTCTCAGGTCTGCTGAGAAGCCCCAGGGGGTGGCTCCACGGACCAGCAGGTTTAAGCAGAGGCAGTGTGCCCCACCCCCACCTCTGGGTCCTGCAGGGGACACAGCTGGCCGCCACAGCTTCGCTTCACCATCCGCACTTAGTCACTGGGATAGATCGTTCTGGCTTACACGGTGGATTTGGGGGGCATTGAGCCACATTTGGGGGTGCAGTCCAGCCACACACATGCACAGGATTATACAGTGCTGCCAAGAAAAGACTATTATATTTGCAGCTTAGTTGGGGACACGTTATGAAAACAACTTTCAGACTCTCTGAGGCCAGTGCCAAATAGCGTTCTGATCCTTCCTCTTCGATTTACTGTGCAGCAGTTTTTTATACCTCTATATTTTCACAATTTAAGAAAGAATTGGGTGTTTTGTAGGCATGGGAAGAAAAGGAGGGACGTGCATTCCTGGCTGGCGCTGAGCAGGAGGCTGTGCAGCTTTCTTCTCAGTGCCTGGCATGGAGTCCTGTGCATGCCAGATGCTCTGAAAATATGTGCTGGTGGGTTAATCGAGTCATAATTAAGAGCTGCTCCCAGCGTCTGGCCGGGCCGCATCGGCACGGTCACAGGAGTGTGCCGTAATTAACGGGCGGGCCGGGCGCAGGCTGGTAGGGAGCGACAGGGCGCCGGTTTGCTGGCAGAGGCAGGTGGGTCCGAGCGCCTCGGGCCTCGGGGGGCCGGCTGGAACCCGGCCGCGCGGCCCCCTCCCCGGCCCACGGGTTGGCTGCTCTTCCGGGAGCGGGAGCGGAGCGGGAGCCTCTCACGCAGGCAGCAGGGCAGGGCTGAGGGGTGTTGCAGTGGGAGGGCCTCGCTCCTGCAGCGAGTGTGGATGTGTGGGGGCGGAGTGCAGGGAGCAGATGGGGCCGCGCCAGGACATGTGGGTGCCGCGGGAGCAGCCCGGAGGGGGCGGCCGGGCCCTAAGGTGAGGACGCGGGGGTCCTGGGGTCTGCGAACAGCCTGTGTGACGTCTGAGCGCCCGTGTCCTGCTGGGCATCGCAGGAAGAAGAGGGGCGACTAGGTCCTGGACCCCCACTGCCTGCCGGGTCCTCACTCCACACTGAACGGGGGTGTCGGCCACAGCCTCGGAGCTGGTCGGCGCAGGCTCAGCGCGCCCTGCCTTTTAGCAAGAGACTGATCTGCACCTCACAGTTCGAGGGGTGCTCGGGGCTGTCAGCCCTGAAAGAGGCCCAGCCTCGCCTCTGTCACCGTCCAGCACCTTCTCGAGAGTGCCAGCAGCTCTCAGGGTAGCAGAAGCAGAGGGGGGCCGGCCGCTCAGGGTTGAGGTGCTCCCCTCACCTATGGGCACCCGTGGGCACCCTGGGCTGTGCTTGCCCAGCTGGGTTGTCTGTAAGAACACACCTAAATCAGGAAACTTTGCGAAGCGACTCAACTGAATGTTAAGCTGAAATCGACAGCTGCAGGGTCGGCTCGGAGCCACAGAGCCCTGAAGGGGGCTGTCACGGTGGCCCAGCTGGGCCACTCCTTGTGGCTGGTGCAGTCGGGCTGGCCAGCTACACACACCGGTTACTCGGAACAGTGTCACTGGCGCCCTCGGAGCTCGGGAGGGCGGGTGCTTGCGTCCTGGGCCCCGTGGGCCCCGAGACATTGGCCAGATCCGGTAAGCGGTATCTCCGGCTCCTCGTGTCCGTGAGGCCAGACAGACGGCTCAGCCCTGCGACTCTCGGAGGAGAAACTTGTGTTGACGAAAGGGAACCAGGAGAGCAGTCGCTCCACAGAAGACGACGCGGCGCTTCCGTGTGATCGTGCGTTTAGAGAAAGACTAACCGAGAGGTGACGTGCGAACGGCAGAGAAGACCTTGGCGTCACTCTGTCAGATCAACGAGGCCGAGACCCTGGCAGAGTTCCTAGGCCCGCGGCCAGCCCCAGCACTGCTCCTGGGTCCCCTGTGCTGTGTTCTCAGGGTGGCTGCAGGTGGGGGCATCTCCTGATCTAACGGTCTGTCCCCTTCCTCGCTGGCTTGCCCTCCGGGCCACACCCACTCTGTCCCTGACCTGAGCTGGCCACGCTGGTCCTAGCCGCTTGCTGAGGAGGGCAGACAGCACAGGCATGGCCGAGCCAGGCGGCCGTTCCCAGAATTTAATGGCATTCTGGGATATTAGGTTTCTCGATACTAGTGGAGTTTAAGTCCTAGTGGAGACTGGGTAGTGCTGAGCACATGAACCCCAAAGGCTGGAACTTGGGGTGCAGCAGAGCCCCAAAACCCTCAGGCCAATCCGAACGTTGCAGGCGTTTCACTAAATTCTAGGCAAATCTCCCTTTGTAAAGGATTCGTGTGGTGAGAAAGGCCTTAGTCCCCACTTGGCTCCGCTGGCCTCAGGAGTGGATGGGGACACCGAGGGTCTGGGGACACCTACAGGTGTGGCCTCCGGGGCCTGTGCCCTCGTACGGTGATGTCGGTGCCTTTCCCGACCACCTGCTGACGCTCGCCTGGCGGGATGCCTGGCTGCCAGGTTCCGGCCACACCTGGGGTGCAGTCGGGGGCAGGGGGGCCTGAGGGATTGTCACTCAGGGGCAGAGGTACCGGCTCAGGGTTGTGACTAGATTTGGTAGCGAGATAAAGCAAAGCATTGGCGTTTCGCAGGTCGCAGGCCCGGTTTGTGTTTGGGGTCACCGTATAAAACGCGTTTGTTGCTTGAGTTTAGAACGCTGAAGAGACCCAGCCCGGCCTCGTGTGTCTGCTGGAAGCGTCCACGTCTGCACGTTCAGGGAGGTTTAGCGATTTCCAAAAGGCTTAGTTAGGAAGCCGAGGAGGACGATGGCAGCCCCTGCCCTGGCCTAGCGGGCGCCTGGTGGCACCCATCCCGCAGGCTTCCCCCCCCGGCTCGGGTTGGGGTGCAAGGACCGCCCCGTGTCCCCTCCGAGCAGAGGGGCGTCTCGTGCTCTGCCTGAGCCACCGGCAGCTTCCCACTGTCTCCCTGACAGGGGCTGAACCTGCGACTCGCACCAGCCCGGACGAGGGCCCCTTCCTGGCTTGTTTCTTCCTTTCGGGGGGTGGGGCGGGGTCGGCGCCTCGCGTGTGGATGCGCGGGAGAAACATGCACGCCAGGGCTCGTGTCTGTACGTTCCATTTAACGTCATGGCAGTTCAGGCCATGGAGTGAAAAGCTTCGGTGAAATAAAATGCGTTACGAGTGGGAGCCCGGCGTGGGGCTCGCAGGTCGCCAGAGGCCGTCGGCGCCCCCCAGCCCCGTGACCGTGCAGTCGACGCCATGAGAGGCACAGCCCGCTCGCCTGTCCCCTCCCCGAAGTGCCGTGCTCGGCTCTGCCTGCTTCGAGCTGGTTCACAGTTATTTCGAGAAAATGACAGTTTCTGACTGTGAACGCATTTCCTTGATTATTTTCCAGCAAAAGGAAAAAAAGACATCTTTTAGATGAGGAAAGATAGGAAATGTATGTCACTGGCTTTTCTAATACTCACCAAATTAGAAAAAGAAAATTCTGGAGTCTCAGGAAATGCAGCCGCGGGAACAACGCTCAGGATCGACAACTTGGATTTTATCTCGGGAAATCGTGACGCGTCATTTTTCTCAGAAACCCGCAGCTGGGGGGCTTCCCGGGGCTCACCGCTGCTGGGGAGCCGGAGGCCCCGCCAGCAGGTCCAGGCGGAGGGCGGGCCCGAGGGCCCCAGTGGGGCCGCCACCGCCGCCGTTGCGCACGGGGAGGAGACTGTGTGACACCGAGGGAGTGTGGCAGCGAAGGGCACCACGGAGCCCGAGGAGCGGTAGAGAGACAGTTCGTCATGTTTGCAGACACAACGAGTGCGATTCAGCCACCGGCCCTTCTGAGACGGAAGTGCGGTTCATCAGGAGACTTAGAGACGTCGGTTAGAGAGAAGCACGAGTGTTTGAAGTCCCGTGGGATGCGTCTCCGGAGGTAACGGGCCTAACGCATGAGGACACTTCCTCGTCTCTCTGTGTTCATGTGAGAATGACCTCACGTGCTCACACACGCAGACACACTCTTCACCTCCACGCCACTGTCCCGTCGCTCACGAGAGCACACTCGCCAAACCCCTCCCTTTGTGAGTCTCTCTAAACCTGTTTTCTGGTTGAATTCCCACGGGAGGAAGAAAAGAGGACTTTGGAAATACAGTCTAAAGACGAGCGTGTCCTTCCTCACAGCCCACTGCCCGGAGCTCACGGGTCCGGCCACCGCCCCGCCCGAACTGTGCGTGGATTGAGCCAGCCTCGGAAAACCGTGCGCAGAAGGCCACAATTTACAAGGGTTGTTGGGCGAAAGGCATTTCTTCCTTGCACTTCACCGTGCTGTCTAGTTTTCCATTTCTCCCATGGGTTAGCGTTATGATCGGAACGTCACTTTCTATAAAGACGAACACCTACCACTCACTCGGGCAGCCCCCACCCCCGCCCTTTCCCTCCGGCGCCAGCCCCCGACCAGCGACACGAGGTGGTTTTGCCAAACGATGAAGTACAGACGCCCCTCCGTGGGTCGATGGCAGGCTGAACCTCGGTGGGTCCATACGACGACCAGGTTCGGCTGAAGTAACCCGCTGGCCCGGGGAGGCGGCTGCATCCGCGGGCGGACTGTGCGGGGCCGTGCGGGGCTGTGCGGGGCTCATGGCAGAGCCCCGGCTTGTCTGGCCCGGCCAGCTCCCGTCTGTCCCAGACCCGCCGGCCCCTCGTCCGTGTGAAGCCGGGTGGGAGTGACGAGTGATGCCAAGCAGGTCCAGGTCCCCGCTTTCCTTCTGGAAGCGGACAAGGGCTCATTTCTGACTGAGTTGACACACGCGGACGTAGCATGAATCAAGCATCACTTATTCTTTCTCGTGAATTTCCAGTCGCCCATCGGACGAGCTGACAGGCCAGGCGGGCGTGTGGCCGAGCGCAGAGGCGGCCTGGGCCCCGTGGGGAGAAAGCCAGGGCCGCAGCGATGCGTGTTCACGTGCAGAATCCAGCCTTTACTCTGCGGCTGGGCAGAAGCCTGGATGTGTGCGGGGGCCGCAGCCACGCCACAGCGCCTGTCAGCTCTGCATGTGGCGGCGAAACCTGGTTGTCCCAGGCATTGTCACACACATGGTCATGCACAGGCTGTCACTCGCTGGTGGCCGACGGGCGTTCAGTGGTGTCACCTCAGCGGTCACTGAGGGTCCCACTGCCCCACACACCTTCACTCTCACGTGGCTCATTCTTCCCATGTGCTTAGTGGCCATCTGCATCTGTGCATCTTCAGAGAAATGTCTATTTGCCCATTTTTAAAATAGAGGATTTTCCTGCTGTTGAGTTGTAGTTTTCTATGTTTTAGATGTGGACCTTTATCGTACATACAAGGAAAAATATTGCCTCCCTGTAAGCTGATCTGCGTGCTTTCACTCCGTCTGTGGATAGTGTCCTTCTGTTCACAGAATTGTTTGATGCCGACGAAATTTAATTTATCTATTTTTTGTTACCTGTGCCTTTGTCGTCGTAGCCAAAAAAAATCACTGCCAAATCCAACATCATGAAACTTTCTCCCGTGTTTTCTTCTAAGAGTTTTACAGTTCTAGCTCTTGCTTTTAGGTCCTGACCCATTTTGCGTTGACTTTTGTACGAGCCGCTAGGTAGAGGTCCACCTTCTTCCTTTAGTGTGTGAATACCTGGTCCCACCAGCACCTTCGCTGGAAATCCTGGCCTCTCTCATTCAGTGGTCTTGGCACCCGTGTTGACAGCCGCTTGACCGGGTGCGAGGTTTGCCCTGGGCTCCCCGCCCGCCTCTGTTTCAAAAGTTAAATTTCTTTAATCATGTGGTTAAAAAAAGGAAAATGAAAAAAAATTGAGTGACTAGAAAATACATCATCCTAGAATTTTAAGTCTTACTATTTGCAAAGCAACATGTTACAGAGTATCGTCCACCCTGCGTTTTCAGAGAGTAGCTGATGTGTGGATACAAAATCTCTCTTCGGTCCTCCTGCCCCCGGGAAAGGGGTTTCATTGCCTGAGAATTACAGGAGCAGCTTCCAGACCCAGAGGCTCCCACCTGCTCCCTGGCTGGCACCAATTTGACTTAGCTTAATTCTCAGGATATGAAATGCCAGTAAGGATTTGACAGAAAGGTAGATTTATCATAGCGTCATTTCATGGGATGTCAGTCTTGTCATATAAGAAACTATATGATGCTATTTCCCCCTCTTAAATTAAAAGTGTTATTCCATTTTCTAGTCTCTAAAATTACTTGCATCTTTTGTTTAAAAAAAGAAGAAGAAGAAGAAGAAAATGCAGCAAAGAAAATAGAACTCACCTGAAGTTCTGCATACTGTCAACCTTCCGGAGCTCGCTTTCCGCATCCGCCCACAGAGAGAAGCAGTGTGTAAACACACACCGTCACGCTGCCTGTGCTGTTCTGGAAGCTGCTTTCTCTGTCATGGGCATCGCTCCCCAGACCTGAAGGGGACGTCTGAGGGAAAAGTCGCAGGCCCTGCAGGAGCCGAGGTTTGCGAGCAAGCTGTCGGGACTAATGCAGGCTTGTGTCCGGGGCGTGCGACCTGGGAGGGGCTGGACCTGGGAGGGGCTGGCCTGGCGGGAGGCTGCGTGTGCGGGACGGGGCAGCGCCTGGCCCCCAGGGGGCGCGGCTCCCTCCGTGAGGAAGTTACTGCTGCAGGGAAACCCAGCTGGGGCTGGGGCTTCTGGGTGGAGTTGGCCCGGCCCGTGCTGTGCTGCAGCGAATGTCACCACCGTCACCACCGCGCACGGCTGTCGCTTGATGTGCTGTCCGTTCTGTCCCCGGGGAATACTTGTCTAATAACATTGACTTGACAATGACCAACTGAGAATGGTCGCGACCGAACAGTGAACATTCCACGTCTGGAACGCTTGCTTTGCCGGCGCTCCCTCTCCGCTCGGGGAGGTGCGACGTGCGGCTTGGTGCCTGCGGGAGCCGCCGGCTCTCACTGGGGTCAAGGGCGCCTGCTGCTCTTTTATGGGGACACAGTGACAGGACCTTCTGGGGACATCCAGATACCCTCACCCAAGGCTCAGAGCATCCCGGAGGCATGGAGCTGGGCTGTGGAAATAGCGGCTGCTTGATACCCTCCCCCCGCCTGTGCAGGGGCCAGGACACTGGGCCAGGTGCAGCGGGCAGAGGCGGGAGGGAGGGTGCCCACTGAATCCACAGGAACTTCAAGCCGAGGTTCCTCCAGGCTCCCCTCAACTCCAGCAGCTCTGTCTCTGTGAAGACATCTTTTGGCGGGTGGCACTGAGGGCCGGGCTGGACCAGAGCCACGCCTTCCTGGGCAAGGAAGCCGCCCCGCCAGTGAGGGCTCAGGCCCCTCCCGTGGGGCAGGGCGGGGCTCAAAGTTCTCAGCTTGAGATGACAGGCCACAAAGGAGCTGTTGATGTACCACCATCACCCAGGCAGAAGTCGGTGGGGGCGGGACCAGCTGCTGGGGCCCCTTGACACGCTGACGGTCCATCCACGGTCCCAGGACCATCGAGAGAAACCGGGCGGGTTTGGGGGCTTCTGGGAGGAAAGACGGGACTCGCAGGAGCGTGAGCCCTTCCTCCAGGCTGCGGGCTGGGCACCACCAGTCCTTGGGTGACTGTCACCTGCCCTCCCACCGGCCGCGGCCCACAGCTCGGGGCGCTTCACCGTGGGGGCGGGTGGGCTCTCCCGTCTCTGGGCTCGGGAAGCAAGAGTGCTCATGTGAACAGCCAGTTCAGACGAAAACTGGTCGAGCTTTGCGAACAAATGTGGTCACCGTGATTCTCTAGCCACACGGCGAGACAGATTTAGCAGCTGCAGCTGTGCTGGGACGCAGCACCCTCTGCAGACCTCCCAGGCACAGAGCGACATACTCCCTACACTAGGGCGTGACATCGTGCAGCCTCCACCAATCGTGGGTGAGGACACCCCAGGTGACAACAACAGGGTAGGCTGGGAGGACACCCAGAGTGACACTAACCGATTGCCCTGAAGAGACCAGTGAGATTTTTTTGTAAGTATAGACTATTCTAAAGTTTATCTGGATGTGGTTCCACAGAGTAGCGGTCAGCATGTCTGCTTTACAAGGTCCTGGGTTCGAGCCCCAGCGGAGCTGCAGTCCACACCCTGGGTGCATCAGGCCTAGGGGGCCCGCTGCGAGCCTGTGGCAGGAGACGCCCCGCCCTCAGAGATCCGGTTCTTGAGGAGAAATGGCAACATCCATAGGTCAGGGGAGGAAGCAGTATGTGGGGGGCGGGCGGGGGGAGGAAAAAAGAAAAGAAAATACAAAAAAAGATTTATGTGGATGGAAAGGAAGGGAACTGGAATGGGTGACACTTTTGAAAAGAAGAAAACCGTGGGCGGAATCGTCCGCCCAGCTTGGAGACTGGCCGTGCAGCCGTGGTCCAGACTGCGTGGCATTGGCGGAGAGCACGTCCACGGACCAGCGGAACAGGATCGAGAACCCAGAAACGATGCCCGCGAACGTGCCCAGCCGAACCGACGGCTTCGGAAATGATTCGGCAGAGGAAACTTCGCAGCACACAAGCCCCACGGCTTCTACAGGAAGGAACTCAACGTGGACCATGGCCATTGACAGTGTGGAATGCGAAGCTATACATTTTAGGAAAAGAATCACAGAAAACCTTTGAGATGTCGGACTAGGCTTATTGACGCCAAAAGCATAGTCAATAAAAGAAGAAATGATACATTGGACTTTATCAAAAGTAAAACTTTGCTTTGCTGGGCATTTATCCCAGAGGAAAGAAAAACCTTTATGGAAATGTTCACAGCAGCTTTGTCCGTAATACTCAAGTCTTGGAAGTAAGCCAGCTGTCCTTCAACAAGCTGGGGCACATCCACGCCGTGGGAGGTCACCAGGAGCAAACCGTCCACCCAGCAGCAACCCAGGGAGTCTCCAGAGAATTATGCTGAGTGAAAAAATCCAGCCCTGAACGGTCCCCTCACAGTGTGGGTCCGTTTCTACACCGGTCTCGGCATGGCAGAGGCGTTGAGACGGAGACCAGGTGAGCCCTTCCGCACCGTGTCGGTGTCGTGCCCTGGCTGTAAGACCCAGCCCGGTTCGTAAGACGCTGCCGCCGGTCGGGCCGAGTGAAGGCTTCGTGCGGTCTCTGCAGTCTCAAAAGCAAACGCTTACTCTGCGTGGAGCTCTGCTGTATACACCTTGCTTTGTGGGTAGGGTTATTAGTTACCAAATTTTATGTGTCATGGATTTGGAGATTATATGTGGTTATCGTAAATCATAATTGAAGAAAATCGTCAATTTCTATCACCAACATGGCTTAAAATAGACCTAATTAGCAAGTTTTCAGTTCTGTTCATAGATACATTTTAGAAGCCTTTTGTAATTTGTAACTTTGACATATAGAAAATGAATCCATTTCAGAACAAGAATTGAAGAACGCACGTGAGTTTAACAATCAGACATAATAGAAACAATCCTAATAGTTCTTTTATTTCAAGCTGAGAAAACTCCGAAAGAGTCATGTTTTATTTAAAATTAGTTGTTTGCCTCAGGCTCTTTGTTTCTACCCCATAAGGGATTTTCATCGTAATTCCTGGAAGTTTGGGGAAGCCAGTAGGAGCTGAAAACAAGTGCAGTGGCCTCTTTGTCGAGTGCTGGGTGTGTCTGCACGTCAGGCCTCAGCCGCAGGGGGGTCGGCGACCAAAAGCACATCCACTCCGTGTCACGGTTCCCTGTTGTCACGTGGCCCCATGTGTCTGTCCTCACGAACCTGGGTCGCGTCAGAGGGGGACGCCTTCGACCGCCAAGCCAAGCGGGCGCCTGGAAGCCAGCGGATCGGGCAGGGCTCACTGAGACGCCGCTCCCCCTCCCTGAAATGACACTTTTGGCCTCAGGGTGGCTGATGGGACAGGAGGTGAGGGAGATGTAAATGAGTGTGACAAATTTACAAGACACGCGAACCCAAAGGAGGCAGGGGACGCCTTGTGGAAGCCTGTCTCTGCTGGATGAGTTATCGCCACGTCCGTGGTGGGAAGCCTCGCGAACTCGGGCAGCTGGCTTTCAGGCTGAGGTCACCCCACTCTGAGCTTCCTCCTCTGTGACGTCCTCGCTTTGGTGGCAGCTTGGGGTGACTAGCCCCCCGACAGCCTCGGGATGCCACCAGCCTCTACATTGGTACCTGGCTTTTGCCACCTCTTCTCCTGCACAGCGTCTTTAACGAGTTTCCTCAGCAGACAGCGTTTGATCGGGCCTGTACCTCAGCACACTGCGTGTGGCGGGGTGCCCAGCGGCGGGCGTCCTGTGCCAGGGGGCGCTCGGCGGCACCTCGATCTCCGCCCGCTCGGGCCAGCAGCCCCCAGTGTCTGCGGCGGGGCCTCGTGTGCCGTGCAGCGCGGAGGGGCGCGGTGGGCCCACGCGGGAGCCCTGGTCTGGAAGAACCTCGCGCCCTCTTTGAGGACAGAGGCCATGTCTCCAGGCACACCTCGACGGAGCGCCCCCGCCAGGTCTGCGAGGCTTCCTGGGCGAGCGCCTCCACTGACCACAGTGTCCCCTCGCCGCTCGAGGTTCTGGTGTGGGGGCCTGGGGGCCTGGAGCCCCGCCGAGTCCACCGCGTGAGGAAGCTGCTCAGAAAGCACCGGCGGCTTCCCTGACCTACGCCGCGGCTGCTCTGAAGCCACCAGGACCGCCTCCTGCAGCACGTCGTCCAAAGGTCCCCGACCTTCCTGGGGGCCCGTCCAGGGCGCCCTCTTCTGTCCCTGCCTTAGAACTGACCTGGTGGGGGTGGAGGTGCTGAGGGCCTGGGTCCCCTCCCCGCCCCCCAGACTGCGAGCTCCAGGAAGCCTTGCCCTGAGCACCTGGCGTCGGCGCAGCAGGTCTGGACTAGATATTCACCGAGCGAGTGAGCTGGCTGCAGGGCACAGGCACACGCACAGTGGGATCTGGGTCCCTTTGTCCCCAGGAGCACGCAGCGACCTTGGCTCAGAGGCCAAAGCACACCTGCACCGTTGAGCGCCGAAGACGTCGCTGCAGCTGTAGCTCCCAAGGCAGCTTTTCTCACGTTCTGAAGAAATTCTTGAATTCTTTATTCGCAGCGGTGCGATCCTGCTGGCGAGTCTGTTGACTGATGGCGTTTCGGTTTATTTATTTTTCTCCTCCCACCCTCGGTCTCAGGCAGGTCCCACTCGGGTTAGGTGGCATCTCTGGGCTCCGTGCTGAACACAGCCATGCGGAGACCTGGCGCGTCCTTCCCGGGTCACCTGGCGCCCGGTTTCGGCTTCTGGCGGTGGAGAGAGCACAGAATCGTTAACGGCTGCGGGAGGTCTCGATGGCCCGTGGGAGCTGACAGTTCTCAGGCTTCAGTGAGCTGGCCTGCTCGTTTACACGCATACTGCTGGGCTTCACCCAGACCCACTCACTCAGAGTTTGTTTTCGGAATTGAGATAAAATTCGGATAACATAGTGTTTACATTTAAGTCATTTTAGACGGTGCAATTTGGTGTTTTTAACACCGTAACCATCACCGCTGCCTAGTGCCAGAGCCTTGTCGCTGCCCGAACAAGGCCCCGTGGCCCCCAGCAGGCACTCCCCAGCTGCTGCCCCGCTCTCTGTCCCTACGCGTGTGCCCACTCTGGACACTGCCCACGAGCGGACTCACGTGACACGCCACCTTTCCCGGCTGGCCCCTCACCTGCATCGTGCAGTCACGGTCAGGGCTGCATTTTCCACAGCCGGTCATTATCCCAGCGCACGCACACGGCATCTGTTACGCGGTCATCCGTGCACGGACAGCTGGCCCGTTTCCACCTCTCGGAGATTATGAACAGTGCTGCCTTGAACGTGCACGTATGTGCCTTCGCTTGAACATGTTTTCATTTCTCTTGGGCACATACCCAGGGGGATTGCTGGATCGTGTTACCATTTATCTGAGGAAGTGCCAGGCTGCTTCCACAGCGGCTGCACCCCCACGTTTTACAGTTCCACCAGCCACGTCTGGGGGTTCCAGCTTCCCCACATCCTCTCCGACAGTTTCGTCGCCCCCTTGTTGGATCATAACCGTGCTAATGGCTGTGAAGCGGTATCAGCTTTGATCGCAAATCCTTGATGACTAATGTTGAGCATCTTTTCATGCGCTTGTTGGTCATTTACATATATTTTTTTGGCAAAATGTCTATTCAAGTGTTTGCCCATTTTTTAATTGGGTGGTTTGTGCTCTTGTCTTTGAGTTGTAAGAGTTTGTTATATATTCTAAATACAAGACGCTTATCTGATGCATAATTTGCCAATCGTTTTCCCATTTTGTGAGTTGTCATTGTATTTGTGAGTTGCTTGATAGTGTTTTTAATGTACAAAATAATTTAACTTCGATGAAGTCTTTTTTTTCTTTTGTTGCCATATTTCAGAAGCCATTGTCTAAACCAAGGTCATGAAGATTTACTCTTGTTTTCTTCTAAGTATGTTTTGGAGTTTTACCCTATATTTAGGTCTTTGGTCCATTTTGAGTTAATTTTTTCCCCTCTTTAATTCCCCACACACACACACACTTCCACCACTGACCGACGGATGGTGCCGTTTCCCCTTAAGAACTAGATCTCTGAGGGCGGGGCGTCTCCTCCCACATGCTGGCAGCGGGCCCCCGGGGCCTGGCGCACCTGGGGTATGGTCCATGGCTCCACCTGGGGCGGAAACCCAGGACCTTCTGCGTGTAAAGCAGACGTGCTGACCGCTACTCTATGGAGCCGCCCTTGGGTTAATTTTTGCTTGTGATGCAAGGTAGGGTCCGACTTCATCCTGCTGTCTGAGCTCCACTTGTTGAAGAGACTGCTCTTTCCCCGCACAGTCTCGGCACCCACGTCGAAACCCGCTGGCCACGGACATGCAGGGTTACTTCTGGGTCCTCGGTTCTGCTCCATCGATCTACGTGTCTCTCCTTGTGCCGGTCCGATGCTCTCGATCACGGTAGCTCTGCAGTCAGTTTTACTTCTCCAACTTTGTTCTTTTTCTAGAGATAGAAGTGATGAGAACACGCGTCCTGGTCTTGTTCTCGATCTTAGAGAGTGAGACCCCCGTCCTCCCCACGGGCGTGAGGCTGGCTACAGGCTTTGCGTGTGTGGCCTTTGTCATGTGGCAGACGCTCCTTCTACCCCTAGTTACCGAGTGGTTTTTGATGAAAGAGTGTTGTTGGTCGTCAGATGCGTTTTCTGCATCTATGAGATGGGTTGAGTATTTTTCCTTCATAAATACGTATACTGCGTTGATTCGGTGTCACCTGTTTTTGCATGGTCAACCATCCTTGCATTTTTGTGGTAAATCCCTGTGGTAAATGACCATCATCTGCCAGTATTTTAAGAGTGCCAAGCTAGAAATGATAAAGTCCCCATTAGGTTTACAGCAGCCCCCTTGGCTCGAACCCGATGATGATCAGGTCACAGGGTGATGTCTGGCCCCCACCCAGCTCTCCCAAGACAGCCTCTCCAGGGCGGGCTTCCAGTGGCCGGTTCCCAGTCTCTGGGAGAGAAAGCGAGGCAGGCCGCCGCTTTCACCTGGGATCTGCCGGCAAGCTTGTGGTTCGCTATCTGGTCCGCTATCCGGTCACCTGTAAGTCAGGTATGCGGGAGGGAAGAACCGCGTGGGCAGGCCCAGGGAGTCCTTGCTTGTGCTGGGTCCCCAGGCCCAGGGTGGTCGGGGGTTCCCTGAGCTCCTGGCCTCACAGCCTAACGCGCGCCCTGTTCCTTCCGCAGGCCCAGCCTCCGGACCCGGCCGAGCGCATGGGGCCATGGCCCTGCTCCGCGGGCCCGCAGAGCCCCCGGGCGGCGGCGGGGCCCGCGCCCGGCACGTCATCATCAACGTGGGCGGCTGCAGGGTGCGCCTGGCCTGGGCCGCGCTGGCGCGCTGTCCCCTCGCGCGCCTCGAGCGCCTGCGGGCCTGCCGCGGCCACGACGAGCTGCTGCGCGTGTGCGACGACTACGACGTGAGCCGCGACGAGTTCTTCTTCGACCGCAGCCCGTGCGCCTTCCGCGCCATCGTGGCGCTGCTGCGCGCCGGCAAGCTGCGGCTGCTGCGCGGCCCGTGCGCGCTGGCCTTCCGCGACGAGCTGGCCTACTGGGGCATCGACGAGGCGCGCCTGGAGCGCTGCTGCCTGCGCCGCCTGCGCCGCCGCGAGGAGGAGGCGGCCGAGGCGCGCGCGGGGCCGCCGGGCTGCGGGGCCCCGGGCAGCCCGGGCTGCGCGCTGGGGCCCGACGGGCGGTGCGCGCGCGGCCGGCGGCGCCTGCGCCTGCGCGACGTGGTGGACAACCCGCACTCGGGGCTGGCCGGCAAGCTCTTCGCCTGCGTGTCTGTCGCCTTCGTGGCCGTCACGGCGGTCGGCCTCTGCCTGAGCACCATGCCCGACATCCGCGCCGAGGAGGAGCGGGTGAGCGCGCACCGGGCTGTGAGCTGGGGCTGGGGGCGGCCTGGACAGAGGTTGGGGCAGTGGGCGGCGAGGCCTGGGTCCGG
Organism: Pteropus medius; assembly: GCF_902729225.1. Classification (NCBI taxonomy): domain Eukaryota; kingdom Metazoa; phylum Chordata; class Mammalia; order Chiroptera; family Pteropodidae; genus Pteropus; species Pteropus medius. Next base: position 232,383 of record NW_024340849.1, on the reverse strand, counting down.
GAGGGAGCGCCTGCCCAGCGGTGGTCTGGACACCGTGGCACTGGCGGTGAAACCACGGGCGCTGGGCGCTGGGCCCTCCTTGCCTGCTCCGGGTCACACGCCCTGGGCCAGCCCCCGAGGCTGACGTTGGGGCGCCGGCCATGCACAGGCAGAGGCTCCAAGTTATAGCCAAGGTCAAGAGCTTCCGGGGCTGTCTGGCCAGCAGGCCTTGTCTCCTGGATCTCTGCCAGTCAGGCCCTCCAAGCTTGGTCAACAGGAGGCTGACACATTCATTGTCACAAAAGTCTAGAGAGTTGTGTGCTCAAGTCTCATCACCCTTGACAGAGGGATGTGACCTCCACATTCTTCCAAAGACGAAAGCCAGGCCAGCCACGTGGCTCCGGTACCCAGTGCTGGCTTTGTCCAGGAGCTGGGGCTCCTTTCGGAGCAAACGGTGGACTTCCCGCCCCCTCTGTCCTGTGAGAATGTGGGCACGGGCAGTGTGGGCAGAAATGTCATTCCCGGGGAAGTGTCTGTACACAGAGCGTGTCATAGAACAGTCAGGGACTGGTCAGGGAGTCGGGCGGTTTCTGAAGGACGCAGCTGAGGGTCGCCCTGCATTTCCTGATGGAGAGGACCGTCCGCCTGGCCTTCCCCTGGCTGGTGCCCTGTTCCCACCTGCCAGGGGCTGGGCACAGGACCCGCGGTGAGCCTCCCTCAGGCCAAGCAGCTCAGCCTCGGGGCCTCATGCTGGGAGGGGCCGTCAGCTCGTTATTCAGACAGGAGTAGAAGGGACTGTCCCATGTTCCTGGGACAGTTGCCGTTCACCGGTGTGACCAACCCTGACTGCAGGTTAGATGTGGCTTTGGCACCCTCCTTGGTGGGCGTCTGGTTCCTGAGGCGTCTCTGGTCTTAACCAGGCCCAAGTCTCAGACTCTGCTTCTGAAGACACTTGGTGCATCCAGGTTTCTAAGCAGCAGTAACCCTTAACCCTGTGCATGTGGGAGGAGAATCGCCTAGATGAGGACCGGGCGGCGGGAGGTGCCAGGGCTGCCTCAGCCGCGACAGCATTGCAGAGCCCCAGCCGGCCCACCCGGCCTCCTCTCGGGGCATCCGCGTGGGCCCACGTCGCCGCCGCCCACGTCCATCCGCAGCCCCTTCCGCGTTTCCCTGAGCATCGCTTCACGCTGCGGGGTGCCGACTCACCATGTCGGCTGCCAGATAGAAAGCAGCAGCGCACGTGGATGAGCGCGCGGCAGAGCACGGCCACGCGCTGTCACTACCTTGTGGGAGAAACACCTGGTCCACTCCACGTGCAGGTGCTGAGGAGGTAGCAGGTGTTGTCACCGCCGCAGGAAGGAAGAAGCTTTATGTTTCATCAACATGTGTGTGTTTGTAGTAAATATACATAAAATTTACCATCTTATCCATTTTTAAGCATGCTGTTCAGCGGTATATGCATTCAGTGTCCTGCAGCCGTCACCACCCTCCATCTGCATAGCTGTTTCATCTTGTAAACTGGAACTCTGTCCCCATTAGACAAGGACGCCTGGGTGTCCCTCTCCCAGCCCTGGGCATCCACCGTCTGCCTCGTGTCTCTGTGACGCTGACGGCTCCACACGCTTCACACAGCGAGATCCTGCAGTTCTGTCCATTGAGACCGGCAGATTTCACTCAGCTGAACGTCCCCAGGTTGGTCCACGTTGCAGCGGGTGTCAGGGTGCCCTGGTGTTGCGCTGTGGCGTGGGCCACACTGTTCATCCGTGCGCCGTCGGTGGACGCTGGTTGCCCTCTGGCACTGCGAGCAGGCCGCCACGAACGTGCTGTGCAGACGTCTGCAGAGTCCCTGCCCTCGGCTCTTTGAGGTCTGAGCCCATGAGGTGATTCTGTTTACCGACCCCGTCTCTCTGCCCCCATGTGCCCCCAGCTGCCTGGGACCCCAGGGCCGTGGTCCCCCAACGAGACCTGGAGGGTGTGCTCCCAGGACCCACCCTGGTCTGCCGGGGAAGGTCCGCCTCTCAGAGCACTGTCCCTGGGGTCTCTTCACGCAGTGGCCTGGCTTCCCAGCGAGGAAGGGCTCCAGGCCCAGGCCTCCCATGCTGTCTGCAGGGACAGAAGTCGGAAATGCCATAGCTTAAACACCCACAGAAAGTCCTGAATCCTCTGGCCCCAAAATGTACATTCTAAACCAAAATAACTTGCCTGGGGCAGGCCTTGCTGTGCCCGAGTTCCCGGTAGAAGTCACAGCAGTAACGACACAGAGACCCCCCCCCGCCCCACCAAACTGCCAGGGCGGGGCCCCCCTCAGGACGAGTTGGGCTTTCGATGCCAGGTGCTTGGGGAGCAAGGAGGGGTCAGAGCTGGAGTGTGCTGTCACCGGGTCGCCGGGCAGGGATGCGAGCTCAGTGGGGGAGGGGGGGCCCTCGGTCGGCAAGGCAGGGCTGACCCCAACCTCCCGGGCCCCGTCAGAGGGGAGAGCCCCGCTCCCCACTGCCTCTGGGGTGTCTCCAGTGGGCCTGTGGCCTTCACTGCCCACGGCCCGGGCTGACACGCATGCGGCGGCCAGCGCAGCTCGCCACAGGCACTGGGTGAGCGTGACGCTGTGACCAGAGCACCCAGTGCTGCGGAACAGCCTGGAAGCAGTGCCGACTGTCTGAGAACACGCGTCTGGAGTGAAATTAGGTGGTGGTGTGACGGTCGTTGAGGTCAAGCCTCTCAGTGGCCAGCAGGGGCCAAGGCCAGCCCGGGAGTGGCCGTTGCGGGATGCTGCGGTGTGACCTGGGCGGAGAGCCTTCAGACAGTGCGGAGGGGTGGATGGGACGGCTCCGGCGCCAGCTCGGAGATGCCATGGGCAGCCAGTGTCGCCTGCAGACAGGCAGAGCCCAGACGGCAGAACAGCCGCCTTCTCGGAGGGCCTGGTGGGGCGGTGCTCCTCGAGGCCGGCGCCCTTCTCCCCGAGGCCGGCGCCCTTCTCCCCGAGGCCGGCGCCCCTCTCCCCGAGGCCGGCGCCCCTCTCCCCGAGGCCGGTTCTGGGCTCTGCGATCCGATTTCCTTCCTTTGAGCTCACGTGATTAAATCGGGGCCCGCGTAATTAGTTATACATTTCTCCTGTCGAGTTCACTGAGGACATGTGGCAATAGCATCGAAAGCCAGTGACAAGTTTCCGCTGCGTGGGGTGCACTTCGGCTTCTTGCTGGAGTGAGAGCTTTGCCGTGAGAGCTGCGGGGGGTCGGAAGGAGCCGGGGCTCCAGCCTGAGCCCTTCCCTAACAGTCCTGTGCCTAGGGTCGGGGGCCGGGGAGGAGCCCACCTCACGTGCAGACAGTTTGCGGAACTCACGGCCGGACCGGCGGCATGGTGCTGGGCACAACTAAAACCAAACACTGCCCAGCCCTGCCGGTGGTCCCCAGGGCGCCCCGTCCGCACGGCAGGGCGAGGTGGGCTCAGCCCGCATGGGCGGTGGCTGAGTCGCGAGCGGGCACGTCGCTTCCGCAGGACGAGCGGGCAGAGCGGATGGACTGAGGGAAGGATAGTGGCCGCAAATTTTGTGCCACTGCCTGCGACTCAGAATCCAACTCGTAATTTGGAGCCATTCTCTCCTGAGGCGCACGCCCCCATCTATTCACAGGGCCGTTGACACCTGTCACTGTCTTGCTCGTCCATGTCTCTAGGTGGCTGGGGTCAGTCACTCCATGACGGTGCCAGGGCCTCAACGGCAGGCACAGTCCCTTCCCCACTGCACGCGCTCCCCAAGGCAGGCCGAGACACCAGGCGGACACCCCGTGGGACACGGCGTTCGCCGCCCTGACAGGCGCAGGCTCCCTCACCTCCTGGGCCCCAGTCGGGTGGTTCTGGCCATCTGGTCCTCGGTTCCCTCCGTCCTGTCAGACCTCACAGTGGTGAGTCTTCAGTCTGGGACGTGGCCCTCATGACTGAGCTCACGGGGCTGATCGTGACGGGGAGGCCGAGGGTGGGATGCTCTGTAATGCCGTTTCGACTGCCTGGCGGCAGGGCAGCGAGCAGGTGACTCAAAACGGGGACGTTCGTCATTTCCGCGTAAATTACAGCTGTTTCTAAATAACTTATTCTCTTCAGTAGATTGGATTTTCTTTCTCCTATTTGTCTATTTGCCCCGTAAGAGCCTTTTCCAATAGAAAACTGGAAAAAAATAAACCTCGGTTCAGTTCAAAGTCAACTTATTATAAATTTGTAATTAGTAAAATGAGTTGATGAGCATTTTTTCCAGGTACTCACAGGAGGCTGGAGATAAGGTGAGCACAGGGTCGCGGTGAATGGGAAGCGAACCGTGCAGACTATGCCCTTCCCCGGACGGAGGTGGGGTGTGGCCCCAGCCAGCGCAGGCCCCGCTCGTCTGTTTCGCCGGCTGCGCGAGGCCTGTGATGGCGGCAGACGCAGGCATCAGTGTCCAGATACTACACAGGCAGCAAGGGATGTGAGCATCTTGAGAGTTTAATTACATTGGATGAGCAGGCGCGCGGAGCCTCGGGGACTTTGCTGGAGCGCCCAGCCGGGCCGGCGGTGGCGGCGGGCTCAGCAGGTGCCCGGCCCAAGCGCTGGCAGGGAGCAGCCCTGCCCCCCGCTGGCCTCCCTCCACCTCCCAGCTTCACCCAGCGACAGTGACAGCGAGTCGGATGGGACCGGTGGTGCTCCTTGGCAGATGCTGCCGAGTTCTTGGCCCCGACGTGAGGACAAAGCAGGGTGGGTGTGCAGGTGCCAGGCCTCTGCCGAGCATCGCGTCACTGGCCGCCTCAGCCTGTGTCCAGAGAGCCTTGGCCCTGTGTTTCTGTACTTTTCCTAGAAAAGCAAAGCCTGGTCGTTGCCAAGCGAGCACCGTGCTGGGAGGCCGTGCCTTCCAACACCGCTTTCCAGACACTTCACTTCCAACAGGGGCCTTGGACCTGCTGTCACCGTCCAGGGTGCTGGCCAGCCTGGACTGTCCCCTGAGTCCCCACGGCCTGGCGTGGATGGCCCCCTCTAGGGGACCCCTGGTGCCCATCCAGCCCGCCTGCCCCGCCTGCAGCTGGGTCCCCAGCTCACGTGAGCCAGGACCCTCGCAGGTGTTTTGCTCAGTCGAGTTTTGCAGCAGTGAGTGATGCATCCACATATGGGTTAGAGACGCTGGGCTCCGTGGTGCCTGCGTGTGCAGAGACCGAGACAGCGTGTGGCCCATGCAGCCTGCGGGGGACAGGCCCTGTGCGCAGGGCCAGTGTGGGAGGGAGGGCCACACGTCTCCCACACCCTTGCAGATGTGAGTGCACGCATAGGAGCACCATGCGGACAGGAGCTGAAGGGTGCTGTGGGGGTGACACAGCCCCACCCCAGCAGGAATGGCAGTAGTGCCCTGTGGTGGGCAAGGCCCCACCCACCTCAGGGTTTGGGGGCCACGCTCCTGCCCTTCAGGAGCGTCTGCCCAACTCTCTGTCCTCCCCAAACACCTGGGACCAGAGCCTCCCCTCTCGGCCCCAAGAGCAACAGGCAGTCATCAGCAGGTCACCGCCCCTATCTCATGCTAATTTCCCACTCCCCCGCTGCCAGACGGGTCCCCAGTCGGGGCACAGAATGACGGGACAGCAAGGAGCAGACAAATGGTGCCTCCCTGCCGGAGCTGATGGGCAGAGGGCGCTGGGACTCACCCAGCCCTCTGGCCACTGAAGCGGGGTGGTCGCCACTTCTAGCACACAGTGCCCATGTGATTCCTGCCCCTGTGGCCGTGAGACAGGAGCGAAGCTGGGGCTGGGGGTGGGGGTGTGGGGGCTGCAGGGCCCGGTGAGCCGGCTGAACGGAGATTTGTTTGACCTGATTTTGGCCAAATGGTCCAGATGTGTCAAATGATGGTAAATCAGGGTCTGTTTTCTGAGTTAAAAGTTCCAGAAATAGCTCCCTCCAATTAACCCCATGGCTGGTCCTTAAGGAAATGGGGGGGATCTCGGGGGCTCCCCACAGGCCCATTTCTTCCCGAATCCACCAAGATGATCTGGCCGCTGCTGGGCACTGGGTGACCCCTCCTGCATGGCAAGGGGGCCTTCTCGGACCACCATGGGCCAGGTCTGTTCCCTCCTCGCCCACACGCGGTAGTCGCAGCCCCACGGGGCTCGCAGTTGCTCCTGAGGGGGGCCGCCTCTGCTTGGGGGGGGCGCCTGTGCTGAGCAGATGGGGGCCGAGGCCCACAGTCTGCCCGACAAGGGACGTCGTGTTGGGTGTGTCTGGGGCTGTTGGTCACGGGGTTGAGGTTATCAGACTCCTGATCAGGTGAGGGAGGCCTGGCCGCAATGCCAGCACCACCCAGCTCTGGCACTATGCCTAACTCCACCTCCCCCTCCTGTCACCCACCATCCTTGAGGACGGCAGGTCCCCCCCCAGCCCTTCCTGGGGGTGGGGTTCTACCCAGGCCCATCCCCATCCCTTAAGAGCTTCTGTGCGGGGTGGGGAGTTCTTGTTTAGGGACGGTGCTCCAGTGGGGGGGTGGGAGGCTCCAGCACAGCCCAGGGCTCTCAGGCCTCTGTGGGCCTGTGGGGGGCCATCCGGGAAGCAAGCTCATGGCCAGGATTTCCGGGCACAGTGCAAGGCCGTGGTTAACCTGGAGGCCCAGGTGTGGGGCGCCGGCAGCAAAGAGTGGGGAAGCCGGGCTCTGCTCCCCGCCCAGCAGTGCCTGCGGCCTGGGAAATGCAAATCAGAGGTCTGCGGGGCCCGGCGGGCCCTGGTTCCTTGCAGAGCAGAGCTACATCAGGGCCTGGCTCCGAAGGAACAAGACGGCTTGGGGAGCAGCCCCGTGGGGCCCCACCTCCTCCGTGCCGTGGATGCTGTAACACATGTGCAGTGCTGAAAGCTGACCCGTGACCTGCTCTCCACCGGAGGCATCAGGAAGCCCTCGAGCTGCTGTCTCAGGCTGGTGGAAGGTCACCACACCGGCCCCAGGCTTTATCACCTGCCAACAGGGCTCTGGCAGCTGGACAGGCCTGAGAGTCTGTCCTCTGCCCAAAGGGGCTGGAGCCAGGTGGGGGACAGTGCAAGGCGTGGGGTGGCCCGAGTGGCCCAGGCCCTCTCACCCCCGTGCGGGCGGGCCTAGGACTCAGCAGGAAGCACAGTGGCCTCGGCTGAGCCTGTGAGCTCTGTCATTTGCCTCAGTGCCTCAGCCCTCGTGGGGGTGGCCTGCGGCTTCACAGTCAAAGGGGAGACAAGGTCAGGCCAGGGCCACCAACCACTGGGCAGCTTGGGTCTGCATGCCCTCTTTCTTAGATGCCTCCAGATGCCCGGCGCTGGGTGTGACTCCCAGCAGGGCCTTGGGAGACGCTGTCCCCAGACCCGGCTGGCCACATGCTCTGGCGCTGGCCTCAAGGTTAAGTGTCTTCTGAAATGCAGCCGTGCTGGTACGTAAGCTGCGTGCATACCATTCACCCACTTAGAGTGTGCAGGGGGTTTGGGTGAGTTCACGGGCTGTACCACATCACTGCAGCCCCACTGACGTTTCTGGCCCCCCCAGAAGAGGCCCGTGAGCTTTGGCAGTCACCACCCTGGCCCCGCATCCCTGAGCACCCACTGATTCCCTACAATGGGATCCACTCGACCGGGCTTCAAGGCCGGCATCCAATCCCGTTCTGGCCGGGCCGGCCCCTCCACTGTCCTATCCCCAGTCGTCCCCTGCCGCCTAGGCCGCATCTGCACGGGGTCCGTGGGCACAGCCTCCACCACTCCCGAGGGCGCCTTCAGGCCTGACCTGTGCAGATGAAGTCAGTTCCTTGGAGAGAAATCGGGGGCCCTGGACCTGGGTGAGGACAGTGGCAGGCTGCTCTCTCAGCTGACGCGGTCTCTGCTGAGTGCTCCGTGGAGGGAGGGAGGCGGGCAGGCCGAGGTCACCCGGCTTGCCAATCTTGGTCTGAACCGCGCCCCCCACCCAAGCTGGGCAGGGCTACAGGGCCCAGTGCTGCACAGTTGCAGCCTCCACCCCAGTTGGGGCTGGGCAAGAGATGGTGCCCTCTGCGCCCCACCCCAACTAGGACTTGGGGCGGTGGGGGTGGGGTGGGGCAGGGAGCAGGACTGTGGCAGGAGGAGTGTGGGGGGGGGGGGGAGAGCTGCTGAAGCCCCACCCACGAGGCCGCAGCCTCTGCGCCGGAATCTGCCCCCTGCACCAGGACTGGGCCCGGCTCTCGGTTCAGAGAACAGACTCGTCTTTCTTCACGAGTTCTGTCTCGTGAACGGATGTTCCGTTGCTTTGGCCCTTGGGACCCTCTCCACAGGCTTTACAGGGCTGTGTCGTTTCCACGATTGTCACCAGTTTTGCTGGGGAGCAGGTCAGCTGAGCTCATGCCAGAAGCCAGTCTGCATTGAAATCTTTTTTTACGGGAATTGGGCATTTCCGCGGACCGCCTGGCCCTCCTGCAGTGGCACACTTGCGTGGGCCGGGGTGGGAGTCAGGGCAGCCTCGCTGGGACGTCCCCCCATCCTAGGGAGCCAAGGGCACAGGCTTCCCTGCCCCCAACAGGCGCCCCTCTCCTCCCCAGGGCGAGTGCTCCCCCAAGTGCCACAACCTCTTCGTGCTGGAGACGGTGTGCGTGGCCTGGTTCTCCTTCGAGTTCCTGCTGCGCTCGCTGCAGGCCGAGAGCAAGTGCGCCTTCCTGCGGACCCCGCTCAACATCATCGACATCCTGGCCATCCTGCCCTTCTACGTGTCGCTGCTCGTGGGCCTGGCGGCGGGCGGCGCGGCGCGCGCGGGCGCGGGCGGCAACAAGCTGCTGGAGCGCGCGGGGCTGGTGCTGCGGCTGCTGCGCGCGCTGCGCGTGCTCTACGTCATGCGCCTGGCGCGCCACTCGCTGGGGCTGCGCTCGCTGGGCCTGACCGTGCGCCGCTGCGCGCGCGAGTTCGGGCTGCTGCTGCTCTTCCTCTGCGTGGCCATGGCGCTCTTCGCGCCGCTCGTGCACCTGGCTGAGCGCGAGCTGGGCGCGCACCGCGACTTCTCCAGCGTGCCGGCCAGCTACTGGTGGGCCGTCATCTCCATGACCACCGTGGGCTACGGCGACATGGTGCCGCGCAGCCTGCCTGGGCAGGTGGTGGCGCTGAGCAGCATCCTCAGCGGCATCCTGCTCATGGCCTTCCCGGTCACCTCCATCTTCCACACCTTCTCGCGCTCCTACTCGGAGCTCAAGGAGCAGCAGCAGCGGGCCGCCAGCCCCGAGCCAGCCCTGCGTGAGGACAGCACGCGCTCCGCCAGCGCCACCGAGGACAGCCTGCAGGGGCCGGACGGGGCCGGAGCGCCCGGGGACTCCGCGGACCGCGAGTGGGCGCGCACGGGGCCGGCGTGACCCAGGCGGGGGTCCTGCGCACAGCGGTGGCCGCAGCTGCCCCGGCACAGGAGGCTGCGTCTCACAGACTTTACAGCGACAGCCCTTGCCTCACACCGCACGGAGAGGGACAGGGACTGCCCCGGGGGCGGCAGCTCCTGCCGCTGCGAGGGGCCTCGCTCCGAACTCTCGCGTGTCCAGCCAGCGTGCATGCCCCTCAGCCTGGGCTGATCCCGCGTGACTCGGAGGTGGGGCCGAAGCCATGGCGTGCTGTGGCGAAAGGAATTCGCAGGGGGCATGGCCAACTGTTCTCCCTTCCGTTCCCTTTGAAGTTTGACTTTGGCTAAGGAAAAGTAAATTCAGGAAGTTCTAGGAACTCCAAACCTATGGCAAATACCAGAAAGCTACGCTGTGCCCAGACGTCGGCCTGACCCTTCCCTGCTCTTCGATCACTGAGGTCCCAGGGAGCAGTGTGGGGGCACAATGGAGGCAGCCCTGGGAGAGGCAGGAAGTGAGTCGTCCCCAGCAGACAGGGGACGGTGCCTATACATCCAGCTCGGCAGAAGCCCCCATCCCTGCCATGTGACAGGCACAGAGGTGTGACACCCATGCTCACGGCCCCCCAGTTCCTTTGCGGGTCCAGCCCTGACCTCCGACCGCCCTCCCTGGCACTACCCCCTGATCTTCCCGGGTGGCCGTCACAGGGACCTTTGCCCTTGCAGCTGCCTGCGGCCACCTCCTGTCCTCTGTCCTCTGGAACGCCGTCTGCTGTAGGAACAATTCCCTCCCTCTCCACGGCTGGAGGATCCGGGAGGAGACGGGAAGGGGCCCCCGGGCGTGCAGCTACTAGAAGCTCGTCTCCGTCGGCATCACCGAGGGATGGAACCTTCCGGTTATGCTGCTTCGCACTTTTTCGTTTCAATGCCATGACGTCTGGGACATCGCTGCCACGAACCCTGCGGGAAGGGGCCCTGCATCACCCAGAGGTCCGACGTGGGACACTCACCCACCAGCACCTGGTGTGGCTTTTGGCACCTGGCAGGGACCAGCAGGGAGGGGAGGGGCGGCTGGGGCAGGGCCAGGCGGGGCTTCTGCTGCTGCAACCAATAAAACGTGCCGCCTCCTGCACAGCTCGGCTGACTTCTTGTAGGCAGTGCCAACGTCCTCCCCAAAGCGCAGGGGCTGGGGGGCCAGGAAGGGGCTTCCTGTGGTCACGGGGAGTCGGGACGCATGAGTGTGGAACCATCTATCTGGACCGCGGCCCTGCGCGCACAGCCTACTGTGTCTCTGCTGCCCCCAGGGTGAGGCTGGGCGTCCAGGGGACCTGCCAGGAACAGACCCCAGGGCGGGGTGGGGTGGGATGTCCGGGCTGAGCCGGGGCTCTGCAGGGCCACCACAAGGCAGCCTCAGTTTCCCCTTTCCTCTGACTCACTCCTGGCCACGCGTAAGTGCACAGACGCCCTGGCTCCACCACCTGGGTGCCAGTTGGTGTCAGGCGGACAGGGCCTTGGCGAGCCGGGGAACTGGAATTACTTGGTTTTACCAGCGACGAGAAACGTTCTGGGGTCAGGCTGAGCCGAGGTCCACGCACTGCGGAAGGCGCAGCCCATCTGATTTCTCAAGGGTGCTCACGTCGGCTCCTGCTGACGGGGAAACGGGTCTTCCGTGGTGAGCCAGGCAGACTCGGCGTCGGCCAGATGCCTGCCACCTCGCCCGTGTGCACAGCCAGGCTCGCCCAGCCCGGGCGTATGACCTGGTTCCTGCAGTCACTACCCTCGGGGCTGGTCTGTCCCACGAGTCTCACAGGACAGCGGCCAGAACTGTACCCAAGGAGGGGGCGCTGGCCCAGCCAGGGGACCAGGAGGGTCTGGGCAGAGGCCAGGGCCTGGGGCTGGCCCCTCTCTGGGGACACCCAAGGTGAAATGAGGACAGGTGAAATGCCCCGGTCCCCAGTCATGAGGCCACACTAGACCCTCAAGCGCTTTATTGATCTAAAGTCACTGTACAGAGTTTGTGTGCACGTCCAGCCACCACTGCAGTCGGCGGTGCTCTTAGAGACAATCACCGCTCCAGACTTCTCCCTTCATTGTTTTAAAATAAACGTTTTCAAAGCATCTTACAGGCCAAAGGGCTGAGGGGGACCCTCACTCAAACATTCGGGAGCTGGGAGGAAAACTCAGGAGGGGGAGACGACTTTGAACGCCCCTCACTGGCCACAGCAGACTCCTCCAGAGCCTGTGCACTGGCCACAGACAGCACTGACGACGCACAGAGTGCCACCCGGCAGCCAGCTGCCTGTGAGAGCCGCACGGAAGCATCTGGAACACTTGGCCTACGGAGGCCTGGGAGCTGGCACAGGCTGACAGACACGGCTGAAATGCTCATGTCACAGTGGAAGGGGGGACAAAGGGAGTGATCGGTGGCCCCACCATGGCCAAACACAGTGGACGGGCATGGAGAGCCGTGGGCTGGAGGACAGTGTGCAGGGTGCCCGCGCCAGCCCGCCACCTGTCGCCCGGAGGGTCACCTCAGGCCTGCGAGCTTGGGGTGCGGGGTGTGGGGTGCGGGGCACGGGGCCGCCTCAGCAGCGGGGGCACCTACACGCCGCAGGGAGGCCTGCCGTGCGTGTCCCTGTGCTGGACATGGTGCCCCCCGGGATGGGGGGGAGACTACACATGCGCTATCTGCACCTGCCACCCCCTCTAGGGCTCGTGGAGAACTTCTGCCTCCGGCCCCAGAACCCCTGAGCTTGCTCTGGCCAGTGCCCGGCTGAGAGGGACCTGGGCTTGTCCCCACCACAGTGGCCCCATGGCAGCATCTCTAGGGACAAGGCCAGCGTGGCAGCCAGGCCTCAGGGCTCCCCCGCCAAGCCCAGGGCCGAGGCCAAGTCCTGAGCCTGGGAGGCCACTGAAGGTGGCCCTGGAAAGGCCAACTCTGGCCAGACAGGCGAGGACACCTGCCCTGTGCTGGCACGCCTCCTTCCAGGGGCGGGTACACGGAGCCCAGGCCCCGCGCCCTGTGCTGGGCCGACCCGCCGAGTCGCTGCGGCCACTCCGAGACCACAGCCCCACGTGCCTGGCCCAAGCCCTCCCGATGCTGCTCCTCGCTCCGGTCCCTGTCCCACCGTCTCAAGGCTCCCGGGCCCCTGTGGGCTGAGGCCACCCGCTGGGCTTAGGTGGCGGAGCTCCTGGTGGCCTGTCTTGCAGTGGCCTCCTTCCTCCTCCTGGGTCTGCGATGGTGTCCCAGGTTCCAGCAGTGTTCTGAGAGCAGGCAGGACAGAGACTGGCGTCCCCATCGCCCTGAAAACACGAAGCCCAGCAAGGGGGTGAAGCCCGCCCACGCCCTGTCCCAGAGGCCCGCGGTCACGTGTCCTCGTCCTCCCCCGGCCGCCTCAGAGGGCCTTGGCACAGGCGGGGTGCGCCGCGTGGGCGGCAGGCTTGGGAGGGCGGCAGGCGAACGCGTAGGCCTGCGCCAGGATGGCCAGGTCCACCAGCACCTGCAGCAGGCCGCACACGGAGAACTGCAGGGGCGCGCCGTTCAGCAGGAAGTACGCCGTCTTGAAGGTGTCGCCGCTCGTCCACATGAGCACCATCTTGATGCTGTGGAGACAGAGCCCAGGTCGGGGACGCGCCAGGGGTCAGGGAAACATGCACCAGGGGTCAGGGACACCCCAGAGGTCAGGGCGTATACACCGGGGGTCAGGGACCACCTGGGCCCCGGCCCGGCCCACCCAACACACTCTCCAGAGCTGCCTGCAGAGCCCTGCGCTGACACACCTGGACACCTCGGAGACGTCCTACGAGACGCCTCCCCACTGTCGCCTCCACCGCATCCCCAGCTCCCCCCTTCGCCTCCCCGCTGCCCCTCTCACAAGGCCTCCGTCCCTCCTCCCTGCCTTCTCCCTCCCCCTGCTCCCCGCCTCTTCCTGTCAGTGACCCTGCCTTGCCCCTGTCCTGTCACCTGTCACCGGTGCACCGAGCTCAGGCACAGAAGAACTAGCTGTCCTTTGGGCTGACACAAAGTTACGGTGACGCCTCAGGAGGAGCCAGCGCAGCAGATGTCCTGCCCCAGCCCTCGCATCCGCTTCGTCCACACTGAAGTCGGAGTGGAGGACACAAGCTGGCCCCCAGTCCCCACTGCAAAGTGTCACGACCGCGCTTCCTCTTAACCACCCAGACGCGCAGCGAAGCCACTTCCTTGCCTGCAGGTGTGCTGAGCTCTGCGCGCACAGGTAATAAACGGATCGCCTGGTTTTATAGCAGGTTTGTTCTTGAACTGTCAACACGAAGACACATCTGCATTTATTTTTCCTTAGGTCTGCAGCTGACATTGGGCTTGCAGCTCCCAGCTGACACATGTGGTAGCCCCAGCACTGGGGGCCGGGCAGGGGTGGCAGAGGGCCACTCAGATGCTGGGGCACAAGGCAGACCCAGCCCCTGGGTGCCCCCTGGGGGGCAGCATGAAAGGGGGCGGCGGGGGGAGCAGGTGCTGGGCCCTCAGTTCCCCGAGAGCCACCGGCCACAGCCCTGATCAGACAGTGTGCCGGGTGGCCAGTGATGGGACACGCTGTGACCTGAGTCAGGTCTGACAGGTGTGGCTCTAGCCTGGTGTGCTCAACAACTAGGACCAAGGGTCCCACGTAAAAGGCAGCCCCCCTACCAGTGCCCTCACGCACGCACACGTCAGAAAAGGCCACACCCATGCTGAGCACTGCCAGGGCCCATCCCCTGTCCCCAAACAAGAGGAGGTGGCCTTTCCATGGCGGAGGGGGCAGGCACGGACAGTTAAGTGACTCGCCCAAGGACACGTGGCTAGTGCTTCTCGAGGGGCAGGGAGGGACGGGGTGGGGGCAGCGGAGCGCGAGCTGGAGTGGGGTCTTGGGACCACCTGTCACCCATGCGGAGGCCCCTGCCTGGTGCCCTGTCAATGTCCCTCTGGGCTCGGAACGCAGAGGTGCACACTTCACTCCGGCAGGTGCAGAGTGAGGTCACCACTGCAGCTGGCTCTGCCTGACGCACAGAAACATTTTTAGCTGCCCAGACACCTCACCTGGCCTTGGCCCTCAGTTGGCCATCGCATGGGGACAAGAATCTGACAGCCTTGCCGACACCCCACTCCCAGCCACATGCGTGAGGGCTCTGGGAGGGGCGGGCGCAGCAGCAAGTCCGACACGTCTGATGTTGTTAGACCCAGGGCCATGAGGCTCTGCTCAGCAGTGGGAACGCCCTGGGACAAGGGGCAAGGACGCCCCCGACACATGGCAGCCTCTGTCGTCAGCAACCTCTGGTCCCCCGAGACCCCACAGTGCCCGGCACGTGTCTGCTGGAGCAGGCATTCACTCCATACACCTCCTGGGACTTTCAACAGGTTGTGAGTTCCCGTTCTTCCTCGACATGGGCTGTGAACATGACCTTCACCCTCACTGACTATGTGAATGGATGGATGGAGGGATGGCTGGCGGGTGGAGGGAGGGATGGTGGG
>NW_024340849.1:190319-210904 GCF_902729225.1 Pteropus medius | reverse complement strand
CCACACTACACACTGCCCACACTGCACACTATGCACACTGCACAGTCTGCACACTCTGTACACTCTGCACACCGCACGCGCTGCACAAACACACTGCACACTGCGCTCTGTGGGTGGAGCCTGCTCGCCCCGCCTCCCGGTCTCCCCTCTACACTCAGCGCCTTCCTCCGGCTCTGACGCTTCTGGCTCAACAGCTCTGGAGGACCAGCTCCCAGCCCCACGACAGCTATATGCTTCACGAGGGTGCCACCCTCCCGTCCTGTGTCACACTAACGCAGGGCTCAGGCATCGAGAGGTCAAAGGCCCGATGCGTTCACACCCGCACTGCTCTTTAACTGGCAGTTTTACAAATATCGTTGAAAACGAAGCGGCCAGACTTCGACACGTTTGACTTGCACTGGCCGCGGGGGCGCCCTGGCGGCGGGCGCGCGCGCGCCTACCTCATGCCCTCCGTGGACCGG
This sequence comes from Pteropus medius, assembly GCF_902729225.1. Lineage (NCBI taxonomy): Eukaryota > Metazoa > Chordata > Mammalia > Chiroptera > Pteropodidae > Pteropus > Pteropus medius. Next base: position 210,443 of record NW_024340849.1, on the reverse strand, counting down.
TGGCGGTGGTTGCGGCACAGCTGCGGCACGCCCATCATGGCCTCGAGCAGCACCGCCAGGAAGCCCAGCGTCTCCACGAACACGGCCGAGTCGATGGACAGGTACGTGATGTAGCCCGCTGCGCCCGTGAAGGCCAGGACGCACTGCACGTAGTCCGCGAAGCTGCTCCAGTGCCAGAAGTGGCGAGGGTCAAAGTCTAGGGCGAGAGCGAGAGGGGCATGACCTAGACGCGCAGGCCGGGGCGGGAGCCGCGCGCGCATGCGCGAGGGCGGCGCGTCGGGGAGAGCAGAGGGCGCTTCGCCTTCTGCCTCATGTATGAACCTTGAGTGAAATCGGTCCAAAGACAGACAGACACTATATGTGTTCACTTAACGTGTGGAACCTAAAAAAGCTGAGCGCATAGACATAGTGAAGACAATGGTGGTTGCCTGTAACCGGGGTGGGAAATACGGAGATGCTGGTCCAAGGTGCAGACTTCCAGCTGAGACGAATACCGTGGGGTGTAACGCACAGCATGGTGACTATAACTGAAAACACTGTAAGACATACTTGAAAGTTCTTAAGAGAGTAGATCTAAATATTAAAACCACAAAAAACAGTAATTGTGTGTAGGGATGGAGGTGTTAACTAACCTTATCGTTATGATCCTTTTGTAACGTATACGTGTATCAAGTCATAACACTATACTCCTTAAACTTTTATATATCAATATCTCAATGAAGTTGAAAAATTAAATTTAAGTTGAAAATTTTAAAAACATCTGTGTTTCAAAGTACAGTCAACAAAATGAAAAGGCACCCCACAGACTGGGAGAAAATCTTTGCGAATCACATATCTAAGAAGGGACTTGTATCTAGAATATGTAAAGAATATAACTGAAAAATAAAATCCAATTTTTAAAGGGGGCAAAGGAATCAAATAGACATCTCTCCAAAGAAGATATACAGATGGCCGATAAACACGCGAAAATATGCTCAATGTCATTAGTCATTAGGGAAATGCAAATCAAAACCACACTTAGGTTCAACTCCGCACCCATCAGGGTGGCTACTATTAAAAAAACAATCAGACGATGGCGAGCCTCAGTGAGGCTGTGGAGAAAGTGGGTCCCCCAGCACTGCTGGTGGGGATGCAGCATGCTGCAGTCGCTGTGGAAAACAGCGTGCAGGTCCCTGAAAAAATTAAAAATAGAACTACCACCTGATCCAGCAACCCCACTTCTGGGTATTTACCCCAAAGGATTGAAAGCAGAGTGTCAGACAGATATCTGCCCGCCGTGTTCACAGCAGCATTGCGCACAACAGCTGAGCCATGGGAGCAACCTGAGTGCCATCGAGAGATGAACGGGTAAGCAAAACTTGGCCTACCCGCACAGCGGAGTATTATTCAGCCTTAAACAGGAAGGAGATTCTGGAATACGCTACGACGTGGATGAACCTGGAGGGCATCGTGCTGAGTGAAATGAGCCAGACACGATAGAAACCAAAAAGTCCTGCGAGACTGCACTTCAGTTCAGAGCAGTCGACGCCAGAGACAGCAAGGGGCAGGATGGGCACCTGAGGTGGCCAACAGGACTGGGGCACGTGTGGGCGCAGGGCCTGGGTCCCCAGGGGCCAGAGTAGTGCAGGGCTGAGCGCTGGGGGCAGCTGCTGGGCAGGACCTCTCAGGTCCTCTCTGCGGGCACCAATGAAGCCACGGCCACCGGCTCGTTACTCAGAATGGCTCGCTCCCCGCCAGCCCGTGCCAATCACTCCAGCCGGCCATTTTCTGCGGCTGGAAGAGTCGTGTGTACTCATCTGGGAGCAAGGCCAGCAAGCTGGCATAGGTCCTGAGGGCCACAAGGACTGCAGGCCTTCAACTCCTGCTTGGACAGAAGGTCTCCCAAGAGGGATGTGCCGGGGTCACGGCGGGCCACCCGCCCGTTTCCTTCAGGGCCCTGGTCTGCTGGTCTGCATCCCAGCACACTGCAAAGCTGTTTCAGCCAAGCAGTTCATCCACGCAAACTGCCAGAAACTACACATCGGAGGTTAAAAATAACCCTGCAAGTCAACGTGCAGTCGCATGTCACCGGCTACCACGCAGGCGTCAACCCTGAGCGGAGGCCCCGCCCGCGGGCGCTGTGCTCGCTTCAGGCGCAGGAGGAACACGAAAATCCCGACGACCCAAGAGGCGTTTCTGGGAGGCTTAGAGCCCGTGGCCATTCACGGCGTGTGCGCCCTCCCCACAGGACACAGCCCCCGCGGGCCCACTGGGGGAGGAGGCGGGCACCCGGGGCGTCTGCTGCCACCGCGAGGCCACTGTGCTCCAAACATCTCCCTTCACTTGGTGGCGTTTGCCAGGACACCCGACTGCACTAAAAGGATCTATGAGAAGATCATGGTGGAGGGTTGGGAGCCAGAGTGACCTACGTGTACAAAAAACTCACAAAAATTAATTTCATGCAACGAAACAATTTGTGGCAGGAAATAAGCCTCACAGATATGTTTTTAAGGGCTCCTTTTCGGAGTAAGGACTAGGCGCAGACGGGTGAACCCCAGCCCGCTCCTGAGCACGGCATGGCAGGCTGTCACCCCCGGGCCTGGCCTGGACCGAGGCTCAGCAGGGTGGCCGGAAGCCCTGGGGCATAAAGGAACCCAGAGAGGGTTACATCACAGCGTGGGTCAGTCTCCTAGGGTTTAACGTCCGAGGAACTGCCCCCTCTGAGGATTACATCCAACTACCTCCTTTTAGGGACCGGAGATACACGAGCCCTTTGCGCAGTACTCACTGCGTGGTGGCCGCTGGTAAACAGGGACGCCCCCTTTAGTCTGATAAAGCTGCAGCCACTCGAGTCGGAGTCCGAACTCTACAGAGCTCAGCGTCGCCTTTCTCAAATTATCAGTCCGCAGTCACAAACTTGAAGGTCTGCCAACAGGATAGCGACAGAAATGCGCGTCACTCCCCACAGCCACTGTCCCTGTGCGGGATGCGGGGGGCGGGGGGCGGCCGACGCCCCTCCGTGAACCTCCCGAGTCCTGCAGGACTTGACTCTAACGTGACACAAAATCCCCTTCTGCCGCTGAAGTGGGGTCACAGCCCACGAAGATCCTACACCTGGGAAGGGTCGAAGGTCCAGGAAAGGGGGTCAAGGCCAAGAGCAGAGGCACAGGTGGGGACATGGGCACGGCTGCGTCTGAGAAACAAAGAATTGTGCTCCTTGTCACTGTCACGTGGTTAGGAAAAGATGGCATCAATTAAATACGTTTTGAACACATAAACCGGGGCAAGGCATTTTTTTGAAATGTCCCAAACAACGGCACGGCCATCAACAAGCATGAGCGAGCTCCGGACGGGGAACCGAGTGGCCCAATTCAACCATCGTTTGGCAAACAGCACTCTCCCGCATTGGAGACAAGGGTACCACGTCACGGTGCCCGCGGTGCCTGCTCCGGGAGACGAAGACAAAGGCCATGGGGTGGAGGCGGGGTCTGAGCTGGGTCAGGAGGGAGGACAGACCGTGACCGTGACCGGTGCTCTGCCCAGACGTCTGTTCCCACCTGCACTGCAGGCCGCAAAACCGCCCCCTTCAGGCGTCTGTGAAGTTCCGGCGCCAGGGTCAGCATCGGGCTCCGTCCGTGTGACGCGTCCGGCAACCAGCAGAGGGAAAGGGGCCTCGTGTGTCTCGACGGCATCACGATACGTCTGCGGTAAACAGGAGCAAGAGCCTTGTTGACGACCAGCTGTGTTCACGGCATGGTTCACGGAAGACATGGCTTAATGCCCTTGGTCTTCAAATGCAGTCATTTGTCCTCGTCTGTTGCCTCCAACAAATGAATTAGAATGTCCGGCTCCATCTCAGCCCTGCGGCTCATTCAGACTACACTTTCATTTGTTGTCGCCAGAAACCAAGGCACTGGGTCTTCCTAAAACATGGGCACTCGCGAGATAAACACCTCTCAGAACCTCAGTCACGCACCTGCCACCAGCGGCCCTGCCTGAGGGGAGCTCCCTAGAGTGGCAGAGGGACAGCAGGTGTCTCCTGGGGGGTAGGAAGAGAGGAGAAAGGGAGTGGGTTTCCTGGTCCTCGGGGTGACAACTCTAACCTAGGGCAAAGGGAGCAGTTCATCGCCGTCGCCACTGCTTCTGAGAACAGGCTCGGTCACCCTTCGGCTCTGGCAAGTTCGGATGCAGGAGATGAACAGCCCGCACTGGCTGGGTGTTCACACCTGAGAGTGGGGAGAGGTCAGAGGGCACAGGCGGGCTCCAGGGACACTGTGGCTCCATTCCAGACTGCGGAGTCTCGGGGAAAGTGAGTCGTCGTCTTCGTGCCGGTGGTGGGTCTTGCCTTCCATTTGTAAAAAACGTAACATTTGTGGAGCTTATACAGTGAAGCACAATACAACGAGGTCTGCCTGCAGGAAGGCCAGAAAATTAACACTGAGCTGCCGCTTCCCTTTCCAGCCACGACAGAGCCGCGGGGACCAGACGTGGTCTCCCACACAGCCACGGCGTGGGCACGACAGACGACGTTTGCGACAAAAACGGGCAAAATGTATGTCTGCAAGACACCGGACATCAGGCAACAAAGGACGGTGATCTCTGAGTGACAGGAAAGAGGTCAGGGAAGGTCCAAACTGTCCCACTAACCGACAGGCGTAAAGATTCCGTCAGCAAGAGGGATGAGCCCTGGAAGGCCCCGACCAGCACGACGCCGTCGGCATGATACGCGCCACGTGTTCTCACCACGATGAAGTCAGACAAGACGAGGTAAGATTATAAAGTATTTTGAGCTGAATGACAATGAAGCAACAAATAAAAATTTATGTGATGCTGCTGAAGAAGCACTTAGAGCAAAATGTATCAGTAGATGCCCCGACCAGGAAACAAGAGAGACCTCGAGTCGGTGACCGCGGGGGTGGGGGACGGAGGGAAAAAAGCGCCAAGTAGCGAGGAGGAAATAATAAGGATCAGAACAGAAACCAATAGACACAACACAGAAAAACGGAGGAAAGCAAAAGCTGGCTCTTCAAAAAGATCAACAAATGAATCGACTTCTCGACAGAATGATCGGAGAACGAGGAAAACATGCCTCGTGCCGGACGCTCTTCCCTGAGACTGGAGACGAGGCCAGGACACTCGCTCCGGCCGCTTCTGTCCAACAGGGCAGCTGGGGCGAAGGAATCCAGGCCTCCAGGCGGGAAAGGGAGCCCTGACGCCGCCTGCTCTGAAGACGCGCCAGCGGGCTGCGTGGTCACGCCCCGCGGTCCTCACACTGACGCAGGCACAGAGATGGGTCCACGCAACCAGAGGAGCCGCCCCACGCGGCCCCGCACCGCCGACCGCCCAGGGCACGCGCGGGCCCTCACTGCCGGAGGGCCGGCCCCTGGACGCCCTCGCGCGGAAACGACCTCGCATCATAAACAAAGTGATCGACGTGGACCACAGACCTAGAGGTGACAACTACAACTGCTAGAACAGGGAAGCCCTTGGCGACGAAGACCCCTCACACACGACATCGGAAGACGACCCGAAAGAGAACAAACTGACAGACCGACTTCGCAGAACTAAAACCTCTGCTTATTAAAAGATAAGCCTAAGAGAAAAGAAGACGGAGCACAGACAGGGACGAAATACCGCGAATCATCTGAGAAAGGACCTGTACCCAAAGCTTAAACAACTCAAAACCCAGTCCGAGCCACGTCCAAATCGGCGGATTTGGGCTCTTGGCCGACGCGGCCGTGAGATGACAGAAAAGCGCCTGAAAGATGCTCAGCGTCAGCGGCGAAGCCACGCGGAAGCTGCGGAGCGCGCGCCACCCCCTGCTGCGCCCGCTGAAGGCCGGGCCCATCCGCGGCGCGCGGCAGTGCAGGGCGCTGGCCGGGGCGCCTTTCCGCCCGCAGGTGTCCCGCCCAAAAAGGAGCTGGGCCGCGTCCAGGTGAGGCCTGCGCAAAGGGTTCAGAGCAGCTTTACCTGCAGCGACCACACTGGACGCCAGCGGCGCCCAGTGCCCCGTGGGGGTTATGTGGTCACATGATTCAGACAGAGGTCAGAGGTCGGGGCCCTCACAGCCCTCGACTGTGATTCACACCCAAGCCTTTGCCCCCCAGAGGGATGCAGACACTTGGCCACCAGCAGCAGTCCGACCCGTAGACCGGGGGGACCGAGCTGGCAATATGCTAGGCAAGCTGGCCCGGGGGAGGGGCGCCGGTTCTGGGAAACCGAGGGCCAGACCTCTCAGCTGGCCATCCCCCCTGCCCCCCGCCACCGCAGGAGGCGACAGCCACGGGCCCTGGCCACCCCAATGGGCAGAACACCAGAAAAACGCGTTGCAGGAGGTCCTGGCCTTGGGGTTGTTGCCGGCGGCTCCTCCTTAATCAGGATCCAGGTGAGCCCCGTTGACCACTGACCGCACACACGTACCCCTGGGCTTGTACCCCTGGGCTGGGCTCGTACCCCTGGGCTGGGCTCCTGCCGGTACAGCAACCACCAGAGCAGGACGCCCGCCAGCACCCCCGTGTGGCCATCTCTGCCGACACAGGCAAAGTCCTCCTGCTCCCAAGACTGAAGCAACGCTGTCCCCTCCCTGCCCCAGGCTCTCGTCGCAGCTGCCTGTGGATCCCGCTCCGTCTGCTCCCAGCCCTCCCCACCCCCAGACGCCTGGAAGCCAGGGGGAAGCTGTGAAGGCTGAAGGAAGGGAGGGGCTTTTAGGACAGGAGAGCCTGGTGACTGCATAGCCAGCAGCCCCTCTCAAGCAGGTCACTCCCAAGGGAGGAGAGGGACAGTTTCCAAAAGGGTCTCCCACAGCTGTCACAATGACCTCATGCCCCGTGTGGTGGCAGCGACACACCTTTGAGATGAGACGACAGGACAGATGGTGAGCTCAGCCTGTGGCCCTGAACCCACATCTCGCCTGCGAGTCCCAGGGTGCAGAGGAACTGCAGGGGACGCAGGCCACCCTAATTGCCTGGGCCCAGAGGCCCGCCATCCCCCACCCCCGCAGTGGCTCCCACACACCCCCGAGCCTCCACGCACTCGCAGCCAGACCCCGATAGAGACAAGGCACGAGCGGCAGGAAATAATTCAAGCCGCATCCGAACGGACGCACAAGGCACAGGGAAGAAGGTGGACCCAGGCCAGCCAGGCCACGGGCAGAGGGAGGAAGGCCCCCAGGACGCCACCCTCCTGGGCAGACGGAAGCCGACAACACTGTGCTTCTTTCCTGCTTTTAAACCGAGGGGGGAGACGGGTGGCTGGAAATGTGTGACCGTCCTCGCTGGCGGCTCGGTGACAGCAGCAAGAAAGCACTGTGGGGTCTTTGTGAGGAGCCACCACTGCAGAGATGGCACGTCCAGGCTGTGAGATGCTAAAGCAGGATAAGGACCAGCCGGCAAGAACATGATCCCCCAGGGCTGGGGGCTGGGGACCCGATGAGTCACCTTCCAAAGCAGCGAGGGAAAGTCTCTGAGGTCAGGAGCCAAAGGGGGGCCTGGGCCTGGGCCAGACGCCTCTGTCCGGGTGTCCGGACCCCTGGCTCGTGGCCGCAGCTGCCCCCAGGGCCGCTGACTGCACCGGGCTGGGGGGCATGCGGGCCTTGAGGGCCCGATTTCAAAGGCTCGAAACAGGAAAAGGACGAGAAACTCCCATTGGAATGTGACAGTGGGTTCTCGGCGGAACAAGGAGGTTTTGGTAAAACGCGTATTAACACTCATTCATTTCACCGCTTTCTTTCCCTTTCCTGATGCACTCCGGGGAAACTTTAACTTACACATGTGGCTCACTTGCTGGCTGGCGTCGCCTGTGACGCAGCCCAGCCGGGGCTGTCTGGGGTCTGGAGGCCTTTAATGTCCCCGCCGCGTGGCCCTGAGGGCCTGAGCTGGACACAGGTGCAGAGAACACCCACAGACCGCAGGCTCCGCAGGCTCGCAGGCGGGGCACACATGGCAGCAGGCGGTGGCCGCACGCCTACACGGGAGCCAGGCGCCTGCCTCCTCCACCCGCGTGCGGTCACGGGCTCCATGCCACCTTCCGTGTGGCACAGGAGGGGACAGCAAGCGCAGGAGCTCAGCGCTCCACGGTCAGTTTCCTCTGTGCCTCAGTTTCCTCACCTGCAAAGCAGGGGAAGTCACGGCTCTCTGCAAGGCCCGCATGAGAACTAACAAAACACTGTCTGCCGTGTACTGAGTGATCATTGTCGCCTGTGTTTAAAACTAAGCCCACGGGGCTGGGGGCCACACCAGCCTCTTTCCCAGCCATAATGACTCCCACAGGCCGCACCTCCATTAGTGACAGTTACACCCACTGGGAGGAGACACTCACCAACTGTCAGTCCCGCCGAGCCCAGAAGGACCTGCGTCATCCCCAGTGATGGAGACCCAGCCTGGCCCTCCCACCTGGCAGCCCCCCGGCTCTGTCCTGGTCACCATCCTCCTTCGCAATCTGCAGTCGCACCCCCTCCCGGGGGAAGGGCTGTGTCCTGAGCCGGGCAGCGGCTGCACCCAGTGCCTGGCCCGTCTCGAGGTGGCAGGACGTGGGGACCCCCTGCAGGCTGAGCAGACGTGGGGTCAGAACAAATGGCTCCTCACTGAACGAGGCGGGAAGCCGAGTCCCCACTGAACAAAGCAGAGGAATGCGCCGATTGTCCGGGAAGACAGGGCCGCTCACCTCTCACGGGGCCCATGGGGCCAGGGGCCGGTCTCGAGTGGAAAGGAACACCTCCGGGGGCGCTGGGAGCAGGGAACGGGAGGGCGGCCCAGGGACCCCCCCATCACAGCTGATCTAGATTTGGGGAGCGCGGGTCAGGGAGTGGCTCCCGAGGACAAGGCGATACTGACGGGAGCCCCCCCCCCCGCATGAGGGGACGCTGGTGACGCTGCTGCGGCCATGGCGGGACATGCCGGTGACGCTGGCACGGACGCTGCCTGCGGCGTGCGGGGGGCACGCGTCTGTCTGTAGGAAGCAGGTGCTAGAGCATCTGGGGGTCGGCAAGCATCAAGTCAGAAGAGAAAGCCAATGGGCAAAATCGACACCAGAAGTTGCTTTTGGGGAAAAAAAATCAATAAAATTGACAAACCTTTAGCTAGAATGACCAAAGAAAAAGGGGAGATGCAAATTGCTAAGGCAAGAACTAGGCGGGCCTTCCCCACCCTCACAGAAGCGAAGAGGCTCATGGGGGACACGGAGAACGATCGTAATCTAGCGCATGAGGTAACTCCCGTCAAATGGACGAATCCAAAACAGAACTACGGAAACTCACTCAGGAAGAAACGGAAAAACTGAATTGACTTAGGACAAGAGACTGATCAGTAATTTTGAAACTGCCCACAAATAAAGCGCAGGCCCAGACGGCTTCACTGGACAGTTCCGCCGGACGTTTGAAGAACTGACGGGCTTGCAGTGAGCAGTAAACAAGCCCCAGAAGAGAATGGACAGTGTAGTAAACATAAACAATATCATCAAACTTGCTGAGAGACTAAAACCAATTATTCCAGCCACTAGAAAAGAAATAATTATGTGACATTATAGAGGTGCTAATCACCACTACAATGGCAATCGTGTTACATCATATAAATGTATCAAATTAACATGAAAACTTTAAATTTACAGAATGTTATATGTCAAATATATTTCAATTTATTTATTTTATTCGATTTATTTCAAATTTTTTAATAAATAAAGAATCGATATCAATCTTTCACAAACTCTTCAAAAAAAATAGCAGAGAAGGGAACACTTCTAATGCCCAACTTATTTATATGGCCAGTCTATCCTGACACTAAAACCAACATCATCACAAGAAAAAAAAAAGATCAGTATCTCTCATGAATATGGACACGAAAATCATTAACATAATATTTATAAACAGAATCTAAGAATTTATGAAAAGGATTATACGTCATGATCCAATGGAATTTACTCCAAGAATGCAAAGTTGGTACAACATACAAAAATCAATGTCTGTAATACAGTATAGTATCGTAATAAAAAAGGAAAAACCACAAGGTCCTCTCAACAGACACAGAAATGCATTTGACAAACTTTAACACCCTTCCATGATAAAAATACTCCACAGACCCAGAGTCCACTACACTCAGTGGCGAAAGACCAAAGGTCTTCTCACCAGGGGCAGATACAAGGTGCAAACCCTCTCGTCACTTCCAGGCGGGGGGCGGGGGGCGTTAGGCAAGAAAAAGAAAAGTTTCCAGGCTGGAAAAGAAGTAAAACTATCTGTTTGCAGATGACGTCGCCTGAGGCACAGAAAATCCTCGAGCGTCCACTAAAAAGCTATTAGAACTAATAAATGAGTTCGGCAAAGTTGCAGGATACAAGATCAATGTGCAAAAATCGATTTTATTTCTACAAAGTAGCAATGAACAGTCCAAAATGAAATCAAGAAAACAATTTCATTTACCGTAGCGTCGAAAAGAATAAATACTTTAGACCGAATTTAACAAAAGAACTCCAGAACCTGTTCTCTGATCCTTCCTGCTTCCTCCCCACCCTCCCTCGCCGCACGCAGGAAGCGGGGGCAGCCTCTAGACTACTTCGTGCTCGGGAAGAGCCGGCCACGGTTGGTCAGACTGCAGGAGTCGCGGCCACACTGGTAAAATGAGTCGCATGCATGGTCAAGACGCAAGCGCAGACGGCAGTCACAACAGAGCGACAGAGCTGCAATGAAAAGGAGCCAGCGTCCGGCGGGCGGCCTCGTGCAGCACGGTACGTACCCAGATGCGGCCGCCTGGGGGGGACTTTGGTTTCTTCATCCTTATTATCTGCAGCTACATTTAGAAAGAGGGGGAGACAGAGAAGAGAAAAGACAAAACAGTGGTTTAAACGCTGACGGGGAGCGCACCTCCCAGCCCTTCCTGCGTTTCTTTTCAAAAAAAAAACTGTTGGGACAGAGAGAGCACACGACTTGGGCTCACGTGCACTAGGAAATCTACTTTCGAAATCTATGTTTCTCCAAACCTACCCTCTTCTAAAATAAGTGCTTAGAATAAGGGGAGGAAATTCTGGGCCAAAAATGAGAAGTCACCACATTTGCATTTAACTCCTGAGGTCGGAGGTGGCACAAAGCCCGCTGCAGCCCTGTGGCGCTGGTGGGGAGAGGCACGGCGGACGCTGGCTCCTCGCGCAAGCCCTGGCTGCTGCGCAGTCCCAGGGTCGAGACGCCACAGAACACAGGACGTGGGAAGCATGGAGACGGTGCCACCTCACAGCAAGGTGACCCAGCCCAGGAGCACCTGACACGGAGTGATGACTCCATTCTGAGCACCTGCCCCTCTGAGCAGCCCACCCCCATCTGAGACCTCCCTGCTGTCACCGCTCCAGGACGGCTGCCCGAGGCCCTCGAAGGGAAGCAAAGCCAGGTGCCTGGGGTCAGAAAGCAGAGGTGGGATCAAAGGCTGAGTGTCATCTACTGCAGGCGATGTGGACTCTACCTAAACGTGGAAATTCAAGAGCAGCTGAAAGCAAACAGCAGCACATGGGCCGCCCCTCCCCCCCCAACCCCGGCCGCCCCTCCCTGCAACGCCCCCGGGTCATCTGGGTCAGTTCCGGAGTCCAGTGGATTTTCTCAGCCTTTTGCTTCTGTTTCTTGGATTTAGACCAATCTCGCCATTCATTGGCACCTCCTCTAAAGATCAAGGTCCCAGAAGGGGGGGTGCCCAGGGAGGGGTGTGCGGGAGCACGCTCAGCTAGGCTGCCTGTGCAGACGGGGGTCTCCCGTCACAGCAGGGCGCTGACGTGCTCACGAGCGGGCAGAGGCAAGGCCCTTGTGAATCCCTCTGCCACCTCAGGTGGACTGGCTGGAAAGCAGCATGGCCAGACCTGTGTTTTAGGCAAATGCCTCTGAGCAAGACAGACGAGGACAGGGACGCTCGGGACGTGTCCGGCAGCGATAGCATCCTCGGGTCAGACTGAATGCACACCCGCTCCAGCCCCGCCCACATTTCCCCAGAACTCCACCACTCCCCACCAGGAGGTGGCGCCTGTGTCCTGACTGTGGTGGGCCTGTGGCCACCGCAGAAGTGGAGCTGGACCGGCCCCAGGAGCAGAGCTCTGAGACAGTGAAGCCTGGTCCTCCCTCTGACACACCCCTCAAAACCTGGGCCAGGCCACATGAAGAGGCCCCGTGTGGATGTTCCAGCAGAGAGCCCACTGAGGTCCCAGCCGACGGCCACACCAGCCCCAGACAGGTGAGGGAGGGCAGGGTGGGCAGGTCCTGAGAACCCAGCTCCTACTCATGCAACATGTGGCAGCCTCGCGGCTGGAGAGCTAAGGGTCCCAAGTCCTCACTGGCTGTAAGGTGAAGGCCGCCCACCTTGAGGACCACGCCTCTTCCACCTCCAAAGCCAGCAAGAGTCCTGTCGATCAGTGTCTGACTAGCTAGGGGCCCTGTGACGATGCTGGGCCACTCGACAACCCAGGACAACCCCACTCAAGGCCCCAACCTCAATCACAACTGCAAAGTCCTGCTGCCACATGATGTGACACATCACAGGGTCTCAGGTGTGGACATGTGGGGACCGTTCACCTGCTCACCACAGAGAAGGTCACTTGTCAAAGTTCAGACTTCGGCTCTTTCTCTGGGGACTGAGACTCCCTATTTTAACTCAAACCTCATTAACAGGATAGAAATACTCCTATAGGAACATTCACAGAAGACACTGGAACTCGAGAGACAGTGAGCAGGCTGCCATCACCCCACTCACCCCAGCGAGGACGCTCCTGAGAGAGCCAGTGAGGTACGTCGCCTTCACCTCACCTGCACCAACCTGACACCTGCAGGCAGGACGCGAAGGAAGGGAACACGAGCTACTTCAAGCGGGTCACACAAACACCCATCCACACCTGCAGAGCCCAATCTCAGAGCCCAAGGCACAGGGACACAAGCAACCCCACCCAAGGGTGCCCCCCCACCGGCCTCTCCTGCTTCCTAGGTGAGGGGCATCGCTGGGAAGCCCCACGGCCCTTCCATGTCGGCCAGGAGTACTCCCATGCCAAAGTAAGGGTGAAGTTCAAAGGCGCCCAGACCACAGGGACAGGGGGCAGAAGCCTCGGGTGCAGAAAGCACTTGCTCAAGAGGCATGGAGAGCCCAGCACCCCACCTGGTCGGGCCTGTTCCCAGAACCACCAGCAGCAACGGTCGGCACAGGCTTGATGTGACTTCCTGAACAAGACAGGGGACCTGGGCCAGACCCGCAGAGAACAGCATCGGCAGGGAGAAAGAGCCAAGCATGCCAGGAACAGGGTGGTCACCTTCACCACGAAAGTGACACAGATGGGTCCAGGCTGCACCTCAGAGCCGGAGGCTGACCCGCTTTCCACAAAGACTGAAGTGAGCACACATCCTTGTCACTCAAAAAACAGGCCGCATGGGAAAGGAGCCGCCCGCAGGGGAGGAAGGTCACCGTCAGGAATAAACGTGGGCCAGACCTCAGGTCGCAGACCCCACACCAACGGTCTACTGGAACCGCTTCTCCAAGCAATCCCTGAGGTCCTGCACACTCGCAGACGAACGCGGAGTGAGGATGGTTAGATTCGGCGCTGAGGAGAGAGCCGGAGGCCAGGTACGACCGTCCCGCGGCCCGGAGCCCGCCAGCCTGGCCGTGCGACGCGGCCGCTGGCTCGGAAGCGGCTTTTCCAAAGAAGACAGCGACAACGGGAAGACGCACTTGCTATTTCCTCCGCCACCAGAGGTAAAGGAGCACCGTGGGCTGGGCGTGTCCTCCGTGCGCCCGCCCAGGTGGGGACCCAGCGGGACCCCCAAAAGCACCCCCAGGCACGTGAGAAGGCAGAGTGCACTCGGCGCGCGGATGGGCCACGGACAAGCCGCTCACCAAGTCCGAGGTAACACCCCCCCGGCGCCCCGAAACGTGCTTCTCTGACCTGGTCAAGCCAGACAGGGACCAAAGGACGCGGCCTGTGCAGCGAGACCCCGGGGGTGCCGCGCTCCAAGTCCAGTTGAGAACTCGCCCAAGTTCCAGCTCGGGTCGTTTCCCGCTAGAAGATGCTGATCACCGCCACCGTACCCGCCTGAGCCAGCGGCCACAGACCCCGGCGGCCTCCAGGGAAAGCGGCTCGGAATGTGTGTGGCCCGAGCACCCTCACTCCGCCCGCGACACAGGCGGGTTTGCAGGTGCATCGAGCGGCCTCGCCCCAGCGTCGCGATAACCAACCTGCAAAGAAATGGCGCCTGGCGCTCAGCTCGCTGGCCGCACGGACCTCGGTGCACAGCTTCAGCATCAGCAGCATGGCGCCCGTCATGACGATGCTCTGCCAGAGCAGTGGGGCCTCGAAGCGCCTTCCAAACCTGGGGGCAAGGACACCGCGGTCAGGGCACGCCGGCTGTCCAGGCCTCGCGTGGGGCAGGGGACCCCTCAGAACCACGTGGGCTTCCCGGGAAGCCAGGCTGGGGCAGTGATGCCCAGGCCTCCAGCCAGAGCCCCAGACGCGGAGGGCCGTGCTGCCGGTGCCCACTCGCCACAGCCCCCAGAGGGCCCGGGGCCCACCGCCTCCAGCCTCGCCCCTTCTGCAAAGCACAGCTACGACCCCTAAGGCTGTGAGGGGCAGTTCTAGTGATTCCTAAGAACTGGTCCCCATGGCTACCTGGTTGATCACGGAGGTCAACTCGCACGAGTGAAGGTCAAATGAGGGACAGCGAAGGTTCTGCCAGGCCGGGGGCTGGAGGTGCCTCCCGAGCAGCCAGCCTCACACTAGGCACCCCACCCCCAGGCTCATTCCCAGTTACGAGGCTGAAGACGTGCTATTTGGGCCATTATGCGAAAAATACAGTTGGTTTTCTTTAAATTTTCAACAAACAATGACTAGAAAAACTAGGGTAAAAATATCAAGGTTTGTGCTCCCTTATGTCACTCACCAAAAATCAAATCTAGATGAACTCAATGTTTACAGTAAAAACGGGTCATTAAACTGAAGTGACAGGGAGCAGAGATAAACTTTTAACTGATTTTAGGATAAAGGCAGGCTAAGCGGGACGTGAATTTTCAAAAAGCATAACTTTCCATAAATGATATACAGGGGATAAAAAAAATATGAAATAAAGTTCAACATCATTAGTCATTTTAAGAAACTAATTAAAATAGGAAGATAGCATTTTTACTTATCAAATTGGTTAAACTTTTTCTTCCTTCAGGGCCAACAGTCTGTGGCTGGCAGGGTGTCACAAGAGTGCTTCCTCGTCCTTTGCCCGAGAACGGGGGTTGGCACAGTTCCCCTATTACCGACAACAGGACAGGCCCCAGACAGGTGCGGGGTCTGCTGCTCAGAGAAGCTAGCTAAAGCGGCTTCTCCCTTGGTGGCAGCACATCTGTCTCGCCCCCAGGGAGATACACACTGCAGGGGATGTGCAATGTTTCAGCAAGTCTGAGCAGAAAGCTGCCACAGGGGCCACCTTCTCTGCCTCTTCCAAGTAACAGAAAAATGCTCAAGTGGAAGAAAAGTTTTGTGTCTACTTATCTGTGCCACTGACGGCTATGGCCCTTTGTAGCAGAATGTCACCAATCTCTGATACAGTGTCACCACCTCTCTGATACAATGTCGCCACCTCTCTGACACAGTGTTACCACCCCTCTGATACAGTGTTCCCGGTGTGGCTGCATGGTCTCTGAGGCAGCGCTTTCAGCCAGCAGGGATGGGGCTTGACAGCAAGCTCTGTGAATGCAGGAGGCTCTGGGTCGGATGGCGCTGCCGCGCCATCTGCACACCCTGGCCCCCTCCTTCCCCTGTCTACAAAATCACAAGCCTGCAAACATTAGTCATGAGGGGTCACTTAGCCCTTCTCCTGACTTCTGACATCACAAAGACCAAACCCTGTTCCTCAGCATTTTATGGAGTATGATCTGCTGAACACCGGTGAGGACTGAAAGAAATGAGGGCACAGGAGCTCCCCAAGTTTCAGAACGCTGGGTCTGCACAGGGAGTCGGCCCCTGCTGCAGGACTGCACAGCCGCTCACGTGCCTGGCACCACAAACGTCCCAGGGGACTGGCTGACCAGGCGGACCGGGCTGAGGAGCCTCAGGAGTAAGAAAGGAATAAAAGGAGCATCGGCTTCTCCCTTGGAGCAGGGGCATCTTGGGACCAGGTGGGCAGAGGTGCACGTCAGCATGAGTGAACAGGGAGGCCTGTCTTTTCCAGGAATGAAATACAGAGAAAGTGTGCCCCAGGCCAGAGAAAGCCTGGAAGAGAGACCAGCGCTCCCTGCCAGCCCCGCTTCGCCCCCCACATCTGCAGGCTCCTGGAAAGCTGGCTGGAGGCAGCCCTGTGTGCTCGCGTGGTAGCTACAGAGGCCCTGAAGTGACCCAGGACAGCTCAGGACACTGACTCTCTGGGAAAGGGCCAATGGGAGGGGCAGAAATAGAGTGCACAAAGCCTCAAGGCCCCCTAAAGGCCACCCTATGTGGCATCGGGAGAGAGCGCAGGACTCCTCAAAGACACGGGCCCTGCGGTGCAGACAGAACACCCAGTCCGAGCACTGAGCGCCAAGTGAACACAGAGGCACCGAGGGGACAGCATTCAAGGACTGGGTTAACCTCTGACTCCCCAAACCAGGTACTCAGACTACTCAACTTTCTTTCTGCAATTCTGAATAAGCGTATGGAGCGGGAAAGACTTCTGAATGGAACTGTTTTCCCCGTTGGGTAATCCAACCTGGCAGTTCCCTCTGCTGTGGGAGAAAACTCACTCCACACCAGGAGGGCATGCTGCTCACACCTGGCACAAGGGCCTGGGCCTGTGGCCAGCTCCCAGCATGCACCAGAGCACTCAGGGTCAACAGCAGCGTCAGACGGACATGTCCACCTGCTTCTGTTCAGTCTCAGACTCAAGGCCATAGCAGAAAAGGGAAGCAGCGCCCTTGGCCTCAGAGGTCGACTCCGCCCTCCACCAAAAGAAAAGGAGGGATCTTTAAAGTGCAGATTTTCAACCTGTGCTAAACGCAAATAAGCCCCAATGACCCCTCAGGAAGTGGGCTCACCTGAGGCACATTTGTGATGTGACACACTCGCCAGCTCACCTTTAAAAAGCCCCAGACAGGGGCAAAACTAACCCACAGTGAAAGTGAACGGGGGTGGGGCAGGAGCAGAGAGAGCCTCCATGCTCAGCAAACTGCCATCTTGATTGAGACGGCGATTACAGGGGTGGGGACGGTCATCCGAACTCATCAAACTGCACGTTTAGAATGGGCGATTTTATTTAATGAAAATTCAGTAAGGACCACTTACTATCAATTAGCAAAAATGCATGATTACTCAGACAGTGACCAATAGTCAGAGGAAGGAGCCAGAGCCCCTGTCCCCAGGGCCAGGGACCACCTAGAGGAAGGAAAGTTCCAGACTTCTGGGGCCATAGAATGAGGCTGAGACCTCTTCTCCTTTCCTTTGAAATTTGCTGTCCCAATTATGTCTGGCCTCAGCAACTGTTAAAATTAAAGCTCCTTACCAAGTGAAAATGATAAGAGGAAGTTGGGCTGAGAGGAGCAAGAAAAAATAGCCTAGTCTGTATTGTCCAGAAAGTTGACTTCCTACTTAAAAATAAACAAAACCACATACAGGCCAGAAAAGGCTGAAGGGGGCGGCATGCCCCCAGACGCCTGGAGCACTGCTTCCGGTCAGGCTCAGATGTCCCCTCCTGAGGGGCTTCACCCGCCCCTGGAATGTTCTTCCAACTGCTCAGCCCTTTCTATTCCTGACACTCCTTTATTGGGCTAGTCTGTCCCCACTCCCGCTGGTGGGGCAAATTCCCTGAGGTAAGGGACTAAGTCCTAGGACAAAGGCCTGGGGAAGGAGCAGCTGAGTGCGTGAGCCACCTGGGCTGCAAAGACCTGAGATCCTGTGTGGGGTTCTCCACTCCCATCGCCCTCCCTGGGAAATAGTCTCATTGGTGTCACCAGCTCCTTCTCAGGAAGCACAGACCTCTGGCCTCACCCAGGAACCCCAAAAGGAGAAAGGCATCTCTTTGGGAGCAGCCCCCCAGTAAGGGCGCCCCAACTTACCAGAACAGTATCCGTAAAATATTGGCCACCAGGAGCACCAGACACACGTAGGTGGAGAAGCCGTCGGCATTCTGAGTCCTCCGGATGTCCCTGTACTGCGGGATGTACGGCACCACCCCTCCAAAGACCATGGCCCCGGCTGCGCCCCAGGACACCAGCTGGTGCAGCGGGACCAAAAGCCAGTCGAAGCCTTGCGCGTCCATGGCGAACACCTGCGCCGGCCTGCCAGCGGGCTGAGGTCCCCCTGGCCGAGCCCCGTCCGCTCCCGCCGGCTCCCGGAACGCGCGTGGACTGTCACCCCCACATGGCCGCCGCTGCCCTGCGCGCTCCTCCGCCGCCGGGACCTGGCAAGAGAGGAGAAGAGGTAAGAGCCGGGGCGGGGACCTCGAGCCAGGCGAGCGCCGCGCTCCGCGGGGACCCCCGGAGGCCGAGGCCGCGCCCGGGGCACATGCGGGGGCCCCGGGAAAGGCGCGCGGCTCGGGCGCCCTCGGCGCGCGCATCGGCGTCAGCGGGGACAGGCGCGCGGGACGCGCGGCCGGGGGACAAGGCTCGGTCCCGGGGCTCGGTCCCGGGGGCCGGGCCACTGGAGCCCGCCCCGCGCCCCGTACCCCGCGCCCCGCGCCCGCGCGCACCGCGGAGCCCAGCCTGGCCCTCACCGCCGCGCCGGCTCCGCCCGTCCGCCCCGCGTCCGTCGGTCTGTCTGTCTGAGCCCGGGGCCCCGCCTCGGCGTGACGTCACAAAGCTCGGCCCCGCCCACGCCGGGCCGGACGCGCGCCGCGCGGTCCTAGAGCGCGCCGCCCGCCGCGAGGGACTGGGGGGCCGGGGCGTTCGGCCCGCCAGCGGACGCCGCTCGGCCGCCGCCAGCCCCAGGCAGGGGTCCCTGCCCCCCGTCAGGCAGGGCCCGGGGCCCGCGAGGACCGGCCACAGGTCCCCAGGCAGGGGCCGTGCAGACGCGGCACTCGGCCTCCGGGAGCGGAGGACGCGGTCCTGTCGCAGCACCGCGGTCAGCGCGCGGCCCGGGGGGAGGTCCGGGTGGGGGGACGCCTCCCTCGTGGGGAGGGCACAGGTGGAGGGACGTCGCCCCTCGTGGGGACGGGGAGTGGGTCGCCACCCACCGCCCCCAGGGGCCATTCCAGGGGTCCCAACACGCGGTCATTCTCTGACGGAGTCGCGGTCCCATCCTGACCCAGGGGGAGACCCAAGGAGCAGGATTCGGAAGTTCGCAGTGTCGGGGGAGGCTAACCGGGAAACGGGGCCCACCCCACAGCCCGCAGCCTCTGGAGGTCCCCCGAGTGGCCCTTCGGCAGGAGGTGCCGCGGGCCTCGGGCACAGGTATGTTAGACATTACTGCTGCGTCTCTGCCGCACGGTTCTGCGAGCGGAATGAATAGGGTGCCTTCTGCTGAGACAGAAAATAGGGTTTCTGAGTTGTCACCTAGCCCAGGTGAGCCCCCAGAGGCCCGAGGGGTCGGTGCCCAGGACGTAGACGCTGGGAGCCTGGGGGGCGCAGCGCCCAGTGCGGGGGTGGGGTAGGGGCGGGAGGACTTCGTGAGAAGCCAGCAGCCCTGCCTGCAGGGACCCTGTGCAGGGGGCGCCTGGAAACCCCACGGTTCCGTCGGCAGAACAGCTCCCTTGGGGGCTCCCTCTCAACCGCTCGGGTGGGAAGCACCCCAAAAGGGAAGGCCTGGTGGATGAGTCAAGGCAGCCTGGGGCACACACCTGGCCCAGCTTCAGCTCACAGTCCCCTCCCTGCCAGGTCCTGCTGCTGCTTCCCACCTGGTCGGTCCTGTGGGAGATCATAGGAAGTTTCAGTCTCACCAAGAGCAACTCCCCAAGGAGCCTGGTATGATGGGGCCCCCCAAAATGCAGGGCTGCTCTCACCCTCCGAGCATACCTTAGCTGTTCCTGGGTTGTCACTATTCGGAGTTTCAGCGGGAAGTCACCCAGAGCACAGCAGCGGGGGGCGGGGGCAGAGAAACAAAGACAGGATGCTCAGGAGGCTAGGTGGTCTGGTAGGTGGTCTGGAGAGAAGTTGTCCCTGCTTAACACTTCCTCTCCCTGATTTAAACCGTCTAGAATGATCCATTCTCTCTAGTCTGGATGTTGGAGGAAGGACACAGGCTTCCCTCCTGACT
>NW_024340849.1:183772-188159 GCF_902729225.1 Pteropus medius | reverse complement strand
TTAGGTGAGGCAACCTTTAGTTGACCTCACAGATTGCAAAGATCTTGTCAGTTTACAATCCCTTATTTTTATTTTTTATGCCTATAGCACCTGGTCTTCCTGGGTGGTCTCCCATCCAAGTACTAACCAGGCCCAGCCCTGCTTAGCTTCCGAGCTCAGACATCGGGCTTGTTCAGGGTGGCGTGGCTGTAGACTGTTCTTTGTTCTTGAGTTTTAGTTCTCTAAATGTTCTGGATATCAGTCTCTTGTCAGATATGTGATTTGCAGATTTTTTCTCCCATTCTGTGGGTTGCCTTTTTGTTCTATTGAGTGTCCTTTGAGGCACAAAAGTTTTTATTTTCATGAAGTACAACTTATCTATGTTTATGTTTTGTTGCCTGTGCCTTTGGTGTCATATCCAAGAAACCGTTGCTAAACCCATTGTCATGAAGTTTCCCCTGCTTGCTTCTACGAGTTTATGGTTTGAGTCTTCCGTTCGGGTCTGCGATCCATTCTGAGCGGACTTTTGCATGGGGTGTTAGGTAAGGGCCCAACCTCATTCCTTTGCACGTGGAGCCCTAACGAACCCGGTGGGACTTCGAGACTGAAACAGAGATGAGCATGAGAATTAAACCTTAAGCCAAGTGGTGCTCAGAGCGTGCTGTGCTCCCGACACGCGACCTCGTGACGGGCACATGGCCAGACCAGGGGCCAGCCAGGCGGACCTACAGGAAGATTCCGGAAAGGAAAACATTTAAGCGACCTCCACCGGCACGCGGGGTCCCTCTCACACTCATGGGGCGAGCGTGTTTCCTTCTCTAACGGACTGTTCTTCACCTCTGGCTCTGGCACCCACTCAGATTCTTTCCTGCACACGGTCAAGGCCCCTCACTGCCTCTCGGGGTGGTGGTGGGGGGAGGGCTCACCCCGCCCCGCATCAAAGTGACCCCTTAAATAATTTCCCCTGCTTTTCCCCTGCTTTTCACGTGAGTGAGTTCTGGTCCCTGAAACCCTTGCTTTCTGCTGAGACACCTCCCTCCGGCTTTGGTTGGCTGCCAGGCTGCCTCTGGCCCCCGCCCCTGTGGGCCTGCCCTGCATTGGGGGGCAGGGAGGACCCACAGAGACCATCGGCAGTGAGGCTGCTTTCCTGGGCCCCCCATCCCCCGCCCTCTGCCTTAAGTAGCACAGAGATGTCCCTCACCATCGGCCACTCCAGTGTCCACACAGCACTCCCTCCCACCTCAGCCCCTCTCGGAGGAAAAGAGACAGATGCTAAAAAGACATGGAAAATAGCCATCTTTTAAAAAAGTTATTTGAACAGCTTTATTAAGATATAATTCACAGACCATAAAATCCACCCCATTAAAGTGAACAGTTCAACAGTTGTACAACCATCGCCACTATCTATTTGAGACCATTTCCGTCCAAAAAGCAACCCAGCATTTCATCAGCCTCTCCCACAGCACGCGGCAGCCGCCTCCGCTGTGTCTGTGCATCGCCATCGGTGCCCGTTTCACACGAATCGAGTCGTGCAACGTGGCCTTTGGGACTGGCTTCTCTCCCCGAGTGTGATGTCGCCGAGGCTCACGTCCGCGCTTGACTCCTCCTCACGGCTGGTGACACCGCACCGCAGGGGACACCACGTGCTGGCCACCCAGTCGCCTCGTCCGTGGTGGACACGGGTTCTTCCTCCCAGCCCCGCTGTGTGAATAATGCTGCATAAGCGTTTGTGTACGCGTTCCTGCTGGGCACGTGGTGCCGTTCCTCTTGGGTGGACACAGAAAGGTGGAATCGGGGTTACACGGCACCTTTATATCTAGCTTTTCACGGCGCTGCAGGCTGCCGTCCCCGGCGGCGACGCGTGAGGCTCCAGCTTCCCGCCTCCTCGCCGACACTCTGCGTTTTGATTGCAGCCATGACGGTGTGACGGGGACCTCAGCGTGGTTTTGACTTGTGTTCTCCTGATGACAAATGATGCTGCGCGTCTTTGCACGTGTGGCCGTGTTTCACACATTGGGCAACCCAAGTGCTGCTGCTGAGCTAGGCCCCGGGGCCCGGGGGTGACCTGGGCAGGCACGGTCTTGCCCCACCGAGCTGGAGTCCAGCGGGGGCTAAAGACATACCTGGGAGCCCACCCGCGAAGTGACCCACAGCCCCAGTCCAGACCCTGGAGGGCGCCGGGGGAGGGGGAGGCGAGGCTACCATTCCCGACAGCCAATAAAATCAAAATCCAGATGCAAGTGCCGGTCACAGAACAGAGCCACAGGCCTGGACGCAATTCGGATGGCAGTTTCCCGTCATCTGAAACGGGTGATTACAGGGCTGATCCCCCTGTTAGAAAGGTGACCCGGTGCGAGGTAGAGCCAGAAGGGAGGTGCGGGGCTGGGGGCGGGGTGTGAGTTTAACGGGGGACGATGTCTGTGAGATGAGAGTCCTGTGGTGGCCAGTGGTGGCAGCAGCACAGCACTGTGGCTCTGCTTAAAGCCACTGAGCTGTGCACTCCACAGTGGTAATGAAGGTCGGTTTTATGTCGCGTATATTCTGTAAGAATGACGTCCACGGCCACCTTGCTCATCTCTGATGCAGGGAAACGAAGAAACCAGAGCTGCGGATCCACTCAGACCTGGGCCTCCGCCCCGGGACAAGGCCCGTGACCTCAGGGACGAAGCCGCCCCTCCCGGACGCCGGCAGCTGCTGGCGTCCCCAGCGCCACACGCCCAGGAGTTCGGGCGGCGCGCAGGCTCCCAGGTGCGCGCTCCCCTCCGCCGCCCCGCCCGCGCCCACGCTGCGGGACCAGACGCCGGGACAGCCGCCCTGACCTCCAGGGCCGCCAGGCCGCAGACGCTCCCGGGGGCCACATGGACGCGCGGGGGCCCGAAGCCCCGGGCGGGGAGGCGCTGCGAAGCGCGGTGAGTGGGGACCCCGCCCTGCTTCGGGTGCTGGAGCCCCTCCCGGGCGGGAACTGGGGGCGGGTCGCGGGTGGCTGACCGCACCTCCGAGGGGCTCAGAAACCCGCCCCCTCAGAGACCAGCAGACCCGGCAAGCCAGGGTCAAAGGCAGAATCTTGTGTCTTGGGAAAAAGGTGTCAGATGATGTACAGATGGTGCCTGCGGTTTATGACTTTCTCTGTGTTATCTTCAAGACATGTGATAGTTCCAGAGCTGATGTTCAGGCCAATGACTCCGTTGGGGCACCTGTCTGAGCTGTGGCTGGGGCTGGGCCTGCTCCCCAGTGGGTCACGCACTTGGCTCTCACTGACCCAGCCCCGTTGGCCAGAAAGACTGCTGCCCTTTTGAATGTAAAGGCCTTGGCACCCTGACAAAACCCAACTCACTGTATGTGGCTGGTTCTGCCCACGATGCTCAAGGTGCCTACGCCGAAGTGTAAACTTATACTCTTGTCTTATGGTTCATTATTTCAGGCAGAAAATCTCTTCCAGGAACTCCAAGAACATTTTCAAGCTCTGACTGCAGCACTGAACCTCAGAAATATCCTTTTTTTATAGCAAATGCTGTGATGCTTCTGGGCTGATACATCATCACGGAATACCTTTCTAGTGGGTAATTGTGGACCTAGGACTTCCTGGTGTTCACATTCATGTCTTTACGTGGCATCCTGGGTGTAATCGGCACCCACAGGTAAGTTCTTCCTGCCTGACCGGCAGGACAGGCAATCGTGTGGCAAGGACGAACAACGCGGCCCACGGGGCTGTCCCACCAAGCCCTCAGGGAAGCCGGGCGGCCTGCTGGATGGACGGCGTTCAGACCCTACCACACTCAAACCCGCAGGCGTGACAGGGTGGGCCCCAACACAGGCAGCTGGCCCTATGTATGTTTGTGCTTTATCACTTGATCGGCTCACTGCTTTGTTAAGACATGAATTCAAACAGAATTAAGGTAGAATGTTTGCTTCCAGTCTGAGCAAATCCAGACAAGGGGAGCAGCTACCCTAAGACCTGACAGTGTGAGCAGAATTCACACAAATTCGTTCCTCAAAAGCTGTATGCAAAGTGTTTGCACGTGGAACCACCACCGTGCGATGTCTGGTTCTGGAGACGGGCGCCCACAGGGAAGGAGATTTGGCATGAGAACCCTAAACTCGGTTCATTCCCATGACCTTTCACATACTTGCTGGAGTTCGCTTACGACGAACACATACCAGACGACCTCACGTTCCCAAGTCTGCGTCCGCACTGGAGGAGCCAAGTTCGCGGAATTGAGCCCACAGCGCCAAGGATACAGACACACTACGAAACCCCAGCAGGGACCTGCGGACACGAGTCAGGTGAGTCCACTCTGCCTCTGACTCCCTCGTGTCACAAGTGGCACTGCCAGGGCCTTGGTGCCAGGTCACCTGGTCGGGAGGCACCATTGGAAGCAGGGTCTTTGAGGGCTTTTGCGGTGGGCGG
>NW_024340849.1:142164-183761 GCF_902729225.1 Pteropus medius | reverse complement strand
CGGGAGGCACCATTGGAAGCAGGGTCTTTGAGGGCTTTTGCGGTGGGCGGGGGGGGTTCTCTGCATGCAGCTCTCCTTAACACTGAACTGGAAGAAATGGGGAGTCGGATTGAGGACCTACAGAAGAATGTCAACGACCTGATGCTGCAGGCTGGGATCGAAAACGCTGTCACGGAACAAACGGTGAGGCCCTCACTAGGAAACCAAGCGAGTTTACTTTCTGCAGATTTTACGATGACCCTCACCTTGAAAAATGAATCCCCATGTTTGTCCACGATGGGAATTACTGCCTCTGTGCCACACGGAAACTCAGGGATGACAAAAGCCGTTCACAAATGTTCTCTTCCAAATAGGCCATCCGAAACACTGTCCTAATCCCTTTAAAAATGCACATTTTAAATGAAAAACTCTATGATTCGAAAACTGGATTTTATTAAAGTACGTTTTACTCCCACCCCTCAAATTAGTCTTCAGTCAAAACACAAATCGCAATGACGTGAAGACTGGGGGTTGCAACTAGCAGCTTCCGCTGGAGACAGTATAGTCGGGGAACCCTGTAAAGGTGACACACGTACATTCTCGGGTGGTCTGCAGGACCCCACCCCGACCCCCCACAATGCAAACACCTTTCCAGGGTAACTCTGCCTTTAATCTTAAAGACGTGAACGAACACTGAGCTTCGGGTCTCAGCTGGATTCAGGTCCGTGCGGCATGAGCGGGGGGCGCGTCCTCTTCCCGAGATGCTCAAGCACACGTGCTGGCATCGCAGTCTGACCAGAGGGCACATTTTAGTCAATTAGGTGCTTTCGCTTTCCTCGTTTTCCCAATTCCTTCACAAGTGTTACTCTAAGTCAGCTGGTGAATTATCCGTACGTACGTACCTGCTAAGTCAGAGGTAGTTCACTGTCAGCGACTTGCAATTACCTACACCTGGTATTCTGGTGAAAAAGGTAACTGCACCCTATGTCCTGCTACGCACTGGGGCGGGCACTCTGAAATTCTGTCCACCGGGCGAAAAATACAGCTTCCCAGGCTCAGGCTGCACCAGACTGCTCCCGTCTGCTCTCCAGCCAGCTGGACACCAAGGCCTCTGGCCACTGCGGGCTGATAGGGGATATGCCAGGGCCCGAGGACAGGGACCAGTGAGCCAGCTTCCATGCCATCCCCAGCGTTGGCACACCGCCGGGCACAGCATGGTGACACAGTCCCTTCCCTTCATCACCCAGACTCCAGCTGGCTGTTTTAAGTTTGGTCAAAACACACTAAATATGAAGCATCAAATTAAATGCTTAAATAGGTATCCAAACGTCACGTTTTTGACGCATAGTCATTACTTAAAGCAGCGTGAGAGGTCACAGATCTAAGTGTGTGAAGCTGTTAATGCCTTTGACATTAAAAGAAGGGCCTAAGTACGTTCAGATCTGTTCGGCCTGTGCCTGTTGGTGGCACTAAGTCAGGGCTGGGGTGTGGATCTCCGGGAACCCCGCAGACCTCCTAAACTGTCCCCGTTGTGGGGAGTGGTGAGTGGGGGGAGGCCATGACCCTGAGTGTTAAAAGCTACGGACCCATGTTCTGAAAGATCAGGCCCCTCATCAGCCTCCGCATTAAGCTGAGTCTGTAACACCTCCCTGCTCCGGCCGGTGCGGACCGGCCCGCGCAGGCCCAGCGTGCGCCCGGGCATGGGCGACGACGGTCAGTGATGGAATGCTGACCCAGCACCGTCCACTCGGCTGGGCTGCGGGTCCATGCTGACTCCGACGAAAATGAGGATCACCTAACATTTATGTTTTTCTCTACACTGAATTTTTCCTATACAAAAGATGTTTTACTAATTACAGGAAATTAAGGTACTTTTACTGAAAGCTTGGACTCGTTTATTTAACTGTGTGTTAGCTGGTACATAAGGCAATTATTACTTCATTCCAGTTTTTTTTTCTTACAGACTTGAAGACAGAATCCAGTCACTTGAAAATGTAACAAAATAAAAATTTACTTTTTGAGTTATAATCTACATAACCTGAGTTCCGACTTCTAGTATTTAAAAATTCATTCTAGCAAAGTAAAAGATCAGCAGAACAGAGACGCTGCGGTAGGAGTAACTCAGCCGGCGACGGGGCCCGCAGCGAAGCGGCTCCGACATGGCCGGGGGCGCCCAGCGCTGGCCACCACGGAGGGACAGCGAAGCCACACGCGGCTGTTTGTTCTGAACCCGAAGCTCCGCCATGCTTTTCAAAAAGCCCATAACCGGTTCTCTGGTCGAAGCTGCCTTTTAAATGACTGCATTCCAAGTCAACGTGTCCGGTCTCAGTGTCCGGAGGACGCGCTGCATCTGTCCGGTGGGAATGTTCTGATGCGTGTTCCGCACCAAACCGGCAGGCTGGTGCCCGGGCGCTGTGCTGCCGTCCGAGGTCGCCCGCGCCCTCTCCGCCGAGGAGATCTTGGCAGGCTAAGGGGAAACGCTTTCAAAAAAATCGGCCAGTTCCCCACTCTCCAAGGCTGAGTAAAACAGACCTGACCACCTAAAAAAGGGGTCCATGAGAGGCTCTCATTGTAAAAAACATTATTCCTGCATATAAAATAAATCATATTCTTCATTCAAAGGTCAAAATCAACCATAATTGTACAATTTAGAACTAACCACTGTCAACATTTTTTCTCTGCATATTGTTTATAATCTAACATTCTGTTCTCTTCGTATCATAAACATTTTCCTACGTGAAAATTTCATACCCACTTCTTTATGGTTAACTGATGGCCTATCCTATATCTGCAACGATTCGACCACCCCTTTCACTATTCCTTGGGCAAGGCATCGTAACCCGCTTTCTCACTGTCATACGTAATCTGTAGTGAGCACCCTTATCCATGACTTCCTGGCAGATTCCATTAGCGGCGGAGTCTGGCTAAAGGCCAAGAACAGTTAGCTGGATGCGTCTTATTCTCCCGGCAGGGGGTGCACGCCTTTCTTGATCCGCAGCCTTTAAATTGCACCATTTAAATTCAATATTCTTGGTGATTTAAAATCAGGATAGTTCATTTGATTATAAGAAAAATCTCAAAGCGCCTTAGCTATGATCATCATTTTAGCAGAAACTGAATATGTATTTGAATCGAAGTAAACCAAACAATTTGAGTCCTCATCAATACATAGAACAGTTTAAAATCCAGGATTTTTTAACAGTAGAAAAGGAAATTTCTATTAGTTATTAACTAAAATAAAAACAGAGATATTGTCAAAAATACACTAACTTCCTTCTACAGGAAGCTCCTGGCTGACCCCCCTTCAGCAGGTGGCACGTAACACCTCGGCCATTCACGGAGGCCACAGACATCCACCTTTAAAGGTCATTTAGCCATTTAAAAAATCATACCTGTTTCAATATCTTTCTGACATTTTAACAAATGATTGCTATTTTTCTTCACCATTTACATATACTCAAAAGGAATCAGAATGTTTTCATAGGAACGGAGAAGAGACATGTGTTTAAACTCTAATTCTATTCTAAACTACAAAACTTCACGAGAAAGTGTTTTATTTACAGAACACGTAAGTAAAATGGAGTTATTCAACACCAAATACTACATTTACATGCCTGTAACTTAAAACTAACTTAACACGAAGTGATGACACTTAGGAAAAGCTGAGTAACAGAGGGTTGGACCTGTCGGGCAGAAGTTCTGGGCGCAGCTGTCTGAAGCATCACTGTCTCACGTGTAATGTTCTTCACAGCCTCATCCATCGCCAGGGCTTTTAGGGTTCCCCAGATCTCCTCCTCACCCCCAGGCGGGGGCCAGATCTTTTCAGAGCTAAAACCAGAGAGCGTTCCGCCCAGTTCCCGAGCCAGAGCTCCAGGGACAGTGCACGTGGCGGTGACAGAACTTGCCTTGTGGAGACAGCCAGTTGGTCACGTAAACCACAACTGACGGTTGACAAGGAGAGGGCTGTGACATCGTGCAGAGAGAGGTCTGACCGGATGGCCGTCCCGGGGAGGCCCAAGGCACCTCTTCTGCACCTGATCTCGGCCCTCCCCGGGACGGCCATCCGGTCAGACCTCTCTCTGCACGATGTCACAGCCCTCTCCTTGTCAACCGTCAGTTGTGGTTTACGTGACCAACTGGCTGTCTCCACAAGGCAAGTTCTGTCACCGCCACGTGCACTGTCCCTGGAGCCCAAAGCTACTCAAACACTTTTTCAAATTAATGAGTTTCGAGAGTTTCAAAATACTTTGCAGTCTTTTACATGATGCTTTCTGCCTGTGAAGATGTGTGAGCGCTTGACCTCTATGTTGAGCAAGAAAACCGGGGGCCAGAGGGAGGACCTGAGCTAACGGCAGTGACCGGCAAAACAGCAGTGTCACCCGAGTGAGCGTGCAAGGCGGCAGGATCTCATCGGGCACTGTCGGTGTTGATAGCTGTTGATGACAGATGTAAATGCGCCAGCAAAGAATGCTAGGATCAGATGCATCTCGAAAGCCATGAGTAAAACTGTAGCAAACACTATTCAATATGGCACCCATATAAAGTGGATCCTCCTAGCGTCCCCATTCTGATGTGCGCCCCCGTCTCTCCCGTTAGCACCCGAGCTCTCAGCTGACGTGGGGGAGGCCGGCGCGGGCTGGGGCAGCACCCGCAGTGCGGCGTTCAGGGCGGTGTGGGTGGCGGGTGCTGGGGCCCCACGGGGTGCCAGGCGCCTTCCCGCCTCCCCGCGGGACCCCAGCGTGTCCGCCCCTCGTTTTGAAGGCGTTAAAACAGCCCGCAAACGGATGGATGGCATACACCCGGGGTCTTCCCGAGCGCCCCCCAGCGGCGGGCGGCTCTGCGCGCTGCCGTGGGAGGCGCCCTCAGCCACCTCCTTGTGTTTGACCACAGTTGTCGCCCAGTAACGCCACACGAACACGCCCGCACGTCCCCTCGCGCGCCTGTGCCCGCCGCCCGGCCCGGCCGTGGACTTGCCTGGACGCACTGAGAGCTGTGCGCAAGCCCCACGAGCAACGTGGCCTTCGCCGCTGCGACACGCGGCAGGGCCCGGGCCGGCTGGGCGGTCCTCGGCGCCCTCTGCGTCCTCGGCGCCCTCTGCGACCCGCAGGACCTGCGGCTAAGTGGGCTTCAGACTCTGTCTCTGCAAAACTGTCGCCTGGCAGGCGCCTGGCAGGGCGTGAGAAAATGGCTCGAGAATTACTTGGTTCAGCGCGAGGGAGACAGTCGACCCATTACAGCAGGACATGAGCTTGCAAGGAAGAGACACTCATTCCGACTCAACATGCTGCAGCCACAGAGCCACAGCCAGAAGAGCTGTCAAGTCAGACGTGAGGGAAGTTCTCGCGACTTACAAATGCAACCAATTTATAATGTCCATCGAAGTCACAAACGTGGAGTGCACTTTTAATTTTTTTGGTAACAGCTAATAAAGCTTCATGGTATCAGATATAATCCATGTGCCACACAGCTCACCCAATCAAAGCAAGTCGATGGTTTTCGGCACGTTCACTGACACGCACGACCATCACCAATTTCAGAACGTTTCCAGTCTCAGAAAGAAACCCTGTACCCTCCAGCACCACCTCCCAGGAGCCCACTTCCCGGCTCCCCGCACTTGCCTGCTCCAGGCCTGTCACGAGGGGGAGCACGCGCTCTCGCTCGTCCGTGCTGCAGCATCTCTCTCGACTGAACGGTGGGCCACTGTCTGGCCGGACACACTGCTTATCTGGTCAGCAGCTGCCAGACCTTGTGCTTGTTCACTATGAACACCGCCATACGTGTCGTGCGTGTGTGTGTGCATGTGCGTGTGAAAGCTTCCGCGTGGACACGCACGACCCGTTCTCCAGGACGTGCCTAGGAGTGACGTGGCTGCGACAAAGGGCAACCGTTTCCACAGTGACTGACTGTTCCCCCCTCCACTGGCACTGACAGCGTCGCACCCGCTCCACGTCCTTGCCCCCCGAGTCTGCAGGTGTGAGCTGGCACCTCCCATTTTGATTTGAATTTCCTTGATGACAGGGAGCATCTTTCCATGTGATTGCTGGCAATTTATCCCGGAGAAATGTCAGAAGCGCAACTGACTACGATACGCCAGGTACTTGGCGTTGCGCTGATTCATCGTCAGCCCCTCACGTGATACCGTGTTACACCCCCCGTTTTGTTACGTGGGAAGCTCGAAGCTGGAAAGATTAAACTGCAGACTTGCATTTGAATCTTAAATCCGTTTAAAAGCACAGCCTCACTCGCATTTGTTGGGCTCAGTCTTTGGTAGGCACCCCTCCTGTTTCAGGACAGTCAGCCTGACCGGGCAGCGAGCAGTGACACACCAGAGGCCCCGCCAGGCACTGTTCTATGCGGTCCTGACCCATGTGAATCAGACAGCAGATACTACTGTGAAACAGAAACGCTCCTGGCTGAAAAGTTTGTTTTGTTTTTAAAGAGAAAGGGTTCATTGAGCCATATGCTAGCTGGAAAAGGACCAGGTCCTGGGGATTCAGTCTAAACCCTCAGCAGCTGGGCAGGTGCAGAAAAGCCAGCCTGCAGTCCCTGAGCTGGCGGGCGCTCTTATACGGCATTTTGGGGAAGAAAGAGGTAAGTTGATCTGAAGGAACTTACGCTGGCTACAGGTGGGGGGAGGGGCAGTGGGGGCAGTCTTGCGATGGGTGCGGTCTGTAAGAGTTGTCTGTGACCTCTGGTTACACGCAAGTCCTGGAAGTTCACAGGCCTGTGGGATGCCGTGACATCTGGTGTGGGCTAATGGACGCCTAGACATTGGGTCAAAGCTCCAATGTACACGTCCGGGAATGCGGGCAGCCTTGGTCAGAGGGCGCACAGCTGACGACTGGCTACGCCCGTCTCTTGTTACTGTAGTTTAATTCAGAACACCTCAGATTTCCTCTCCTGTCACCACTGTCCCCTGCACTCTGAAGATGAAGTTCCAGAAGGCCACTTGCCCAGGTTCTTAGTGAGCAAGTGACAGAGCTGGGCTGTGAAACCGGATGGGGACTCCAAGCATGCTCCCCGCAGGTGTGCCCTGTGCTCCCCCCCACCCTGGTCCTCCCCCCACACCCCATGCCTACACTCTGCTCCTCCCCTATCCCACCCCACTCCCCCACCCCATGTTTCCCCGATCCAGCTGCAGATTTCAGCCGCCCCTCTCGGGGCCCACCCACTCTTCACACAGAAAAGGCAGAGACCACCGTTTCATTGCACGTTTTTCAGAACCAGAAAAACAAGACTTTTTCCTTAAGTGTGTTTTCTTTCTGGACTCAAGCCTTGAGACTGGTGTGGGCTGCACTGCACGCCACCCCCCAAATTCACACACTGGGGGTCCTAACCGCGGCAACCTCGGGAGGTGACCTTACATGGAGATGGGGCTGCTGCTGGAGCCGAGTGGCCCTCATCCAGTGACGGGCGTCCTTAGAAAAGCAGAAATTCAGACAGACACAGGGAGGCCACAAAGGTGAACCCCCAAGCTGAGGGTGTGCGAGGTTGCCAGAGACTGCAGGGCCGGGAGAGGGCTGGGGACAGACGCCTGGGTCGGGCTGCATCTCCAGGCCTGTGGCACAAAATCCTGCTACGTCACCCAGCTGCGGCACTGCTTGGAGCCCCAGACAGCGTCTCACTGCCACGTGTGCAGGACAGAGCCCCGACTTCCACCCCAGAGGACGCCCCGAGTGGCGGCTGGACATAGTCGGTCATCTACACACGCAGCCTCTTGCGAAACAGCCGGTTACGACTGCTCCCAGCACCGTGCGTTTTATTCACGTCAGCGACATATTTACAGGAATTTGGTAGTATGAAACACAGCAGCCGCGCAGAGGGGCTGAGGCCCTCGCCCGCGCTCCAGGGCCCGGCGGGGTGGGGCTCAGTACCGGTACTTGGTGGAGTAGTCCTTCGGGGACACCACCAGGCCGCGCCCCTTCCGGGCCCCACGGTACACCGTCTCGATGATGTCAATCATCTCCTGCTTGTCCTCCATGGCCCAGTTGATCTTGTTGTTGTTGCCGGTGCCCAGGTCGATCATGATATGCTTGTTCCTGCGGGAGGACACGGGTCAGCGCCCACGAGGAGGCCCGCGGGTGCCCGTCTCCCCCGCCGCCAGCTCCTGCTACCGGCCCCTCAGACGTGGCCTGGCCACGCAGAGACCCAGCTTCCCGACGTTTCCCTCGGCCAGAAACACCCTGAGGCAGCTCGGTCCCGTGAGAAATGGTCAGCGAGCAGTGGCAAGGCAGGGCCACCGGTTTCCACGATGAGTGGGAGTGCTGCCGGGCAGTGCACAGCCATGCGCGGCAGCACAGGCTGGGAGCATGGAGCCTGGGCCCTGTGGGAGGTCGCCCCAGGGGGCGGGGCATCAGTAACCCCAGCGGGTGTGACGCTGAGCTGTTTCAAAGCCAGCTGGTCACTGATGCCACGACAGGGCAGCGAGATGGAAGAGACGGCTGAGGCGTCCAGAGATCGCGAAATCAGGTTGACTCCGAATCAAGAGGCACCGCGCGCGGAGCGGTGGAGGCACCCGCACACGCGAAGGGCCGCCCCCGCGCTTCCCGCACGCTCCCGCTTCCTCGGGACAGACGTCCCATGGGGCAACCGAAAGGTCAAAGGGCACAGTCTCCGTCCCTCAGAAGCCGAGCTTTTCCAGACGGTTGTACCCGGAAACACCAAAGTGTGGGGTTTTCATGGTGCTTTTGTGAGCACCGAATGTACATTTCATGAAAAGCCCTGACTGTGAAATGATGTGAACCGCTCACTGTGAATAGGGTACCCTGGATTTGTTAGGAAAGATGATTCTTTACAAACGTGTCTCTCAAAAGGCTACTTCTCACGCGCGTGCTCTATAAAGCAGAGCTGTGGCCCTAGCTGTGCCTGCCCATGACCCTTCCTGGCGGGCTGCAGATAGATTTTCGTCCACGAGCCCATCACTTCTGCAAGGTCGCACACCACACTGGCCCGCGGCCCCAGGGGGTGCTGCATCCCGGAGCCTGTTTGGCCTCCTTTCAACCAGAGCGAGCGGCCCACAGGCAAACCTGACGTCTCTTCTGCGGCAAACCTGAGCCTCCGGGACAGCCTGGGCCCTCACGCTGCCCCCGCCACAGCTCAGTCCTGCAGGTCCCCACACTTGCCCCTGAGTGCAACGCTCACCCGAGCCTCACTGCACGGCACCCCGCCTCCTCGAACCCTCCCCACGCCCCGTCTGGGCCGGTGATTGTCTCTGTGAGCACTGCTCTGGCATCTCCCCGCTCCCCTGGCCAGTGTATGTGACAGTGGCCATCAGGTGAAGGTCTGTGACAGTGCGAACCCTGTCTTATCTGATGATGTCCCAGCACCAGGCCACAAGGCCTGGTGGAAGTCAAGACACGTGTCTGGTGGACGCGTGAACTCCAGCGCTGACGCTGCTTGGCTCAGGATTCCGGGCGGCAGAGACAGGACGAGGCGGATCACCACCTCTCATGGGAGCGGCACCAGGCCCACGACACCAACACACTGCCCCGACTTCCTTCTGCAGCTCCCTCCCCAGCACAGCCCTCTGCCCCTCAGTGGCAGGCAGGGTCTGAGAAAGCCCTCGCGACGCCCCTGAAGGAGTTGGGGTTTTGAGGAGCATGGTGGAAAAGGCCTGCAGTCCTTGACTAGCCTGGCAGCAGAAACGCCTCTGGCGAGGGCCCGGGAGAAAACAGAGTGCATCGCAGTCACGGAGGAGAGAGGTCCTCACTGCCAGTGCACACTGTCAGCGGCACCACGTCCTGCAGCTTGTGGGAAGCACACGTCGTAAGTGATAAACTTGGACGTTAAGCTGGAGAAACATCAAGCCAGGTCTGGAAGGCGCTATCTGGTTTCTTCTTCCCACTTACAGCGAAATGAGAAAAGACAGGACAGTTTACAAACTGGTGACAGAAAAAAAATAAATTCTCAGCCTCTCCAGATGGCAAAGGGTGCTGAAATCTGGACATGGCTGAACTCGGGGCATAGGAAAAGAAGAGGCCACGCGTCCGTCACTGCCACCTGCCGAAGATCTGCAGGTCCTACCACTCGTCACGGCTGGGGAGCTGCCTCGGGAGTGTCCTCTAGGGAGCCATGGCCGAGCAGAGGCATCCCCGGCAACCAGGGCAGAATCAAAGCCCTCGGGCTGAGAGGGACAGAGGACACAATGAAATGCGCTGATGGGGCTCCGAATGCTGCTGGCAGGGAGCAGGCTGAGAAGTGACCCAGCTGCAAAAGCCTTTCATGAAAAAGGTGGGAAAACCTGGGCGGAGCCTGCCCGAGGGCAGCGAGGGGCTGGCCAGGGCGGTGATCTCAGCCCTGACCAGACCCCCGCGCCCTCTGGCCCTCCTACGCCCTGCTGCACGCCAGGACAGCTGGGCCACAGCAGAGGTCCAGAAGCTGGGTTTTGTGGGTTGCCCAGAACGATTCTGCAGACGGGAGGTGAAGGGCAGACTGTGGGAGGCAGAACCCCAAAATAACCCCAGGATTTCCTGCCCTAAACTCAGGGAGTGAGAAGGGATGAGACAAGGCTGTGACCAGCTCCATTAAACCTCACAGAGATTGGCAGATGTTCCTGCGGTCACCAAATGACTGACGTTAAAGTAAGGGGGCAAGCCCGGGTCATCTGGGCGACTCTGATCCAATCATGCAGGCCCTCAAAGCAGAGCAGGAAGGACACTGGGGAGACTGTGACAAGAACTCAGCCTGCCGGTGAGGTCTTCCAGGACGGGGAGGGGGACCTCGAGGAGCAGAGAGGAGCCCCAGCGACAGCAGGCCTCAGGCCCATGACCGCGAGGCCCTGCATTCAGCCGACAACCTGAGTGAGTCCTGGGGATCACCCCCACCCTGACCGGCTGCCCTGCTCGGCCCGCCCGTGGCTCTGGCCTGAGACCCCGAGAGCCCATGGAACTGGCCGGCTGGGGAGTGGTGCCGTCCTCAGCCACTCAGCGCGTGCTGGCGTGTCACACGGAATACAAAGCTGACACACGCCCCCCACATGGGCCTCCCGGACCTTCCTTTCCGACAGAGGCTCTGATCCTGCTATTCACCAACGTTTGCAGCAACAGAAACAGATGTGACAAGTACAAGGTCAAATGATTTCCTTCCAAACTGAAGCTCTACAATTGAATTATGTTTTACTCATGATGTCACCTAACTTTATTACATAAGTACCATCGAACGTACCTGCCACCCGCATAGGCCCTGTGTACGTGGCCAGAATCCGTTCCCACATTTCCCTTCGCTGCAAAGCCCATAAGTCATGGATACAAATTAACCTAGAGACACGAGGGAAATTCTGTTTTTCATGCCAACACTGACTGACTAGAGTCCACAACAGGGTGTTTTCACTAATAAAATCATCTTGTATATATAAATAGCAAAGAAATTTAGTTCAAGTTTTCCTCTCAGGTATCAGAAAAGGACGCTAAACAGAGTCACTGACATATTTTTAAAGTGAGTTACTTAAAAACAGTCACTTTCATCAACAGATTACATTTAGACGTCACTTAAATGTCAATGAGAAAGTCTTCCGTTTAACTACACTTCGTCTACGACTGCGGTTCCAAAAAGTTACTTCAAAAGGGTAATTTGTTACTGAGTAAACACTGAAACTGGGATTGTTACTTTGAAAATTATTGAAATGATCACACGGTCTGGTGAAACAAACTGTATGTGCTATCGCTACAAACTTCCTTCCAAGTAAACAATCTAAAGATATCTTGATCACATTAAATTTCTAGGCCAATAATTTCAATTTAAATAACAACTTTAAGAGGACATACCTGAAGAAAAACATGACAGTACACGGATCGTATAACTCATACATTTTGTTGAAGTCAGGTACTTCTGTAATATCCACAAGATAAATAACTGCAAAATTTTTAACCTAAAAGTAAAGAAGATTGAAAAAAAACCTAAAATAGCAAATCAATGTTTAATTCTGTAAAAACACGTTAACAAACAAAAACAACACTCTGTGTGTAAGAGAACAGCTTGCAAACCTGCTCTCCAGCACCTCCCATTACAGTTCGCACACGGAATAAGACGCTCCGGGTCCTGAAAACCGGCTGTTTGCGCCTCACTAACATTTTTCAGAACAGCAGGCTACACAAATGTAGCAGGTTACAGAAAACGTCCACAGATATGTTACTCATGCGGATCCAGTAACAATCTGCATGAACTTGAACTCTGACGACTACTTAACGACATGCTTTAAATAGCTGCCTTAAACATGCCTTTAGAATTCAGCCATACATTCCCCGCCTCTTGTACTAACAGACTAGTACCCCAAATAATATCGTATGTAACAAATTTTCTTTAATTTTTTTCTTTAATTGCAAGTTCATCAGAGAAGATTAAGAAAACCCAGAAAACTAAAAATCAAAACACCGTCAATTGCAACAGAGTTAACTGCTATGAATGTATTTTTAGTATATTTTTCCCATTTTTTCTGGTATATATATAAAAAAATCTGTCTATACTGTTTTAACAAAATGTGATCACACAGTGATTATGCTACAATATTCTATATCCTGCTTTACTTATGAGCATTCTCTTATATAAATTACATGCTGTCCAAAAACAATTTTATGGTTACATAATAGTTCGTTAAATGGCTATGCCATTATTTTACCATTCTTCTGTTATTTTCTTTCTGATTTTAATGAACATAATTCATTTTCATTAACATCTATCATTCACCTGTGAACATTCTTACCCTTAAATTTGTGTATACTTCATTATTTCCTAAAAATAAATTCCTAAAACAGAATCTCTAGAACATAGAACATGACATTTTAAAGGCTCCTCATACTGTCTCGATGCCTTCCAGAAAGCTTATTGAATTTACACGTTGTGAGTTAAACAGTGTCCCCCAGCCCCAAGGGTCCACTGACGCCCTAACCCCCGACACTCGGAATGGACTCACATGCAGTGCAGCCAGTTGTCAGACAAGGCCACATGGGAGCCAGGTGGCCCCTGGCCCAGCCTGACGGTGTCCCAATAGGAAGAACTGAACGTGCCCATGTCACCAGAGACAGGTGTCATGAGCATCTGAGGATCCGCTCTGTGCAGGGCACTTCTCATGCGTTCTAGCTCTTTCGACGCCCTAACTAAACAGAGACGCTGCTGTTCTGTGTGTGATGAAACTGAGGCTCTCAGATGGGGTGACTCCAAGCCACAGGGGGAGCAAGTGCCACAGCTGACGCCAGCAGGTCTGGCTGCAGCCCACCGCTGAAAGAATCAGTCTGCCCGGAGGGGGCGAGGGGCTGTGGGGAGGTGGGGGGGACACTTCTCGGGCTGAGAGAAGCGCATGTGTCAAGAGAGGCACAGAAGGAAGGCGACCAGTGTGGGGGCAGCGGCTGATGAGGGCTCGGAGGTGGGAGACGAGCCTGAGGTGCAGGCTGGGCCTGTCAGGCTCCAGAAGCCTGTTCCTTCCTTAAAGGAAGGGGTGGCTGAGGGGCTGGATTTCGTACACACCGACCGGAAAAAACCAAGCAGCAACACAGAAGGGCCCTCACAGGCAGTGACTGGCATGGAGCTGGCTGGACACCTCTGCCATCTGCACCCACCAGTGACCATGCCATGCTGTGGCTGAGGGCAGGAAAGAGACGGCCGGGGAGGCACACCGGCAAAGGCTCAGCTCGAGGCCAAGGCAGGAGCTGGGCCGAGCACCACAGGGGTCAGATCAGGCGAGGCCTGAGAGCCACCGCTGGGGTCATCAGCGGCGGTGCCAGGCAGCGTGGGGCCGAGACCATGTGGCAGTCTGGCCATGGAAAGCATCGAGTGTGGACACCCCCTGCGGGAGCCAGGCAAGGAAGGGGGGTCCTGCTGGACCTCGGTGTCGCAGCGTCTGCCCAGCAACCACTTCCCTCTCTCCTGGTCAAACGAGAGGCTTCTGAGTGCCAATGTCAAGGCCACCACGGCCACTCAGGTGCAGGGGGCTAGGCAAAGCAGCCCCCCCGCCACCGCCCCGTCTCTCTGCACAACAGCTTCCAGCAAAAGGGACCAAGAGACCTTGCTGGTCTCTAAGGGCTGCCCACATCTGACGTCAGCACGCAGGGGCACTTGCTTAAGAAAAGCATCTTCTCTTCCTACTTCCCACAGAGTAGAAGTTATTATGATTTAAAAAGAGACATTAACATTATAGTATGAACACACTCACACACCTACCTGACTGCCAGCCCAGTGGAACCCTAAAGGGCCTTCCAGCTGACCCCACGGACCCCACGTTATTAGATCAAGCTCTTAAAAAGTCATTTTCAATGGCCAAATAATACCCCACTCAGCAGGGTGGACGTGTGCAGTTTAAATCCCAATTTCCAAGTGCAGAGAGAGGGCTGGGGTGAGGGTCAGGCGAGGGGACAGGCTCCTCCTGGGCGCTGCAACTACGCGGTCAGCACTGTGGGCCACGTCACTGGACACTGTGGCTGTTTCGGACCGTGTGATCAGTTACACCAATGATCTGGGAGCGTGACACTCTGCCGCTGAGAAGCTGCTTCCCAAAGGCAGGTGACCGTCACCACCGCCAGACGGTTAAACACCTTTTCATCTTTACTGCATGGGAAAAACGACAGCGCAGTGTTTCAATGTATTTCTTTGAAGTTTACTTAACCCCTGGAATATCCTTTTTCAGTTCCTTGCCCATTTACCCATGGGAGTCATCTTTTTAAACGGTATTTAAGACTTATTTGCAAAAGTCGATCACATTTAAAATACATTTTGCCTAATATTTTTGCAGTAATTTTAACTGGCTGTTAAACAGTATTTTTGTAAACCGAGAACCATACATACAAATGTCCTTTCTATTATCAAGTTGTTTTTAACATGTATTGTTTCGATCGCCTACAGCAGTGAATATCCTTTCCAACCCTGTTGCCTACATCCCACAAGCAAGTCAGTGATGACCTGCCCGGCGGCCCCTCTGCCAGCCAGGGACCGCCCAAGAAGCAGAAGAAAATGTTCTGGACTGTCGGTTGGCACTGTGCACATTTGAAGGGCTAATTAGTACGTTTTTAGGCAATTCATTTCAAATGCACCCAAAAAACTGCATAACTTTATTTTCGACAACTACTATATGCCGATTAGTTCTACTCAGAACAACTCTTGCAGAGAATAATGGCGGCTAATATTACTGAACACGCTACTTGCTCCGTGACAGGAAGTGTCCCAGAAGGCTTTGCGGGAACTGGATCCTCAGAACTGCCCTGCGAGTTAGGCACTGGCACCCCTGTCCTACAGATGAGTAAAACGAGGTGAAGAGACAAGTCATTTAAGACCACACGGGTAGCAGGTGGCAGAATCTAGCTCGGGCTGTACCTGCGACCACCGCCCGCGTAGCTCGCTGCTGGCCGCGAGGCTCTTACTCCCAGAGGCGCACGTGCACAGCGAACCCAGACGGGGCATTCTGCAGCTTCCTATCTGACCCCGCACTGACAAAGCCTCAGCTTCTGCTGGTCCAACCAACTTCATGTGAACTTAAGAATGGCCCCCAGCCATTCCCGCAGAGTTCCACAAACATACAATTTTATCAGAACGTACAATCATGACTCGACATCATTTCAGTTCTGCGTAGTTTAGACTCTGTTTGAATGGGCTTTTTAACACACACAAAGTAAACGTCCCATTTATTCTTACTCATTGTGGGATTCAGGTAACAGTGAGTCACTGTGACAAAACGGCAGCTTGCAGATGCGCGAGATGGTCTCTTCGCAGCTGGCTACTCACAACGACTGCGCAGCGGGAAGCGTCATTTGTTACGGCGGCTCCAGCAGCCGGCAGACATCTGTAAAACCCATAAGCTATCTGTTTCAGAACAGCTCAGAACCAGTCCAGCATAAGGAGGGGCGGGCACTGTCAGAGCATCCGGACACCACTCCACCTTCCAGAAGACAGTGCCATCAGGTCTGGCCTCAACACTGGAACTTTCACTCCAGGTAAAACAGCTGGGGGACTGAAAGGGGCTTGTAACAGGGTGAGGAAGATCCCCCTTTATCTGTTATTCCTGCAGAGGGAGATTTTTAAATAGAGTTTAATTGTTCTTTTACTAAAACCTTAGATTTCAAAAAATTCTTGTTGAGCTTCCCCAAAAAGAGCTTCCGGAATTATAAACTCATATTTCATTCCTATACTTAAAAATAAAGAAAACATCAATACACATATATACATTCAAAGTGAGTCCAATGAAACTGTCCTTATCAACAGGGCCAACGCCAAGTGTGCTCACCACCGGCACAGCGATTTGGTCTGTGACAGACACAGAGAGATTAGAGAACAACTCTGGTTAATTCCTAACCCTGACTGACACAGAGAATCTGCCTCCCAGCCAAAGGCATCATGCTGAGTTTTACTCAGACATGAGGAGCCAACCAAGCCTCAGGTCTGCAGCCATCCTAGCCTCATACTGAAGGCAGCAGGATCTGGACATCGCCTGGTGTGTAAGCCACCACTTGCAAGGTAGAACCCAGGGCATACAACCTCAGTTATTTCAAAGGCAACACGCTAATGATGCATCTATGAGAAAAGTGCTTAGCAGAGTCTTCACTAAATTCAGCAGTGACTGCACGACCTCCACAGCTTAAGCGACAT
The DNA here is from genome assembly GCF_902729225.1 of Pteropus medius. Lineage (NCBI taxonomy): Eukaryota > Metazoa > Chordata > Mammalia > Chiroptera > Pteropodidae > Pteropus > Pteropus medius. The sequence continues at coordinate 167,216 of NW_024340849.1, read as the reverse complement.
ATAAGTGACCCCCTGGCCCACCTCACTCGTGACCTCTGACCTGACTGGGAGGACCTTGGTGAGAGAACAGGTGGCTCTCCTGGTTCCCTAAGTACTTCCGTCTTGGTGTCCAAGAGGAAGGAGCGGGGTGGCTGATAACTGCAGCACTCCTACCCTGACCCTGACCCTGACCTCTGTTGAGGGGTATCTGAAGATCACATCAGTTCCCAGGGGAGCTTCTGAGACATGCCATTTCTGGACCTCGACGCAGACCAACAGAATCAGAATCCTGCAGTGCACTACGGTAAGTGTTCCAAGTGGTACTTGTGATGGCTACACAGGAAAACGGCCGGACGCTCACAATGCACCACCCCCGCCTCACGCACCTCCCTACTGAGTGGACACGCTAAAAATTAGCAGTGGCAAGTCAGACAGGTTTTCCCTTCCTAGATATAATATAGCCTTACATATGCTACTATTCACTCAAAGGTGTTATTCTAAGCCAGCCTACATTAGCATCGCCTAGTCCCATGAAAGATGGTTTCAATACGTCCACTTTTACTTTCTATTAAATGAATGACCTCTCAAATCGTTTATAGAATGTTAATCATTTCGTTAACACACTAACATATTTGCTTTTTGCTCTTGCTACAATTGCAAAAAAAAAACAAATCAAAGTTGACTTAAAATTGCCATGAGGAAATTATAAAAAAAGAATTATACAATTGTGTCTTACAACTTGCACCCTCGTTAACGGCTAGCAAGTGCCACAGACGACCCACTGTAATATTAAAATTAGGAAAGCTAGCTCTAACAAACCACAATTATATTTTCTCCTACTGTTCTCTGCATTTAAATCACTGTAAGGTATAAACCAAGTAACTTACAAAGAGCATGATGCATGATGAGATTAAAAAAAGACAATGAAAAGAAAATTAACGGGATTTACTATGCAAATAACAAATGTTCTGCTTTAAAAATACAAATAACAATAGGATCCCCTAAAAGGGGCAATCTTTTTAAACTGAGCTATTTAAAGTAAGCTCCAAGCTCTTGCCAGTCTGCAAATGCGTTTTGTTCAAGGCACTACAGATGTCAATTCTGAAAAATGCCCTATCTCTTGGAATCATTAACTTACTTAGGGAGAGAGATCGTGAACCTCTTTAAAATGTGAAGATGTATGGAAACTCCTCCCAGAAAAAGACATACGCTATTCAATTCCAGGGAGCACACCTGCACGTCACAGGCTAAGAATCTGTCCGGGTACCAAGCCCGCGTCTTCCCTTTGCTAGGCGACTGTTTTTAACACTTTTACATTTTCCTGCCAACTGGCAAAACAAAAGAAATTGAACACCGAGCTGACGAGGGGACCTAACGTGAAGCGGAGGGGCCGCGTTACCTTTTCGGCTATACTGTACAGAACCTCGTCCATTTTCATGCACGTGGGGTCCCAGTCGTGTCCAAAGCGGATGACGACCACTCGGTCTTCCTCCGAAAGGATGGCCTGGTCCACCTGCCAGCCGTTGTGCAAGTGCGGGAGCATGTACGACATCCTGGCGACTGAACCGGCCTCTGCGGGAGAGGGACTCGGTGGGCGAGCTTCTTCCCGGCTCGGTCACAGCACGCGGGGCCGACGGGGGCTCGCACAGACCCCCCCAACCGGGGCCTGCCCCCCGCCCGGGACATCCGCCCAGGACCCGGCTCCCCGCGGCCCCGCTCCCTGCCCAGGACCCCGCCCCCACCTAGCCCCGCTCCGCGCCGTGTCCGCACGCACCTCCGGCGACACAGGGCTTCCCGCGCAGCCGTCTCCCGGACGTGGACGCGCGCAGACGTGTGCGTGCGCGCCCCCGCCGTGCGTGCGTCCGCCGTGCGCGCGCGCGCCCGGGGTCTGGCCTCTGTGCTGGTCCCGCGGTCGCCCCCGGTGGTCGCTTCCAGTCGGCTGTGAGAGGGCTGCCCCGCGGACCCGGGGGCCGCGCCGTATCAGACCGCTTACCTGTCCCGCCAGGGCGTCGGAGACCGGCTTCACCGCGGTGCTACCGTGACCGGGGAGTGGGCGGCGCAGAACAGAGGACGCCGCTAGCCCCGTAGGCGGGGTGGGCAGTGGAGGGCACCTGTAAGGCACGGCTTGTCCCACTCAGGCCCGCACAAAGGCCCCGAATTAGTCATTTTGGCAGTCATGTTTTCCTGACATCGAAACGTTTGCTTTGCTTGTGAAAAGCAGTTTGTTAACAGAAAAGTACTCCAAGCTAATGCGTAAGACTCAAACGCCCCCAAATAATTTACTGAAACATTGTTTCACATTCTCTATTGTGGTAAAATACATATGTTTTCATTTTAACCAGGTTTAAGCATTTGGTGGCGTCAATTACATTCACATCATTTGCAACCGTCACCACTGTCCATCTTCGGATGTCTGTTAAAAAGCCTTGTGGGGATACCACTCTCATAAGATTTACTCATGTAAGGTATAGTGGTTCTTCACAGAGTTGTGGAACCAACTCTACCCTCACCAGATATATAATATGAAAATATTTCCTCCCGTTGTGTGGATTGACTTTTCCCTTTGGTATTTGCAGCACAAAAGTTTTAAATAGTAAGTCCAATTTATGTTGTTGTTTGTGCTTTTGGTGTCATATCAAAGAAAGCATTCTAAGGTTACAAATGTTTGTTTTCTTCTAGGAGTTTTATACTTTTAATTCTCACATTAGGTATATGATCATTTTGAGTTAATTTTTGTGTATGTTGTTAAGTAGGCATCCAACTTTATTCTTTTGTACGTGGCTATCCAGTTATCTTACACCATTTATTGGAAAGATGATGATTTCCCCATCAAATTGCCTTGGCACCCTTGTTGAAAATCAACTGACTGTCTAAGGATTTATTTCTGTGGTGTCAGTTCTATTCCATTGATCTGTATGTGTAGTCTTATGTCAGTATCACTGTCTTGATTAATGTAGCTTTGTAGCGACTCTTGACATCAGGAAGTGAGTCCTCCGATTTTGGTCAAGATTGGTTTGACTTTTCTAGGTCCCTTGCATTCCATGTGAACTTTTGGATTTGTCAATTTCTGCACAAAAGGCAGCTGGGATTTTGGTAGAGATTGTGTTGAATCTGTACACCAGTTTAGGGAGTACTGCTATAATTTCGTCTTCTAATCCATGGATGTGGGATGTCTTTACATTTATTTTGATCTTTAATATCTATGCCTTAGTATCCAGTGCCCACATCTTGCACTTTTGTTAAATTTATTCCTAAGTATTTTGTTATTTTTGATGTTATCTAGATGGAATTATTTTAATTATTCTCAGGTTATTCATAACTAGTGTATAGAAATAAATTTTTATATACTGATCTCGCATTCTGCAACGTTGCAGTGATGCTAGGCAGGCTGCCATCGTTCCCTGTGGTTTATTATAAACCACTGTCGAGGTGGAATGCCCGGACACGAGGGAATGCCCCAAGGGTCTTCAGAGAGATTTTAGGTTAGAAAGAGTCGCCTCACCCAAACCGAAACTCTTTAGTTCTTACAAACTCTCAGTATTTGCAGTCTAAATGTCCCTTGCCATGGTGGCGTCTCCATATGTTATTGATGAGCCCCCACAGGGGCCACTCAACAGCTGGGCTGCTGCTTATCAAGAACAGGTGCTCCTTCTCTTCAACAGCGCGGCCGGGCAGTCTGCCCAGCAAACGCAGAGATGCAGATCTTTGTGAAGAGCCTGACATTGCGTCAAGACCATCGCACTCGAAGTCGAGCCCAGTGACACCAAAGCTAAAATCCAAGACAAGGAGGGCATCGCACCTGACCAGCAGCGTCTGATTTTTGCGGGCAAACAGCTGGAAGACAGCTGCACTCTCTCAGACTAAAATAACAAGAAAGAGTCCACTCTGCACTTGGTGCTTCTTCTGCAGGGCGGCATCACTGAGTCCTCCCTCCGCCAGCTTGCCCAGAAGTACAACTGCGACAGGATCTGCCGCAAGTGTTATACCCGCCTGCATCCCCGTGCTGTCCACTGCCAGAAGTGTGGCCACACTAACAACCTACGCCCTAAGAAGAAGGTCCAATAAGGCCCAAACGCGGCCTCTGCGCAAACCTCTTGGCCCAGGGGCTTCAATACGGTTTCTCTTTCATTGGGAAAAACAGGTGTAGCCTGACTTACTTTGGTTCTTATGTCAAAGCAACATTTTGTCTGTCATAATCAGAAGTATTAAAACAAATTCACTTGTCATAAACGTGGATTTGAAATTATTAAACTTACAACTTGAGACCTGCTCTTTAACCGCCCCTCCCTCCCCAGATTCCTAGCGCGGAGGTGTGCAGTCCCCACACCGCGCGCCGCGTCCTCACACCTGCCACGCGGAGGCCACCCCGGCCGACCTTCCCCAGCACACAGGCCGCACACACCCACGACCCAGGCCCTGACCAGGCCCTGGGGCTTCCCCAGCTTTCCGGAAGGGGACTCCATCCCACGCGCTATCCCCATCACCACGGCAACAAAGTCCTTCTGGGCCACTACGCGCGCGCAAGTGCACTTCCGGTGCTCCCCCTGCAACTTCCGAGACACTCCAGCCGGAAGCTGAAGTAGAGGCGTGGCCTGCTCCGAGAGGCGCGGCGGGGAGCGGGACTCGGCCTGGGGGCGAGGCCTTTCCGCCCTGGAGAGGCGGGGCTTGGGCGGTGGGGAAGCGCGGTCGGCGGGACAGGGCGGGCGGCCGCGGGGAGGTCGTGCCGAGGCCCCGGAGGCGAGGGGAGGGAGCGAGCTGGGGCGGGGCGAAGCGAGGCGGGGCCTAGGGCGAGAGGGGCGGAGAGCGGCCCAGGACGTGGGCGTGGCCTGGCTGAGGGCGTGGCCTCGGGCAAGTTGGGTGTTAGCTGGCGGGACGGGGCGGGGCCTGGGCCTGGGTGGACCGCAGCCCGGGGCGGGGCAAGTGGGGCGGGGCTTGGGGCAAGAGGGTGGTGCCGGTTGGGCCTGGGCGGGGCCGGGCCTGGGCAGTGGACCACAGCCGGGAGCCGGGCCAGTGGGGCGGGATCTGGGGCTAGGTAGGGCGTGCTGGGCAGGTGAGAAGTCTCTGTGCTTTTAGACCTTAGGCGTTCACTGTCAAGGACGTCTCCGGGAGGCTGGTTTCCACGAAAGCGCTCCTTATATTTGGGGTCTTTTCATAAGGTAAGTGTGCACCTAGGATGTCGTGGCGTGGGCCGGAGCCTCAACCGAGCTCTGCCGTGTGGATATGGCTGTGACCCTAGACCTCACCTGGGACAAGTGGTATGCACTAGAATCCTAAGACCCATTCTGACCCGCATTGAGGAAGCCTAAAGGACTTAACAGGGAAAATCCAATGTTGTTATTATTTACATCTGCCTCGTTTGGGAGAGGATTGAGGTGGCTTCAGAGACTCTGCCAGAATTTAAAGTTCAATTTGGTCAGGTATTTATTATTTATCTAAGTTGGTTAAGCTTTAAATGGGCAAAGTTCAGGTACCCACATCAGATTTTAGTTCATAGTTTTCTCCCTTACATGAATCTAGTTTTTTAGGAGCATAGCACCTGTTTTTGCTGAGACACATTGTGATGGTATTGGTTTTAAATTATATTGGATTTGTTGATACATGGTGACGGAAGAAACTTCGTATAAAAAGTACAGACAGCGCAGTTTGCATTGATCCTGAACTAGCAGACAGATTGTTAAGGGATCTGTAAACCATTTGGCATACCTTAATCTTTTAGGTCCCCTTATCTGGTCATGTACTGATCAGATAATTTTCCATCAAATCCAAACTTTGCAAAGGTTGACAAGAAAGCAGAGGGGCTAACCGTAGCATCATCTATCTCCTCATTAAGGAAAATTCCTTTTTCAGCCTGTTTTCTGAGTCTTGTGCAGATTCCGAGCCAGGAGTCTGTGAGAGACAGAACAGGTGACTTTGATTTTGTACTCATGGTGGGGGCAGAAAACTACTGGAGGGCGAGAAGAGAATAGACTTTAAAAGGGGTTGGAGAGAGGACAGGAGGGCAAGTTTGGCAGGGAGGGAAATAAAATCCAGCTTTTGAGGGGGATTATAGAGCGAGAGAAAGAGGCTAAGAAAGGCCAGGGCCCAGCATCCGCCCGGTGCTCCCGGCACAGCTGCTGCCATTCTCCTGACTGGGACTCTCACTCCGTCTGAGCACGTGGAGCAGCCACGAGTCACCTGGAGAATCTTGCATCTTTTCCACATGAGACCACCGACACTAATGGTGTGGTGGGTATATCGCTGCTCTGTGACCAGTGTTAATGCAAGTCAGGAACCAAGCCGCCTGTCTGAAAATAAACTAGAATCTTATCTTGAATAATGCTCTTTTAAACTACTCAAAGTCCGAAAAGTTTTTTTTAACCAATTACGCTCTGAGCTTTGAATGAATTGTAAACATTTTTAGCTAAGTTCATGACTCAAAGATAAAACTCATCCATTAGCCTCAATTCCCGAAACACAACCGGCTTTTTGGAGGAAAGCTATAAATGGGCAAAGTTCAGGTACCCACATCAGATTTTAGTTCATTATTTTTAATTAGTAACAAGGAATGTAAAACATTATTTAATTCATTAGACAGATGATAATAAATGTCTTTTACTTTCACAGTAAAAAATTATCATGCCAATGTAAGAAATTCCAAACATGTAGAGAATTTTTATGAGAGTTCATTTGAGCCCAAACTGACAATTGCTGGAAGGCAAGATCTCAAATGCTCCTCAGAATGACAGTTTGCGGAGGTTTTTTGTTTGTTTTTGTTTTGTTTTGTTTTTTGAATCAAGGAGAGAATTCGAGGAAGGTAAATGAAGGTGAGAGAAAGCGAGTGAGGATTAGATTACAGGATAGCTGACAGACCATGTGTTCTCTTGGGGGTAGTCACACTTCAATGCCCTGAAAAAGGATTATTCTGATGTTTCAAAAGTGTGTGAACCTAAAAGCACAGAAACAATGGACAGGGCCTGCATAAGGCAAAGGTAACCCTTTTACTAAAATTGTTACATGCCTGTGGGGTGACGACCCACCAGGACCTGCTGAGTTAGGAATTCAGGATGGCATCACCCCATGAGGCAGAATCAACCCCTTCTTCATCCACATTGAATTTTATTATTTATTACCTCGTGCATAACTAATTATCCTAAATTTTAGTAGCTGGGAAAAAACCACCTCTCTCCCAGGTGTTCAGATCAGTAATCCAGGAGTGGCTTACCTGGTTATTGGTAGGCCTCTTAAAATTCTCTTCCAAGCTCTCGCACAGGTTGTCTCCGGGCTTGGGGGCTGGAGTGGATGAAGAGGAGGTGAGGGGAAGGGAGGGAGGGGGAGGGAGGGGAGGAGGGGAGGGAAAGGAAAGAGGGAAGGAAGGGAGAGGAGAAAAGCGGGTAGAGGAGAAGGGGGAGGAGAGGAAGGGACGGAGCGGGGAAGGGGACCTGCCCTGTCCTCCTCACTAGGAGAACACTCCAGGGTTGGGGTCAGAGGCCACTTCAGCTGCAGGGCAGGTGAGGCTCCGAGTGAAGTGGGCATGATGGACACGGTGCTCCCGGCAGAGCGCTGGGTCTCTTGCCCTTCAGGTTTTATAGGAATTTAGCCAGGAAATCAAATGAATTCCAGCCTTGTAAGGGTGGAGGCGGAGTGCAGAGCTGTTGTCTGAACAACTCTGCCCGGCCTGGCAGCGGAGCAGCTTGCGACCTGGGGGCATGGAGGACGAGGGCCTGCCTGCGGTCTTGGTGTCTGGATTCGGGGGACCCGGTGGTGTGTGCGAGGATCACCTCGGAGAGCTGCGGAAACACTTCAACCTCATCGGCATGCAAGAGTTCGTGGGAAATAAGACACATCTGGGCGCGAAGATCCGCGCGGTGCTCATCTGGGGCGGGAAGCCGGCCGTCACCGAGGAGCTCCTGCGGAGCCTGCCCGCGCTGAGCGTCGTGGCCTCCGCGGGGGCCGGCCTGGACCACCTGGACCTGAAGCTCATCGCCAGCTTCGGCGTGAAGGTGGCCAACACCCCGGACGCTGTTTCCAGCCCCACGGCCGACCTGGGGATGGCCCTGCTGCTGGCGGCGGCGCGGCGGGTGGTGGAAGGTGAGCGCTGCGGTCGTGGAGGCGCGGGTCCCTCCCCGGCGGGTTTCGCGGGTCCCTCTCTCCCCGGCCGGGTTCACGGTGCGTCCCGCACTTGGTTACCCTTGGGAATCTAAGTCCCTTTGCTGACCCGCAGCAGCCGACTTAGCGCCAGACCCGGCCAGGTAGCCCAACAGTCTGTGACAGCCGCTGCCTCCGCCCCCACCAGACGCCGCTAAGTAGCAGGGGCCAAGTGTGTGCGGGCAGTGATGGTGGCACCTGGCGGAGACGCCCTGGGGCCTACTCCTTGGCCGGGTAGCGCGCTGCTGTGGGGGGAGGCCTACAGGTGGGCGGGCACGACCCACCTGTCCACACACTGGGCGTCCCTGGGAGCATCGGGGACTGTCTCCAGGAAGGGCGGTGTAGCACCCCACACTCACCCTCCTCCTGGTGGAGCTTGGCGTCAAGTGCTGAGGAAGGAGAAGCAAGAACCAGGCTCCTTCTGCTTCTGGATGCTTCTGGCTCACACACACGGAGGAGTCGCACATGCAGATGCACACAGTCACAGTCACACACACAGTCACACAGCCACACACAGAACAGCCACACTAGACACCCAGTCACACATGCACACACGATCCCTCACACACAGACACACCGAACCGATGAACTTGGACCAGAAACCTTTCCTTAACATGAATGCAGCGGCCGTTTCCAGTATTTACCAGGAGGTGCTGGTTCTGTCGTGAGGACGCTGCTGTCTGGCCCTGCTTTCTTCCCCCACCAAACAATGTTTGGTGTCAGAATGAGATGCGTGAGAGCCATGGGCGGCCGCCAGCATCCTCTCCCCTCGTCAGCTTCTCAAAAGGTCCCAGGAAGAGTCATGGGTTTCTGTGTGGCGCCATCTCCACTCCCATTGTCGCGTTGTGTATCTTAGGTCACCAAGTGGCCATCTCACCAGATACAGAGAACTTTGCCATGAACTGGATGGGTCAGGAAGTGACGGGCGCCACCCTGGGCATCGTTGGCATGGGCAGTATCGGCTACAGGATCGCTCAGAGGGCCCAGGCGTTTGACATGAAGATTCTGTACCACAATAGGAGACGCAGGTGGGACTGGGCGGTGGGCTTGCAGTGAACCGTCGCTGCCTTAAATCGGGTTGGATGTGTGGTCCCTCTGTTTTCCACAAGGCTCCCCTGCTCTTTCCAGAAAACAGGATCGACGGTCCAGAAAAGGATTGTGGTATTTTTATGATTACCTAGAAATGTGGCTGTGACTTTTTTCCATTGAAAAATTTTCCCCAGAAAGAGAACTTTTTCTTTTCGTATCAACAGTTGATAAATGTCCAAGATTGTTCATTATACAGCAGGTTTGTTATATGGAGTGCTCCTGCCACCGTGGACGTTGGCTTTAGATAAGCAACGAACTAGGCTTTAGATAAGCAACGAACACTGCTGTTTCAGGCTTTCCAGACACAGTCTGCTTCTAATGCTAAGCAATCTTAGTCATTTTTAATGCTATACAGCGTTAGTTTGGCAAATGTTTCCAAATAAAGTAGAAATGTACTCATAACATCACAGAAATGCACACCCAGTTCTGTTTTCAATGAGAACCATAGGTACGGACTAGAACTCTTCCCTATGTGGGGTAATTTACACAGAGACGAATGCTGTAATACCACTACCGAAAACAATCACTAAAGACAGTTCTTTTTCAGAAATGAACAAGCAAAGGTGTTTTATTCATTATCGGATATGAAAAACAGAGGAAATGTGTGATTTCCAAACAAATGATACCGTAAAATTATAGGAAAAATTTGTGAATTCAGTGCATATGTGACCTAAATCAACCAAGTGTATTGTACTACAACCACGTTAAGAAACCAGTGATATGAAAATACGATCGTATGAAGAAATTTATAATCCACAAAACTGTTTTTCAGGCCTTAAAGTAAGATAGCGCCATAGTTTACAGGCAAAACCGAGGCAATGAATTTTGCATGCTCATCTTCAGTAAGTAGATATTTTATGCAGAAGATGTAACACTTTGCTTGTAGAAAGCATGGATGTATTTATCAACAAGACATAAGGAAAACAAGATTCCAGAATTTAACCAAGAAGAGATTTTAACTCACCTATGATTGTTCATTTTTTATTTCTTAAGTGATTTTTTTCGATCATGGGAGATGCTGTCGACACCCACTGAGCACTTTGGCTGGTCCCTTGAATTCTGAGGCCTTGCTCACCCAGTCCCTTCTTCAGTCTGAAACTCGTTTCCTGTCATATGCAATTCGGCCCAACACCCAGTGGCACTGACTCTGCGTCGCAGCAACCCTGGAAGCTGCCTGTAGTCTTTCATTTAAGGCACACCCTCCTAAGGGGCCGCCTGTCTCCCCTTGAACCCCCAGCCCCACTGCAAGGCAGCCCTCCCACTGCACGTGGGGTGCAGTCCTGGCTGATGGTGACCTGGGAGATTTCACACCAGAACCGCTCCCCGTTTTCAGTCACTGTGTTTGCACAGTGAACAGTGGAGAGACAATTTTCAGTGTGATGGGGGCAAAGGTGGAGGCCCGGGCTCTGCCAGGACAAGGCGGGCGGGCGATGTGGGCAGGGCATTCGGGAGGGGCCAGCAAGCTGGCCTTTCATCTTTCCTCCACGTGTCCCCTGCCAGGCCAGGCTCGTGTTAGGAGAGTTCCTATACTGTCAGCGTTGTCCATATTTGCGTGGCATTGGCAGCTGCCGGGGATGCTGTGCCTGCCTGGAGCTTGGAATTTCTGTTGAGCGCTGTGCTGTCTGGGGCGGCCAGCGCAGGAGTTCAGACGGGACCGACAACGGAGCCCACACTCCTGGCTCGGTCAGGCCCTGCCCCTCGCCCTCTGACAGACAGCACTCGGCCCTCGCAGCCTTAGTTTTGTCTTGTCTGGAAGCTTCGGTGGCTCCCCACCCTCAGCAGTGCCCCGACCTGACTGTGCCTGAGGCCGATCAGGCTTGCACCAGACTCAGGTTGGAAGAGGGTGGGAGGAGGCTCCTGACCCCGAGGAGCTGTGGCCCTGGTGAAGTCCCGTGGGTACAGGACGTGGGGGGCTCCAGGGCCGTGGCTGAGTCCTGGACCCACCTGGGGGGGAGACCGAGGCCCTGGCTCCCCTCGCAACCCCTTCCTGGAGCGACCCGATTTCTGATGGGAGGACGTGGGTTTTGTGCCGTTCCCTGCACAGGAAAACAGAGGAGGAGGACGCAGTCGGGGCCACGTACTGCGAGAGGCTGGATGACCTGCTTCAGCAGTCGGACTTCGTGATGGTGGCCGTGAGCCTGACGCCCCAGACCCGGGGGCTGATCGGAAGGAGGGAGCTGAGACTGATGAAGCCCACGGCCATCCTGGTCAACATCGGCAGAGGTGCTGCCCCTGGGGTGCGCGGGCCGGGCCTTCTCCAGAGGCCCAGACCCTGGAGGCGGCGGGTGCTGAGCGAAAGCGGTATTGCTTTCTATTCTGAGTTTCTGGTGTCTGCCTTCACCTCTCATGAACCTCAAATTGGCAGCACAGAGAATGAGATGCTGCAGTTGGGTCTCAGGTCTGGGTTTGGGCGTCTCCGGCGGCAGGTGCATCGCAGCGTGATTTCTAGATGCAGGAGTGGCCTTTCCGAGCCTTCACTTTAAGAACCGATTTGGGTTAGCTGAGCTCTTGGCCGTGTGTGTAGGCTGTGTCTGTGCGCAGGAGATAGTGGGCCCCAGGCCACAGCCAAGCATCGTGGCGGGTTTGTGTGGCGTTTATGAAGGAGTGAAACAGAGTCCTCTGACACTGGCGAGGGACCGCACATGTGAGAATCAGTGCTGACGCCAAACGTCCAGGCCACTGGCCTTGGCAGGGTTGGGGGCTAGGTACACCTGGGTACATGTGAGACCTGGTGCTGCCAGCAGCCACATGTGTCCCTCTGTGCCAGGCAAGGCGAGCAGCGCTTGCCAGCGCCCTCACAGGGCTGAGCCAGTGTGACAGCTCTGATGGCTCGGGCCCCGAGGCGCAAGAAGCATCCATGCGTCCTTGCTTTGGGCAGGTCAGAGGCCAGTGAGCGCAGTGAACGTTCTGGAAAAACAGGCACCACAGTACAGGGCCTGGGCTCGGCTTCTCCCACATGCAGGCAGGCTAGGTGCTGCGCTCTGGCTATAAGGTCCTTGAGGGTCTCTGGGAGGGACACAGGGTTTTCTCAGCTTCTGTCTCACTGTTACGTTTGAAGTGGCAGTTAGGCCACACTTGTGTTAAGTCCCCTAACCTGTGAGAAGCTCCCAAGGCTCTGCTTTTTCCCCCGGGTTGCCGGGGAGGCAGCCCCTTGTATGCGCAGAGGGCGGAGGGCACTCCCTGTGCTGGGTCACAGGCTCAGGGCCACCTCTGTCAGACCTCCCGGGGATCAGACGTGTGGCAGCAGGCGCTGAGCAGAAGCGTCCTCGGGTCCTGCCTGGCCTTGCTGACCATAGACACCTTGTCTCGTCAACTCAGGTCTGGTGGTGGATCAGGACGCCCTGCTGCAAGCACTTCAGACCGGGGTCATCAAAGCAGCAGCACTGGATGTGACGCACCCGGAGCCCCTGCCCAGGTGACAGACTCGTGGTCCTCTGGGTGCTGGGGCAGGCCTCACACCTGGCCTCTGCAGCTGCATGGTCATGGGGCTGCAGGGTCTCAGCCTGGGAGGTGCCTGTGGTGACCCGTTCCATGTCCCACAAACGGTCTCGCCTCTCCTTCAGCCTCCAGGGACTGGAGAGCTGTCCTCCCAACAGACCTCCCCACACCCACCGTCCCTGGTCCACCCTCTGGAGCATCTTTCCTTATCTCTTGCAAACCTTCACGTATTGTAAGACAACTACTATGTTCTTTTTTGAGGCTGAATATCTTCATATCCTTCAACTATAGTCTTGATAATGGCATTTCCAGACGCCTTGTCATTATCACTGTCTTCCAGCACTTTAGCTTTTAAGGTCGTTTGAAAATGTGCTCTCGAGACCTGAACACGGTATTCACGTTGTGCCTGACCACTGCAGAAACGTTATACAAAGTTAACGTTAGCACGTGTTTTAGAAGCCTCATCGCACCCCTCATTAAGTTTAGTCAGCTAAAATCAAGATTAGTTTCTCGATTGTTAGTTCCTCAGTTATTTTTTTAAATGTATGTGTGAAATTTTACATTTATTTCTATTTAATTTCATTTGCTTTTGTGTTTTGACCCAAAGATCCAGGCTGTTAGGGCTAGAGCCTTAATTCTGTCCTTTATTTTGAATTTCGACGATGTCATTCTGTAAACTAGCTGTTCTTAGCTCTGATTCCTTCAGCTTTGGTTTCAATCCGGTAAGAAAATGACTGTGAGCTGAATGACATTACAACCAAATTTAATATCTAAATTGATCAAGATTGACCATAGAACTTAGACATTTCTGAGGAAATAATTTACTTAGAACAGAGTTTCTTAAAAGGTGGCCTGGACACCCTTTCAGGGGGCCTGAGAAGTCAAAACTATTTTCATAATACTGTAAGATGTGATTTACCTCTCCACTCATGTTTTCTCACAAGGGTTCAATGGAGTTTTCCGGAGACTAATGACATGTGATGACACTCTGACAGCTAAAAAAAATGCATGCTTCTGTATTAAAATTTTTTTTTTAATTTCTAACACAGTAAATGTCGATAGATATAACCCACATAAACAGATGTTCTTTAGGGTCTTCAATTTTTAAGACTGTAAAGAGCTCCTGAGACCAAACGTTTAAGAACCACTGATCTAGAACAAAAAATAATTTCAACAGAAATTAAGAAGCATGAGCGTTTTGGACCATTGTCCACTTACTCAGAACCCTAGAAGTCACGTGATAACTCCTATTGCTTAGTCTGCTAAGATGAGCTTTTTATTAGATTCCCTAAGGACTTGCAGGGCCAGCAGCAGGGTTACGTCCTAAAGGTTAGTTTACCCTAATAGGTGGCGCACTCGCAGGGTCCCATGGGAAATTATTTTTGTGGCCAGGAGATATAACAATTATTTTATGAATAACTTAATCTTTAGATATCCTATTAGTTTCTAATCTCTATATTATTTTCATCAACCTATTTGAGTTTTCATCTTGATTTTTTGGGGCAGACGTTTTGTTGCTGCTTTCTGTAAAAAAATTTTTTAAAGTAAGAAATTTTGGATTAGTCATATCGCATAAGTATCCTTTGCCTTACAAAGAGATTTACTACAAGATTATTTAAGAAGAAAAAATTCATTTATCACTACTACAAGGAGGCCCAAAGATCACCTGCAGGTTTAATGATTTGCTAGAAACTCACAGAACTCAGAAAAGTTTGCGGTTTGTTATGGAGAAGGGTACAGTTAAAGTCAGCAAAAGCGGACCGTGAGGGGTGAGTCCTGGAGAGCCAGGCACAGCTTCCGGCTGTCCTTCCCCAGTGCAGCTATGTGGACAGCAGCTACGACTTCCAGCAATGATGTTGGGCCACACAGTGAAGTACTTCTAACCAGGGACATTCACCCGAGCCTTGGGGTCAGCATGTAGGCTACTTAGTTTCCAGCCCCTCCCCAGGTCAAAATGATACAGAGTGGCCCAGGGCTCCAGGTGAGCAAAAACAGGCACTCCCCACAGATTACACTGTTAGCATAAACTCTGGCTTTGCTCCAGGCCCCAAGCACAGGAAGACACTCTTATCAGGTGGCAGAGAGCAAAGGCTGTGTCCCAGAGGGCCAACTTTGTAAGGTGCTGGTTTTGAGTGCTCCGAGCCTGCCTGCTGAGTTAACCTGTTACTACACGGCCATCCCCTCCCTGGCCCTCAGCCTGGGCTGTCTTACAGCAAAGCCATCATATGTATTGGAACATCTGCATTTATTACAGTATTTATATGACAGCAATAGCATTCGTGTGACTATGCCTACCATTTGGAAGGGCCAGTGTGGGCAGGGATAGGTTTAAAACAACAACTAACCCACCCTATAAATCCATTACATACAGTTTGGCATTTTTGTACTCGTTTGATTGTTTGCCCATTGATCTACCACGATTTGTACCTTATGATGGCCTTGTGCATTCAGTGTATAAATTAGCTGCTATTTAGCTAAATTTAGTTTTTCCTCAGGCCAGTCACTTCCTATTGGTATCATATCAATATTCGTATTGAGAAGGCTTTAACTCAGTCTCCCAATACAATTGATCATCAGTATCAGTGTCATCGCAGGACTTGTTTCGTGAGGTAGTTAATTTTTACTAACAATGCCAGTGTTACACCATGTCACAACATGGTCATGGTAAAATGCAGTTTCATTACATAACAAATCAGTAACAATTACAGAGGTATTTGCTATGCCTTCTCAACAGAATTGGCTCTTGCCTATACACCAGATATTATTATGGACAGGTGCTGTTACGATTGGCTGTGATTCAGCTACCTCTGTGTTCCACGTCAGCTGGGACCAAGGCAGTCACTCTGTCTCAGTTCACAGCCTCCTCCTGAGCCCAGTTTCCAGAGAGTGCCATTGTACAGGAGGGAAGAGTAGTTCTCACCCCCGCTGACCACACTACAGGATGGCTTCCTGCTATCAGTCCTGGGGGCTAGGGCAGTCCTAGTACATTGATATAAGTGCGCCAGAGAATGTCCATAGATTTTGGGGTCCATACACTTCCCAAAGGTGTGCCCTTTGAGCTGC
The DNA here is from genome assembly GCF_902729225.1 of Pteropus medius. NCBI lineage: Eukaryota > Metazoa > Chordata > Mammalia > Chiroptera > Pteropodidae > Pteropus > Pteropus medius. The sequence continues at coordinate 151,523 of NW_024340849.1, read as the reverse complement.
AGTAGCTAAGATGGAGGGTCATTGCCACATGGCTCCTTTGGCCTCTGTACTGAACAGGAGGCCGTGCTGGGGTAGGTCACGGCCCTTTCTCAGCGGTCGCACTGTTATCCATCATTGTCTGTGGCCTGTCTGACCTGCTCCACTAAAACCTCATCATCTCTCCAGGCTGACTCCCATCCTTTGCATTCTTTCTGGAAGAGAACCCCATCTAATCTGCTAATTCTAGTTAATAAATCTCTGCCCTCTGAGTGCCGCTCATTAAAGGCACGTCCAGCTGGTCCTGTGATGCCTGGACCAGCATCTATCTTCCCTAAGGCCCTTTTCTGTCTTGTGGGCCAGTGTTTAATCCACCACACATGTTGTGCCATTGTGTACTAATAGCCTGGATGCAGTTAGGTGTTAGCACCCCAGAATGTAGGGTCCCTCATACGGGGGTTAGATGAGAGGTGGTCATAGCTAGGTGTAATTAAAGTATGCCATAAAGCATCCCATGGCTGTTCTTAGGGTGGGGTGCGAAACATGAGTAAGAAGTTCAGGAGACTAAACAGCTCTGAATGCTTTTCCTCAATTCATCTGTATTTCAGAGATCATCCTTTGCTGAAGTTGAAGAACATCATTCTGACACCTCACATTGGAAGTGCAACTCATCAAGCCAGACGACAGATGATGGAAAATTTGGTGGAAAGCATCCTGGCTTCTCTCAATGGGCTTCCCATTCCCAATGAAGTGCTACTTAAATGATTTATGTGAGCTGAGACTTCACAGGGATGAAAACATGGCACATAAAATGGAAAAAAAAATTTGTGTACTTATGTTAGAGTCCATTATGTAGGTTGGTTCAATATTATTTCATCTGAAAAACTTTGAGAATGGTAATAATAGTCACCATCTATTGAGAGCTTACTAAATCCTCACTCCATCCTCAAGGCAGCTCTATGAGGGGAGTCTTTGATCATTCAGTGCATCTGAGTAGAGGGTTATTTGTCTACCGTCCAGAAGTCTGCAAGTAATTGCATTTGGATTAAAACCCTGGGGTAGGTCTGCGGATGTCCCAGGGGGCTATTGCTTTACATCCTGTTAAATTCTGATAGCCTCTTGGATTGCATAGTCTCCTTGATACCCTAATCCCTCTTCGTTCGTTTCTTTCAATCATTTAAAATATGAATACTGAGGACATTCTAGGTGCCAAGTCCTGTTCTAAGTGCTGGGGCTACTGTAGGGAACAAAGTACCCCTCTCAGGGGGATTACTTACTAGCGGGAGAGAGAACCAAACAGAGCCAGCGATCAGCGCGGGGAACTGGGGAGAGAGCCGGCTCTGCGGCAGGGGTTACCAGGGACCGCGCCTTTCCGGAGTGGTTTTGGATCCGTTGTCCTTCTCCAGGTATCCTAGTTAGGTGGTACCTAGGAAGAAAACCTTCGGGCATGAGCAAATGAGTTGGCCCTGTAAACAGGCAGAAACACGAGTCCTGGGTAATTGTGTAGGCAGCGGGGGCTCCACTACAGGCTGTCCCGTTGCATGTAAACCACCCAGCGAAGAGCGCTCACCTCCCTGCTCTCTTCATTTGCTATTTTGCGGTAGGGGAGCGGAAAACATCTTCTCGGGTAGCTTGGAGCATTTGCGTAAACTAGTCACAGCAGCCTGGTGGCTGGCGAGCGTTCCACCTGGGAGTGAGTACACGTTGCCTCTGGGCCCCGCCCCGCATCCTCCAGACCCCGCCCTTCCAGCAATACCCAGTCCCAGACATGCTGTTCTCTGCTGCTCACCTGCTCTGACACGTCTCCTGACCTGCCTCAAGTGTCACTCCTCTGCCTCCCCCTTCACGTCCTGTCCACCTGTTCTTCAGGGTTCTGCCTCTGCCTGACAAGCCAGCCCAGATTGCTCGGCACTGCCTGTACGCATCGTCGTCCACATGTATCGTCGCTCCTGCCCTCCGTTTACGTCCCGGGCTCACCTGTCCTCCTCTCCAGGGACCTGCCTGCGTGTCGCCATGGTTCCACCACACGTCGCTCCCGCCCCTCCGCTTCACGCTGGTCCTGCCCATCTGTCCTCCAGGCTCCCTGGGCTCCTTGCTCACGTTCCCACTGTCGCCTCCCATGGCCCCTGCCCCTGCTGCTTCATCGTCCTGCCAGTCCGTCCTCTAGGTCTGCTCCTGCTCAGGCAGCCAGCCTGTTCCTGCTGGAGTTCAGGTCCATTGCCCACCTGCTCCTCTCAGGTAATTCTGTAAAGCCACGTTTTAGTTCTCTTTGCTTGGCGGCCATGAGCGTGGTGGCGCACCGGCTAGGGTCCCTCCGCGCGGGGTTCCAGGCTCTGCCTGGCGCCCGTCACGCAGGGATTCTGGGCGGCGCCCGAGACCTGCACGGCTCGCCGGTCTCCTGCGGCAAGAACCTGCTCAAGAAATTTGCCGCAAAAACCAAGTAACGCGCCCCGAGTGCGGGGTGGGGGCATGGGGGCGGTGCGCTCAACGTAGGGGACCTGCGGGCTGGGGTGGTGCCTACGGGTCGGGGGTCCGCGCGGAGGACCAGGACCGCGCGGCCCTGGCCCCCAGCGCCCGGCCAGCAAGCTCAGCCTTTGCTTGTCAGGCAGTGATCGTCGAAAGGTCACTAGCTATTCCACCTCTCCCTTTAACATTGCCGTTTTCCTACCCAGCCTTTTTTCTGTTCTTTTACAGTTCGGGTAATAGTTTTAAGTCTTTTGAAAACTAACTGTTCTACTAGACTTTTTAAAAATAGTTTTAGATTTATTGAAAAATTGCATACAGCGTACAGCGTTCCCATAAGCTACACCCAGTTTCCCCCACGTTAACATCTTACGTTAGTCTGGCACATTTGTTACAATTAACCAATATTGATACAGTATCATTAACTAAAGTCCATGCTTTATTTATGCTCCCATAGATTTCACCTAATGTCCTTTATCTGTTCCAGGGTCCTACTGAGGGACCACATTACATAGTCATCATCTTTTTAGGCTCTTTTTAACTTTGGCAGTCCTTGTTTTGAAGACCTCGAAAGTTTAGCGGGTACTGGTTAGTTATTTAGCACTTCTCTGTGGCACTGCAAGATGCCTTAGCTCCAGAATAGCCACTTCTCCAAGGAGCTCTGGTTCCCGTGTTGGAGGGTGGCATTAGACACCATGACCTCAGAGCTGAGCATACCCATTGCTACCAGGGTGTCTGTCTTTTAGGCCCTTTCAGCTGACAGCAAAAAATGTGTTTATATTAAGCCCTGTATATGCACTTACCTGTGAATGTTTCTGTGTGTCACCGTCTGTTTCCGTTAAGTGAAACTTGAGTTCATACAGATCCCCAGCTCTACCCCTACCCCATGACCCTTCCAGCCTCCTTTCCTTGCTCATCTGTAACCTCCACGGCAACACTGAGCAGCCTGGCTCCCCACCCCGCCCCCACTCACTTGTTTGATTCCAGTTACGCAGGTGGTAATGTGAGTCGCTGACCGGAACCCCTGGGACACAGCTTTATCCAGCAGAGCACAGTGCTCATGTGCCCTTTGTTAGGCGTGTTTTTTAGATCCTCTTTCTCTACCTTTGGGACTTTGAGTAAAAAATTATGAGAGTGCATAATTTTTGTCTCTCCCTCACAACCATGTTGTCAGTTAGATATCTAAATATCTTGGATTCCCAGTCTCACGATTTCTGTGTCCAAGTTCAGCCCCTTAGAAACAGTTGTGGTACTGGAAGCCCGCCTTAACTTATGTAATTTTTTTCTTCTGTAATTTGCTATCAATATCCAACACAGTTCTTGTTTTCTCCCCATAGAAAAAAATTCTGGTATGAAGGTCCTTCCTTGGGCCCTCACTTGGTAAGTACAGAGGGGTGGCGACGAGCCACTTTGAAACCTTGGTGGGCACAAGGCTGCCCAAGTCAGCCAAGTTCCAGCCTGGCAGCCCCTCTCATTTCTGTGCTGGAGGGGACGGGGTCTGTAGCAGTGGACTAGATGCGCTGGTAACATGGAATTTTGACCTTAAAAAAATTGCACTAAAGTTTTCCAGAATGTCATATTGTTATCAAATTCTAAGAAGATCATGTCCATTCAGTTTTTAGTGTGTGTGTGTTTAAAACACACATGTATAAATATACTGTAAAAATTTATGTAACGATTGGCTCTAATTAGAAAAAAATGTACTATATATTAAAAGCCACTGAATTGTACATTTTAAGTGGGAGGGTTTTATGATATGTGGCTTATATTTCAATTCGTGTTGGGGGAAACATTATAATGGCAGTACTTTCAACCTAGATAAGATCCAGAAGGGTCCAGCTCTGTAAAATACACTGTGCCGTGACAGTTGTCCCTTGTTTACGAAGGCGTTCAGGTTCTTGCCAGCTGCCCCTTCTGTAAGTCAGTACAGTCTAATGCCGGCTGTGTGTCTGTCCTGTCCCGAGACTTACAAGCCGTCCCAGCTGGAGTCTCTGACTAAGAGCACCTCGCGGAAGACCAGGAAGGAAGACGGCGTGCGGCTGAGGGCCCTGAACGGCCTCCTCCACAAAGCGCTGACCGACTTGCTGTGCACCCCGGAAGTGAGCCAGGAGCTCTGCGACCTGAACGTGGAGCTGTCCAAGGTACACGGCCGGGCCCGCCAGCTCGCAGAGGGGCCCGGCGCGCGGCCGAAGCGAGGGAATGCGGCTGTCTGCGCGTGCGCGGTGTGCAAGCACGTGCTTCTGCCGCGCGGGAGCGGCGCAGCGTTGGGAGACCCGGGTCGGGCGAGCAGGGGCCGCCTCTGCCCCTTGGTGGACAGCTAAGGGAGGCGGCTTCCTGCCATCTGTCCACTCAGCGCGGGTTCAGCGGGAGGGAAGGGAGGGGGCGAGCAGGCGGCCGTGCAGGGTCTCCTAGGGGTGCTGGGCCGGGTGAGGTCTGGGCGTCCCTGCCCCGCTTCTGCTGGAGTGCACGGGGAGGCGGTGGCCTGTGGCAGTGCGTGCCGGCCTCCCGCGCTCCGCTGGGGACGGCCGCCCGGGCGCTTGTCTCGCGAGCAAGCTGACGGTGGTTCGGGGCGGGCCCAGGTGTCCCTGACGGCGGACTTCTCCGCCTGCCGAGTGTACTGGAAGGCCACGCCGCGGGCCGAGCGGGACGCGCGCGCCGGGGCCGCGCTGCGGAGGAGTGCCGCGCAGATGAGGTGAGGCTGCGCCGCCGCTCCCGCGCGCTTTCCCTTTCCGGGAAAACTTTGGCAGCGTTTTCTTGGACTAAAGAGTGTCATTGACATTTTCATTTAAGCCATAAGTAGGTCAGCGAGTCTCAGAATGGGGGCTCTGGGTCCTTCTCGGGGTTTCGAGGGTCAAGCTGTCCCACAGTCACTTTTTCTCTTGGAGCAAGTGAACAAACTAGTTTTTCAGATGTGGGTACTTGACAGACGTTTTCTGCAAACGACCAAGTGAACCTGTCACAGGGAAAACAACGGACCACTTGTTGCCTGTGATAAAAGTCAAGCTTTCAAGTGAAGATCAGAATTTTAGACAACTAGTATCCACCACTGTGCGTTTGACAGCTTTCCAGTACTGACAGACTCCACGAGATCGGTGGCGACCCAGACAGTGCGATGCGGTCTGGTGAACGTGTCGACCTTCTGCAGTGCGCACGGCCTGGGGAACCGGTCTTCCCGGGTGACCGGTGTGCGAGGTTGCGGTCACGTGCCGAGAGCAGTGCAGAGTGCGAGAGCAGGTGGTCTGTGCCCAGCGACCTGCCGTCAGGGTCCACATCGCGACCGACCCTGAAAACGACCACGTGTTGCGTGTTCGTGTAGCGTCAAGAAGAGCCACACTCTTTGAAGGGTGTTTGTATTCTCCATTTTGCAGTTAGAGAACTGTGTGAGGCCAGACTTATATTTCAACCAAAATAACATCAGAGCAGAGTGAACGCAGATGCAGACATGGCAGTTCAGCTGTCTGCCATTAAGCTGGGCATGAAAGAAATTTGCAGCTGTGTAAACACTGCCCCGCTTTTCCAAAAACATTTTTGGAAGTAGTTATTTTGCATTAAAAATGTCTGAACGTTTGGTGGGTTTACTTTAAATGAATTAATAAATACGTATTTTTAAAATACTTAGTTTGAATTTCTAATATGGCAGATATTTATGGCTATAACTCACAAAAACAAAAGCTCTTTGGGGGTCCTCAGTAATTTTTTGAGTGTAAAGGGGTCCTAAGATTTTGAGAACTGAGCTGGGTGATAGTAGTTACTCAAGGTCTCCTCAGACTTGAACGCAGAGACCCAACCACCCCGCACGCTCAGGATTGGAACCCGTCCTTCCTGCCTCCCTGCTTTCTCTCTGTCCCTCTTGGCATCCCCTGCATTGCCCTTCGTTGCTGTGGGCGTGGCCGGGTGTTGGGAAGTCAGGGTCATACGCAGAGTCATACATGCACTGGTGTCTTCACACCGTCTACTTAGCCGTCCTGCCTTGTGGTCACCGATGTCCATTGCAGTTGTTCCCAGGAGTCTGTAAACTTGTACATGAAAGAATTATCAGTTGATTTCATGTTTCGCATTTAACAGAAATTTAAAAATGAGAGGTTTCCCGTAAGTGTCGAGATAACAGTATTGTTTTCTGATTAATTTTAGGTAGTTATAAAATTCAGTTAAATAGAATGTCCCTGTTCCCAACCCTTCTGATCACCCAGGGTTTAGTATCGGTTTTCCCGTAAGTGTGTCCCAAGATCTATCACTGACAGATGTGCTCTGTGTCACAGCCACATTTTCACTCTGTGCTTGCACCCAGATTCACCTGACTGCGTAGTGCAGACATCACTTCCCGGTCTGCTGTCACAGTGGTTGGGGACCGTCGTACTTGGGTGGCAATGTTGCCAGTGCATGTCCATTGAGTGGAGGACGGCTCACTGACAGGTCATTATTGCCCAGCTGTGGGTCCAAGGCCACAGTGATGCCCAGGAGGATGTTGATAAGTGCAGATCAGAATACTTACTGGAATCTCAAAAGTTGCATTTAGAGAATTAAAAACAACTGTAGTGATGCGTTTCTTATCCTTTTTGTAATGCGCAGTTGGCCAACGAAGACTTGTGGGCTGATGTTTTCACCTTTGAATAATGTGATAAGCAAATCTTATTTCTTATGTTTTCATGAGATTATCATACGTTTTGTTTTGGCACTGCCGTGCCTCTCCAGCAAACGTTACCCACCATGGCATAAGCCTGCTTTGTCTCTCTCCAGGCATCTTTTGATGTCCCAGCAGATTCTGAGGAATGTGCCACCGATTGTGTTTGTGCAGGACAAAGAAGCTGCAGCTCTTGCCGAGGTGAGGCCTTTAGGGAATGGTAACGTAAACTTTTATGTGAGTAAGATTTCTAAAAAGATGATGCGTACAGTTTAAAAAAGTGACACCTCAAAGAGTACAAATAGAAAGGAAGGCTCCCGTGCCCATTCCCAGCCCAGGTCCCTGGAGGCAGGCTTGCTTTCTGCCTTTAATCTTCTTTAACACCTACCCCTGTGACAGCAGCTAGTAAAGCAAATCTCTGCTTCTCGGTTCACGGATGGGAGGCAGGCAGAGCCGCCCCTTGCTCGCCCACCCTCAGCTCCCTAGATTCCAGTCCATCTGTGGTTATTTTACACCATCAAGCTCACAAAGTTTACATTCTGTCCTGTAACTATGACTTTTCCAATATTTTCCTTGCTTTAGATATAGGTTAATTATAAAAGTTAAAGTCTATAAATATAGTCACAAATTTTATCTGGGTGGTGGTTATCTGGTGGTTTTTAAGATATGTTATACTTTTAAAAAGTTTTATCAAAAAGCCAGGAAGTAGCGTTTACTATAGCATAATTAGACAGCTGTTATTCATTGTAGAACGAAGTAATTAGGTCCACAGTGGAAAAATATCTAATTGGACATGTTTGTCTTTTGTTTTTCATTATACGAGCGATACTGAAAACATCATACAAATAATAACCTTGGCAGAGAAGGGAACTAGGTGAAGTTACAGGCCTCCTTCAGAGTCCAGCAGGGCTGGGGCCGTGAGGGCTCACCTGCACGCAGGATGGCGTAGGGAGGCTCCCGTCTCTCCTGGAGGCTGAGCTCCTGCTCACTCGCCTGACCTGTCCCTCCCTGGGGAGGTAGCATGAGTAGCCACCACGGCCCTTCCTGGCTCTGCGGGCTCCTTTCCAGGAACAGTCACTGGAAAGAGGGCGGTGCATGAGATGCTCAGGTGTTTCTGGAGAGGTCCTTTCTCCAGAGACTGTGTGACTAGGTATTTGTGTCAGGGGCTGCCTCAGGCTTGTCTCATGTCTGTCTCACCATGTCCCACGTGTACCCAGAGGAAAAGGTCAGTGGTCAGACCACATGCCACGTGGTCATGGTGGGCCCCGTGTGCACCCAGAGCTCAGCTGTTGAGCCAGAGACAAAGGGAAGGTCGGGCCTCAGCTCACTGTCACGAAGCCTGTCTCACTAGCTAGGAAGGCAAGGCTGGACCAGAGGGCACGGTCATTACCCGCTTTCTCTTGCGTAAGTCAGTGCAGTGTTTTTCAAACACGTACATTTGGAATAGGTTTGAAGTCAGCCAGTGACAGTCACAAACGTTAAAACTGGGGGTTCTGGGTGGAACTTGTGTCATGCGCTGGTCGCTCTGTACTGAAAACTCGCAGGTGGTCGCCAGGGGCCACAGCCATCAGCAGCTTCCTCAGCTTGCTTCGCATTCTCAGGATGGCCTTCAGGTCACATCTAGGCATCTGGGAGAGGAGACGTAGTGAGCCCTGTCGTAATTAAACCCCGGGGAATGTCTAGCAGTGTCGATGTTGTGCCAGTAACCCAGGCAGGGGTCTTGGCGTCACTGTCATTAGGAAAATGAACGTGAACCCGCAGAGAGGTTCCGGTATGTTTGAGGTTGCATTTAGTTCTGTGTTAACACTTCTAAAATAAGCTCTGTTGATGCATAGTTTGCATATGATCGGATGGGACCAAGTCATACCTTCGTGTGACCGCCACCCCACTCACCTGGCTGTTACCTCTCCAACCACCCACCTTCTTTTGCGCCGTGGATCAGTCTCCCAGGTTAGATCTCCAGAATTCCACGTAACCAGAGACGGACGGGGTGTCGCCCGCTGCCCCTGGCTGCTGGCTCAGCGGGGTCGGGAGCCCCGTCCGCGTCTCGTGTACGTAGTTCGTGTTGCTCGGTGAGGGGTGACCATCGCACGAACACACTGCAGCTCATTTACGCCTCACCTGCCGATGGCCGTGTGTCTTTTTTTCTGGACTTAGGCTGTTGTGAGTAAAGCTGCTGTGTGTAGAATCTTTTTGTAAAGGATGTTTTGCTTCCTTAAGGTCAGACCGAGGGGTGGCAGGTGTGTCTCTCTCAGGAAACAATGAGGCCACCTTGCCGCTGCCAGGGCTGGAGCCAGGG